>NW_006921883.1:2913191-2953861 GCF_000298275.1 Orycteropus afer afer | reverse complement strand
ACACATTAGAGGTCCTATAGAGGATTTCTATAGACTGGATCAGTTGGATAAGTAACAACCCTGAGGGGTGAAAATTAAACCATAGTATATTTGAGGACACAGCACACACTTTGAGGCATATAGATTCAAGCCAGGGCTCAGCTATACAGAGGCATTCTGTTCTTAAGGCTTTCTTCCCCAGTTAGATTGTGAATCCTTGGAGGGCAGGGACTGTGCCCTCCCTCCTTTGCATCCCATACAAATAATTGCTCAAAGAAGATCAAGAATGTTGGCAGATTTAAATTTAATCAACTGATATAGAACTATAAATTGTATGTATGTGTGTGTGTTCTAATTTCTGTCCCATTTCCTGGTCCTATCCACTCTCATGGTGTATATGAGTAATGAACTGGCCAAAACACTCAACAGAAGGGAAGAGAAAGAGATAAGGAGGAAGAAGGAAAAGAGTTTATGTTCACTCTAAACCCTCAGGGCCTGTGACTTTATGGGCAGAAGGTTGTTTATAACTATGAATAAATAATTGCACTTTAAGATAGTGAATACTGGAAGTGATACAGGGTAAATGCCATTGGGATGATACAACCAAGGGACTACAAGGTCTCAGAGAAGGAAAATTCTCCTTTGGCTGTTGTGATCAAAGATTGAGGAAGTAGCATTTGATTTGGGTCTTAATTACAGACAGACTATATTTTTATTTAATAATTGATTATGCTCATTCTTTGTTTTGCTGAGAATATACATAGCAGAACGTACACCAGTTCGACAGTTTATACGTGTACAATTCAGTGACTTTGATAAAAGTCTTCAAGTTGTGCAACAATTCACACCTTCCTTTTCTGGGTTGTTTGCCCTCCATTAACATACACTCACTACCCCATACGTTTCTATCTGTTCTTGATTTTGTCAGTTGCGTACTATATGGATGGTTCTTATACAGAGCACAACACTCAACGCAGACATTCTTTACTAATTAGGGTAAACCTTTTTTTTTCTTTTTTTTTTTTGGTTTAAAGAAGACTTCAGGGAATATTTTTGGTTTAAGGGTGAAAGATTATCTCAAGGCAATAGTTTTTGGGGTTCAACTGGCCTCAGTGGCTCTAGGAAGTCTGGATTCCATTGAGAATTTGATGTTCTTTTCCACAGTTTCCCTCTTTTGGTAAGGATTCTTCTATAGAATCTTTGATCCAAACATCCAGTAATAGTAACTGAGCACCATCCAAGTCTTCTAGTCTCATGGCAAAGGAGACAACTTGTTCATAGAGGCAATTGGCCATGCATTCCTCTTCCTCCTCTTATTCCTGACTTTCCTTCTTTCTTGGGACCAACAGAAACTTAGTAGTGCTGGAGGTATTGTTGTTAGTGCTATCAAGTTAATTCAGACTCATAATGATCCCATATACAGTGGTAACAAAATAGTGCCAGGCACTGTTCTAAGCCTTTTATATATCCTAATTCATTTGAACCTCACAGTGAACTCTGTGAGATGGGTATTATTCTTCTTTTAATTATTATACTCATTTTCCAAATGAGGAAACTAAGGCCCAAAGTAGTTAAGGAAGTTGCCCAAAGTCAAACAGCTAGTAAGTGATAAAGCAGGCATTTGAACATAGGCAGTTTGGGCTGTAATACTAAATTGGCACCCACATGGAAACACAGCAGAAGGCCTTCTAGGAGGTGAAATGCCTTGAGCAAAGTGCTTAGGTATGGGAAGGACAAGTCAGGTTTAGGAATAAATAAACCCAATTTGCCTAGAAAGTTGAGGACAGAGGAATCTGTACATTTTGAGAAATGGTCACCCTATTTTGAATGGTTGCCATCCCATGCACCTTTCCTGCTACTTCTCTCTAGCACTTTATGCCACAGTCTAGCATACTGTATAGTATTTTATCAGTTTATCACATTGATTGTCAATCTGTCCCCACTAAGCAGGCTGGAGGATGAAATTATTCTTTGTTTTGTTGACTGCTTTATCTTTAGTTTCTAGAACAGCATCTGGAACATAATAGGTTCCTGTGGAATGAGTAAATGCACAGATTGAATCCAGATCATGGAGGATTCACAACATTCTGTCAACCTTCCACTAACCTCTTGGGGAGTCCATGTCATATAGGAGGCCACTGAGAAGACTTTGTTGAATCAGTGTATCAATGAATTCAGTGCTGCCCTTTGGAGGAGTGGGTGTTGTAAAGATTGTAGCAAAGAGGTAAATGGCATTGAAAAGAATTCTATGGTCGGAAATGCTTTGTTCTAGTTAGAGTGCCCTCAAGAAGTGAGACTTTGGACTGATGCCTATGTAGACTGATGTCAGGCTTCTCTGCAGAAACAGAACCAGTAGAATGTATTACATACATACATAGATGCCCACACAAAGAGAGAAAGAGAATAATAGAGAGATTGGGATTTATTTTGAGAAATTGGCTCACGCAGTTGTGGGAGCTAGTTCAGAACCCACAGGTCAGATGACAGATTGGAAATTCTGACAGTCTTGTCCCCCAAAATTGGTAGGTCAGGTGGTAGGAAACAGACAGAATTCTGGAAAGATGTCTATTTATAGTCTGGAGGTAGAATACTCCTTTTGCCCTTAAAGCCTTCAACTGACTGAATGAGGCCCAGTCACATTATAGAGAGCAATCTGCTTTAATTAAGGCCAGCTAATTTCAATGCTAATCCCATGTAAATACTTCATAACAGCATCTAGACTAGTGTTTGATCAAACAACTAGACACTATAGCCTAACCAAATTACACATAAAATTAAACATCAAAACTGATTTTAAGGGACTTTGAAGAAGGCATTGAAACTAGGTCTCATCCCAGCCCTATTATAGGTGCCTAAAGTTACATACTGTTGGATATAGTTTCCTTTTATTAATCATTGCTTTTTCAATGAGACTCATTTTATTGTTGGGGCTGTCTCAGCATGTCCCGTACTGACAAGCAGCACAGATCTACCGTGGCTCTGGGACCAAACTGTCATTCCCTGGCTTTATAGCTTGGACACATTAACCTCTCCAAGCCTCAATGTCCTGCCTTTGAAAAAAAAAGGAATAATAATAGTACCTCTCGCAATGGGTTGATGTGATGACTAACAAGTTAATATACATACATATCTTTTTAATCTTAAAACAGTGCCTGACATAGTAAGATATATATATATATATATATAGCCTTGGGGCTCCTGAGATTGTGGAAAGAATTCTTGGAAAGGAAGATGAAAAAGGAGAAATAAAGGTAGATTTTATTTATTTCACAGTTTGGCCAAAGGCCCACAGCTAAAGAAAACTTAATTTTGCTGTTTTAGATCCCCCCTCCTAAAAGATTATTTTGGAGAGTGTTGTTGGGTTTAATCATGTGGTATGAAAAATGCCAGATGACATCTGATATCTGATCCAGAAGATAATTAGGACTGAGCAGTACAGTTACAGTCCCATCACCCAGAAACACCACAGGAGGAAAAACTCTGTATCATACCACCATCACCTAAAAAAAGAAAAGAGAGGCGAGATCTAAATAATGATATTTCAAGCATCATTTATTTTATACAGTAAAACAATTGAGTAATCCCTTGGATTTCACTATAAGGTGTTTGATATACAGAAGACTTTCTTCTTACTGTGGTATATAAAATCCATTCTTAAAATTAACTATCATCAGTTGAAGTTTCTTATACCAAGACATTTCTGATAAAAAGACTCTCATACTGAGACAATTATGGTAAGAGTCCGTGCTCAAACAGTAATAGTGCTGACAAGCACTGTTAAGAAGCACAAAATGTAGTAAGGATGACTCAAGACTAGTAATTTCAGTGAAGATTGGTATAATCTGTTAAGTAATAATGTCCAGTCAAGAGATACTGCTTGAATGTTATTGTTCATGCCAGACTGTGATGTTACTTTATTTTTATTGTCTGTATAATCCACTGCTTCTATCTACAAAGAGCTAAAAGCGACTCACTTGAAAATCATAATATAATAGAAAAAGGAGACTATAATAATGCCATACGTGGGTCAAAGCATTGTTGTAATTGGATTTCATATTTAGCTCTGAGTCTTTGAAAAATAAAAGATAGACCATGACCAATGGCCTATTTCTCATTAGAAAAGAAGAGGATGTGTCTTCTACAAGGACTGTAACATTAGCACAGTTCAAAAAAACTTTTACTATGGGAGACACTGTGTCATATAATGAGTAATTCTTGAAAACATTTTAATAATGAATGTAGTTCTAAATTTCTGTAGCTCTTTCTTGTTGGTGACATTAAATAAAGTTGAGACTCTAGTATTAAAATGCCCTTCAGTGAAGTGATTTCATAGGTGTGGTCAGCAGGCTGTACTTGAACGTCATTGAAGGATAACATTAGGAATCCTGGAGAAGGAGGTGGATGGATAGCCTGGCACTTTAAATGATCTTCTCTGAATATTACTTCTCTCAGAAGAGAATCTGATGGAGAGAAGAAAGGAGGAGGTTATATTTCCTACCCAAGGCCTAAAGTGCTGGTACAGCTGATTGTTGAACATCTGCCTAGCAACTTTGCCACTGGTGAGCAGGGTGGGGGTTGGATTTTCACTCATGAAAGTTAAGAATCCTCAGTAGTGTTCTTACCTGCCTAGGTCACCCACCTTCCCAATTGGACTATTATAATTTAAGTAGATTATTATTGACTTAAAATGTAAATCCCAAATTGCTTAGGTATGATGTAATGATGATTAGAAGCAATGTGATTATGTCACATGAGTAGATATGACCATAAAGAAACAAGTCATGGCAGCCCTGTGTGTGTGAGTCGGCCTGTGTTCCACAGGGCTTCCAGTGGCTGATTTTCAGAAGTAAATTACTGGCCTTTTTTCCCAAGTGCCTCTGGGTGAACTGGAACGTGGAATCTTTTGGTTAGCAAGTGGGCATATTAGCCATTTGAACCACTCAAGGGTACCAGACATTACCATGTTGTTGTTGTTATGTGCCATCGAGTCAGCCCCAACTCATAGCGACCCCTCCTTGGGTTTCCAAGGCAGTGTCACTACAGAAGTAGGATTGCCCAGCCTTCCTTCCGAGGAGTGGCTGGTGGGTTTGAACCGCCAGCCTTCTGGTTAGCAGTCAAGTGCCTTAGGCACTATGTTAACAGAGCTCCTAGACACTACCATAGGAGGAGTATTTTATACTGTTGTGAATTGTTTTGTTTTCTTCATGTTCATACAACAAATATTTATTGAGCTTCTACTATAAGCCAGATTGCCACTGCAATATAGGTGTATTTTTCATTTTGAAAAAAATGCTCATTCTGCTCTTTTATATGTTCATATGTATGTTTTACTTCATTGATTTTTTAAAATATAAAAACCATAGGCACTTATTGTTTTAAGTCTAATAATTCAGTGATTTATAAAGAAAAACTTAATAATTTTCCCCGGGTATCCCCCAATTTTACTATCCAGTGTTATCTATATCTTCTATACTTTTCTCTATGTTCAAATAACTTTTGTAACTCTTCATATAATATGTCTAAAACTTACATGTATAATGTTAGTTAATTTTTAATGGATTCATATTTATCATGCTAATGAGTAGGAGAAATTTTCCCATGATTAGAATTGATTTTCTGTAGTATACTTATTTGTTCATTTGTTTTGTCTTGAGGGAAGAGAGGGGAGGCCTTGTTATCGCTCTGCAGAATAATTTAAAAGCTAAAGATCTCATGTGTAAATGAAACTGTGCTTGTTCCAAACAGGACCAAACTTGACAGCATGTGATATTCATGTATTTTCTTCTGATGTCAGCTTTCTTCTGATGTCAACTTGTGTGTGCACGTAATGCAAGTTTAGATATGCTCATTAATTTTGAGACTAATGCCAGGATCCAGTATCAGATCTGTATATCCTACGCACCCTACTCACAAGCCAATGTAGGTTAGCCTCTCAATGAGCTTTGTCAAACAGGGAAATAAGCTGCTTTATAGGTTTACTTACTGTAGATTTAGTAAGTACAGAGAATCTTAGGAACAGCATGACCCTAAAGATGAAACAAACAAAAGATTAAAAAATCAGAATGTAGAGTTGCAACATCACTTTCATGCCTATGATAATACTTTAGGATGGTAAGTATGTAACAAGATGGATAACTGTTGAAAAGACAGGACTGCTTTATGTGGAAAAGCTAAATAACAACAGTACTTGACACCTTTCTGGACGCCAAGAACTTTCAAACATTATCTGAAATACTTATGCAGAGAGTATGCCCCAGGTTTAAGTAGTTAGGCATTGCTAGCATCAAGTACAGATATATTAAAAGAACCCCAAGCCAACCTTTCTCTCCATGCCAGCTCCCTCTAGTCTATTCCCACCCCACAAAACCACACACACACTATTGATTATGGAACACACACACATACAAACACACACATTCTCATCACAAAAATTCTACCCTTAAACCTGAAGACCAGTAATTATAGACACATTATGTTTCAGTAAATGAACATCCTGCAAGGGGGTCGAAGGACACCAGTTTTTGGTATTCCCATTTTACAGGTGGTAAAATAGATGTAATTGGAAATGGGGAGCTATAGGGAAACAGAGAAAAAGACTACCAAGGAATAGTGGCCATTTAGCAGTTAAGTGGAAAGTAAACCTCCTGCTAGGAGACTGTACTTCCCATTAACCTCAGATGAAACAGCATAAAGATGGTCCCTTCCTGGAAATTTAGCGTAACCTGAAGGAAGAGGCAGCAGCTTCATCTTATCCAGTTGGTTAATCCCCTACCTGTCAATCACTTGGCATACAAGCTGAATAGACTACAAATTCACATTTCTGGAACCACATGGTCAAAATAGCACTTTATATTCAGTGTGAAATTCTTAAAATGAAACCCAGCTGGCAGACAAGAAGGGTACTGGGTGGGGGAGGGATGGGGAGAGAACATTGGGTATGTAAGGGGTTCATGATTTTCTAAAGAGCTGTTTGTACCTTGTGCAAATATAAGAAAAATTTTCAGCATCTATGATGCAGCACAAATGAATTTCTTAACCCTGAACCATTAAAGAGTCTAATTTATAATATTTCATAAAAGCCATTAAGAGTTGTACAAGCCATTCCAAATTCAGCTTTGCCTGTAATGGTAATTTGCTCATTTGGGGAACTGTTTCCAATTCATCCATGAGTGTTAGTTAATAAATTATGTCTTTCAGTGCTTTAAATAAATCCTTGGCTTAATAATCTAATTTAAGAAAGAGAGGGGAAGGGAAGAGAGAAGTTAGTTCAGTTCACTTCTGTTTCATGTTCAGAACTCAGCCCATCACCTTGTATATCTGTATCTGTTCCATTTCCTTCTCTTCCCCCAGGTTGTATGGGAAGTATCCCATGTCTTGATGATTTAGAGGGTCAATGGTTATGTCAGAACTGGGCAAACCCCCTTTTCAGAGCACAATGCTCCTTGTTACTGATCCAAGCCTTGCAACTCATAGGTCATACCAGACATCTTTACAAGTTATCAAATCAGGTTGCCTCTTTCAAGGGCACCAAAAAGCAAATGAACCTGTGACCAGGTTACTACATGTTTGGGGTCTGTGATTTTATATAAGAAGCCAAATTCAAGTATTTCAGCAGCTGCAAGAGATTTCAACTGGCCCATATGCTTTATAAAAAAAAAAAAAGCACATGTTGCATGTAACTTGTTAAGAAGTGGTGCAGGTTACATGTGCTGTGGGTCTAGATGAGAAGCCTGAGTCAAATAAGCCAAATCTGTTTCTCAAATCCCCTGTAGAGCTGTGATCTACCTTTACTTCTTTTGGTGTAAAAACTTAGATGTCACAAATAAACTCCTAAAACTACAGACCCAATTTCGAGGATTCTGAAGTCTAGAACCCCTTATACTAAATGTGATGTAAAGACAAGCTAGCAGGTGATTCATTCATTGAAAATAAATTTATAGACACACAGAAGTAAATGCCATTTGCATGCATCATTTTATACTATTCTATTATTGCTGCTTACCTCAAAGTAAAATAAGACAGCACAAACCATCATTTGTGAGGCATTGACATTATTATTTATTTTTTATTTTCACGTATATGACAAAATTGCCATTTAACAAATGGAACAATGCATGTGATAAGGCTGGAAAGACGTAGATGATAATTTTGAAGTCAGAAAGGGTTATTCCACAAAGCATTAAGCTGGCCTGTTCCCTAGAGAACTTAAAGTGTGGAAGATAGTAGCCCAGGGCGTTGGCTAAGAAAAACTCAGGGGAAATTTCCTAGTGGTTCCACTTCTGAATCTAGAAAATGGGAATAAATATTATTTTTAAAATATTTTCCAAATGTATTCAGAATAATGTGATGTTTAATTTTTAAAGGATACTGTGCTTAGAAAACAAATATGCCTTCAGTTGTAACCTTAATGTATCTCCATAGATGTGAGTTTTTCTACAGGAAACTGCAGGGGTGTGGATATCTGTATGTGTGTGTAGGTGTGAGTATTTTAATTATATTTACTTATGCTCTATTTTCTTTCACAAAAAGATTTGAGGTGATAGACACTAGTATTGATTCTGACAGTGGACATGTTTTCTTATCACACTCTAAACTTCAGACTGAAGTGGCTGTTAATGACTTCCCCCTGAGAAGGCTTTTGATTCAGCCATAATGAAAAGAATGGTTTAAAATTTAGAGCAATAAATGTACCATCAGAAGCCCCTTTAACTATCCTGGTCTGAAATGGTACCTGAACAAGTAATCAAGAATTGTTTTACCTGGGAAACCATGTTTTAAAAAAGTATACCCTAAATAATTTGTTTTATGACTTACTAATACTAATCTTTTTATATTGGATAAAAGTCTTTTGTCTGAGTATGTGGCCACTAATCAGAGTTTTCTGTTCTATTTCTTGCCTAAAACATAACAATTATCTGTGTTATGATTTTAACTTCTGTTTCTTTAAAATGGAACCGTAGTTAATGCATTTGGGAAGCATCTGCCCCTTGCCCTCCCAGTCCTTCATAGGTGTCTTATTTAAACTGAACTCAACAGCAGCTTGTCTTTAGTGACTGACCTTTATTGAGTCTTTAGAACACATTCCATTTCATTTTTCATGGAAACAGAAATTCTATTTTCAAGTTCATATTACATCTGTTGGTGTCACATTTAATTAAATTACTCAATAATAATAAAAAGTAATCGTATCCTCTGGTCTTAGGCCTCCAGTGAGTAGACAGTATCAATCAGTTTCTTGTACCAAAGCAATGAAGTGAATCAGTTAATCCTAGATAATTAAGTAGAGCTTAAGAAAGTTTTTTATTATGACTTTATGAAATTTTGTTTTGAAACCAACTAAAGATTTGTCCTTACATGTGACTGCTAGATCTATAATCCACATCACACCTTAGTTCCTCTTTTGGATCAATTATTGTTAATACTGCTATGAAAAAAAAGCCAAACTTACTGCCATTGCATCAAATCAAACTTATAGTGACCCCCATTGGGTTACCAAGGCTGTAAATCTTTATGGAAGCAGAGAGCTTCATCTTTCTTCAGTGGAGCGGCTGGTGGGTTTGAACCACCAACCTTTTGGTTAGCAGCCAAATGCCTTAAGCACTACCCCACCAGAGCTCCTTATTGTTGCTATGGTACCTTATTTTCTTTCATGGCAGTTATTTCTACCTGACTTCACTTACTTGATACTTGCCAATTTCTTCTGCTACTGTGTAAGTACAGTAAGGTCTGGGACTTTGTCTGTTGTATCCAAGTTTAAATCCCCAGAGCCTGGATCAAGGAAGGTGTAGAATGAATAGAAGGTGGCTGATCCCTTGGTGTACTTACGTCAGCCCAGTTTGATGTTCCGACTTGACCCCATGGAGATGTGTTGGTTATTTATCTACTTAGAACAAGAAAGGAGGACAGAGAGACTATGTGAGGTGCTCTCTGATGTAGCTCCTGGTCTACCTTTCTAATCTAGTTACTGAATCTCTTCATGAGTCCAGCCGGTGTGTGTATGTGTGTGTTGGGGGGGGGGTGGCTGATGATTTGCACTGCTGAACTTTGGATCAAATCATTCCCAGGGCCTTGTTCTTTGATTTTTTCACATTTGCATCAGGGTTTCTTAACCTTGACATTATCAATATTTTGGGCTAGATAGCTCTTTGTTGGAGGTGAGAAAGGGCTCTCCTGTGTGCATTGTAGGATGTTTAGCACCATCCCTGGCCTTAACCCACTAGGAGCCAGGAGCAAACCCCCTTCCACATTGTTGTTGTTATGTGCTGTCGAGTCAGCCCTGACTCATAGCGACCCCTCCTTGGGTTTCCAAGGCAGTATCACTACGGAAGTAGGATTGCCCAACCTTCCTTCCGAGGAGTGGCTGGTGGGTTTGAACCGCCAACCTTCTGGTTAGCAGTCAAGTGCTTTAGCCACTATGCTACCAGAGCTCCTCCTTCCACATTATTGGAGATAATGTTTGTTATCTCTAAACATTGTCATATGTCCCCTTAAAGGTATAATCCCGTCCCCTACACTTCACCTACCCCAGGTTGAGAACAAGTGGTTTCAACTAGTTCTAGGTTGACAACTAGGACCCAAGGCCAGACTAACAATAAATTCAGTGGTAAATCCAGTCAATGGCTTTTTGAACCTTTATTTTTGGTATTCTCTTTATGTCTGATTTTAATGTTCTCCAGACTTGTCTTTCACAGGCTTTATACTGAGTTCAACTAGTCCTGTGTGGGTTTTTTTGGCCAAAATTCCTCAGGACAGATTACTACTCAGCTTCTTTCCTCAGATTTCCTCCAAGCCTCTTTCCAAGCTCATATTTCTCAGTTGCCAGTATATTAGACTTCTGGCTGTATTGCCAACAGGGAAAGAAATTCTCTCTGTGTGACTAACGACATGCAATTTTGTTACAAGGCCATTTGTTACCTGCTCCCCTTGCTTAAGATGTGTTATTGAGTTGGTTGTCAGCTTTTTCTGCTTTTTTCCCCCTTGTATCTCTGTGCCTTCCTGTTTTTCCTTTTCCTCCCAATGTTTCCATGATGGCTTCTTGCTGTAACCAGAGGACAAACTGCTGACAGGAACATCCTTTGAATATCCCTGCATCCAGATGGGGCCATTGGCACCCTCCATTGGCGGCTGAGCAACGGATGACTTGCCATATTTGTCTGTCTCCTGTTTAAGGCCCAAGAATTTGAATCTGCTCCAATATCTAAATGTTGTCGTTGTTAGGACAGAGTGCTGCTACCATAGTACCACCAGGCCAATATTAAACATGTTTATTTGGGTTCCATAGATTAATATTTTGATTTGCTACTACTGCTATTACTTTCTCACACCCAACAGCTGCAAGATTGAGATAGGGGACATATATTCCCTTAGAAAAATCAAATAAGCTTGCAAATGTAAACTATTTTGAAAAGATTTTTGTGTGTTTAACATTCTTTAGTCTTTGACTAAATATCTTTTATTTTTCAAATATTTGTTGAGTAAAAGAATCCCTTGAGTTGACCAACTGGTAAGTGAAGTGCATTAAGAATACTAATACATAAGCAGGGAGAGTAATTTCACACAACAAAATCAAACCCTATGTTCCTATTGTCTGATCAGGTAACCCATCAGCTGAAGTGTATTTGTGACATGGAGCTTTGTATAACATAAGCTGAATATGAGACACAGTTAAAGCCAATTTTAAAATATACTATAGTTTTGTTTTTTAAGGAGATTCAAAATACAAGATAGTACCAGTGATTATTGTTCATGTGTCAGCTAACATCAAGTTACCTCGACTGTTTTAGTAAAGTAAGTCTTCAGGGAACAGTTTGATGTTCACTCTGAGGCAAATGTTGGATTTGAAAAATACCACACTCAAAGTCTTCTTCCTCTCTTGCCTTTTACAGGATCATAGGTGATGGTAAGAAAACAGGTCCTTAACAAAAAAACATAAATTCTTAACACTGGGAGATCCGCAAAGTACATCTTCCAATCCCAGTATAAACTTTAGCAAGATAGGGGAGGAGTCATCTTAATTGTATTGATCCATTTCAGTTACTGAGGCAGAAACAGTTGTTGGTAATTGATGAGGTGGTTTTTTTTTTTTTTTTTTAATCAGCTGTCCTTGAACCTCATAAAATATGGAACTCATGTCTTCAACCTGCACTTTACAATACTAGGTTACCCACCCACCTTCCCACCCACCCACCATTTCAACATGTGCAGTTAATGAGTATTAAGGTTTTTTCAAAAAGCCTTAAAAGAATCAATTTCATGGTGAATGCATCTAGTTAAGCAAGCCATTTAAACAACATTTTACTCGTGTGTAGCAGACCGTTTTATAAGTTACTGATAGCTTTACAAGCCTGTGTTTCAGACAAGCTAATTGGTTGTCTTGATATGTGTTTGGTACTTTCACTCATTAACTCCCTTTCCTGTCTAGTACATACTTGAATAGCTCTCCTACTTATAGGTGGGACTCTTTAAACAACTATATTCAACTTCCAGGAAAAAAAAATTTCATAGATAGAGTTCTTAGTTAAAGCAGTTGCCTTCTTGAAATAAAGGTAAATCAAATCTGAGAATTATCCAAAACATAGAAGTTACAGAATCAAGTATAACACCCTAAATGTGCTTGACACCAAAAATGAATACTGTTTTGAAAGAGTGGGATGGAAATGATGACAGGAATGAAGAGAAGAAAGGGAAGAGAAAAGGGGAGGGGAAGGGAGAAGAGGAAAAGAGAATGATGTGCTGTTGAAGCCTGGCTGCCTCTGTAATTAATAACTATGTTATAGGTGTTACTGAAAACGCTGATGCCTGTGCTTGCATGCAAAGACAAGTGTACTGGTGCTTCTCTCTTTTCATTATGTCAATGCTTTCCATTCTCTGAGATAAGAATAAGATGCTTTGTTTGGACACAGATTAAAGGAATAACTCAAAACATAAGTGTCCTATGGGTCTTGAGCTTTCTGGAGTGGTTCTATTTTCCATGATAGGTTGTTTACTTTTCTATTTGCAGAACGATTCATTGCAGCTGCCTGTAGGCATATGTATAATAGAGTTTAAGCCAATTAGACCTACAGTTTTGAAACTGTTCATAATATCCTATCTCCTGCTTGGCCAGATTAATTGGAAAAAAATGGTAACTTCTCTCCAATATTCAATTTCTTTCCTTTACTAATATGGTGACAAGAAATGAAATGGAGTACAAATTTGTTCACCCTTATCAATGTAGTTTCAGGTCTTTTATTTAAAGGAAAAAAAAAAAAAGTGTTTGTGTCCAACATTGTACTGGTTACATGAGAGAATGCAAAATAATTATTTTTCATTGTCTGTGCCCTCAAGGAACTGAAGACTAACATACATGGAAAAATTAAAGAATAATTATCCAGTCTGGGTTACTCTGTAATTGAAAATGGAGTTCATTATAGACATGAGTAAATACTTCATCCTTATTGAGTCTTAATCTCCTAACCAATTAATTTATTCAATACTTATTTATAGTGACTGCTTTAAGGAAAAGGTAATTGTTCACATAGCTGTCATATAGCCAAAAAGCTCATAGAATGTATCATTAGGCACAGTTTGATCCAGAGGTTCATGATTCCATCAGACCTATTTTTTGGTAGTTCTCTTGGCTCTTTCCTGTTCCATGCATTGCTTCTCCTCAGACTTCATTCCTCAGCTTCATTCCCTCATAGTGGTTAGATGTTGACAGCATCAACCAGTGCTACCTCTTTCAACATTCATCCTGCAAGAAGGCTATTACCAAGAAACTGAACCTCAGCTCTGATGACCTTAAGTACCTCTGAATCAAATTGGCTCACTCTAGTAGGGGACTTTTCACTTACTTGAACAAATACATTCTTCTTCATCTTTTTAGGCCAGTTTAAGTTAGACATTCTGTTTCTTTCAGAAAGAGGCCTCCTCAGGCATACATTATGTCATACCAAAAGTGGGGTAACAAAGTCTAAAATGTGGAATTGGTTAAATACATGTAGAGAGGAGAAAACTAAGGAGGGCCCTCCTTTCCCTGAAACAGATTTTAAAAAGATTGTTTAAGTTTTGCTTTTTGTAACTAGGAATATGTTTGAATATAGAAACTATTAAATTATGAGATATATATAATCCATTGTATGTCATTTTTACATTTATAAGAGCTGTAGTCCTACCAGGCAGAAAGAATATGAAAAGAATACAGAATTCCATCTGCTTGACTCAATCAAGAAAATGAAAGAGATTAAAATGGAATTCTATATATACAGATGAATGGTCAGTAGGCTGCTATTATACTGCATTAGAACTAAATATGTTTTGCACCTAAAAACTAGAAAAAGAAGAGTAAACTAAACCCAAAACAAGCAGAAGGAAGGTAACAATAAAGATTAGACTGGAAATAAATTATACAGAGAATAGAAAACCAGTAGAGAAAAATAATGAACCCAAAAGTTGATTCTTGAAAAGATCAACAAAAATGACAAACTTTAATTCAACCGACCAACAAAAAATAAAGAAGACTCAAATTGCTAAAACCAGTAATGAATGGAGGGACATTACTACTAACTTAATGGAAATAAAAGCAATTGTAAGGGAATACTTTGAACAATTGTATGCCAACAGATTAGATAGATGAAATGGGCAAGGAGCTCTGCTGGTGTAGTGGTTAAGGCATCTGGCTGCTAACCAAAAGGTCGGTAGCTGGAACCCACCAGCTGGTCTGCCAAAGGAGGATGGGGCGGTCTGCTTGCATAAAGATTTATAGCCTTGGAAACCCATTGCACGACACTATGAGTCAGAATTGACTCAATGGCTGTGAGTTTGAGGTGAAATGGGCAAATTCTTAGACACAAACTACCAAAACTGACTTAAGAAAACATAGAAAATCAAAATAGACCTATAACAAGTAACAAAAAGTTATTAAAATATTTCCCTCAAAGAAAAAAACAGGACCAGATGGCTTCATTGGTGAATTCTACCATTTAAAGAAGAGTTAACATGAGTCCTTCACAAACTCTTCTAAAAAATAGAAAAGAAAATAATTCTTCCCATCTCATTCTATGAGGCCAGTATTACTCTGACACCAATACCAGACAAGCTAGCATAAGAAAACTGCATACCAATATCCTTTATGAATACAGATACAAAAATCTTCAACAGAATACTGGCAAGCCAAATCAAGCAACATATACAGAGGATTGTATGGCATGACCAAGTGGAATTTGTCCCAAGAATGCCAAGTTGGTTCAACATATGAAAATCAATCAATGTAATACACTGTATTAACTGAACAAACAACAAAAAAGCATAATCAGAAAAAGCATTTAACAAATCCAAGCTCTTTCATGATCAAATCACTCAACAAACTAGAAATAGAATTTCCTTAATTTGATAAAGACCATCTCTGAAAAAACCCAGAGCATCATTCTTAAGGGTGAAAAAGAGAAAACTGTCCCCCTAAGATTAGGAAAGACAAGTGTATGTTTGCTCTTTCCACTTCTATTCAACATTGTACTGGAAGGTCTAACCAGGCAATCAGGTAAGAAAAAGAAATGGAAAGCATCCAGATTGGAAAGAAAGAAGTAAAACTATAAGAATAGACAACATGATCTTGTATATAAAACTTCCTAAGGAATCTACAAAAAAAAACTATTAGAGCTAGTAAGCAATTTCAACAAGATTACAGGATACAAGAAAAATCTGAAAAAGAAGTTAAGAAAATAATTACATTTATAATATCAAAAAATACTTAGAAATAAAATTAACAAAACAAGTGTGAGACCTTCATACTGAAAACTATAAAATGTCATTTAAAGGCATTAAAGACCTAAATAAATGGAAAAACATCCTATGTTCGTATTTAAAAACTTAATATTGTAATATGGCAATTCATCCCAAATTTGAAATACAGATTGAACATAAGCCCTAATAAAGTCCCAATTGAATTCTTTTGCAAAAATTGACAAGCTGATCCTAAAATTCATATGGAAATTCAGTGGATCCTGAATAGTCAAAACAGTCTTGAAAAAAAGAGCAAATTTGGATGACTTATACTTCCTGATTTCCTGTTCATACTAAAAAAGAATAGAATTGAGTCCAGAAATACACCCATAAATGTATGGGTAATTGATTTTGACAAGGGTCAAGACAATTCAGTTCATTAGAAGATGTGAATTACTGGACATCCATATGCAGAAGAATGAAGTTGGACTTCTGCCTCACGCCACATTCAAAATTAAAATGGATCGAGACCTAAATATAAGAGATGAAACTCTTAGAAGAAAATATAGATATAACTGTGCACAACCTTAGATTAGGCAATAATTTCTTAGATATGACACCTAAATCACAATCAAAAAAATAAAAATCTGTAAGTTGGACTTCACCAAAATTAAAACCTTTTGTGTTTCAAAGGACACTATCAAGAAAGTGAAAAGGTAACCCACAGAATGGGAGAAAATATTTATAAATCTGAAAAGGATCTAGTATCTAAAATATATTTTTTAAAATTCTTAGAACTCAATAAAAGACAAATAATCCTGTTTGGAAATCGATGAAGGATTTTTTTTTTTTTTTTTTTTGGTGAAAATATACACAGCAAATCTTGCTCCCATTCCACAGTTTCTAGATATAATGATCAGTGACACTGGTTACATTCTTCACATTGTGTCAACATCTGTTCTAGTTGTTTCATTTCCATTTAGTTAATCTCCCTGCCCCTCAAGCTTCTCATCTACACTTTATAATGGTTGTTAACTCTTTGGTCTTATATGATTTAAAATAATAATAATAATAATAATAATAATAATACTCAAGAGTGACAATCTTTCCTTTTGGGGCTAAACTATTATTTAGCTTAAACAGGACTTCAGGGGACAGTTTCACTTCAAGGGTTGAGGAGCAACTGGGAGTCACAGCCTTGGGGACTCCTCCAACCTAAGTGTTGTTGTTGTTGTTATGTGCCATCGAGTCGGCCCCAACTCATAGCGACCCCTCCTTGGGTTTCCAAGGCAGTATCACTACGGAAGTAGGATTGCCCAACCTTTCTTCTGAGGAGTGGCTGGTGGGTTTGAACCGCCAGCCTTCTGGTTAGCAGTCAAGTGCTTTAGGCACTATGCTACCAGAGCTCCTCCAACCTAAGTAGGTCCAATAAGACTGGATTATTTGAGAATGTGGAGTTCTGATCCACATTTTTCTCCCTTTTTATCAGGATTCAATTGTGTATCAGGATTCTTGTTCAGAATTTTTAGTACAGGTGGCCAGGTGCTATCTAGTTCTTCTGGTCTCCAGGTAGAGGAAGCAGTGGTTCATGGAGACAATTAGTCCTGTAGACCAGTTCGTTCTCTGATTCTTGGGTTTCCTTCTTTCTCTTTTGTTCCAGACAAATAAAGACCAATAGTTGTATTTTAGATGGCTGCTCACAAGCTTTTAAGACCCCAGACACTACTCATCATGCTGGGATGTAGAACGTAAACCTTAAGATCATAAAGAGCATAACTCTATGACAATTAACTGGATTGTCCCTTGAGACCATAATCATAAGCCCCAAAACTAAGGGAACTAATCCCATGGGGCAATGGTTACATCTAATTAGCATATGTACCCTTCTCTTCCCCCTTTTATGTTGTCATTATTGTTGCAAAACCATTTATAACCTAGTATTTACCCATTCATTCCTTTCCTCTATTTACAGCTTATTGTATGTACAATATCATGAGTCAAGCTGTGCAAAATTCACCCATATTAAAGGACACCTTTTCCTTTTCTACAAACAAAAAGTGACTACTGCTTAGAGAGTACTTCTTCCTCTCCCTCCCAATCCTTGGTACTCACTTGACATTAGTTTTTGCATATATACCTATTCGTGTCATTTAAGGAAAGTGAGAACATACAAAATATATTTGGGTTTTTTTTGTGATTGACTTATTTCACTTAACATAATGTCCTCCAGGTTCATCCGCATTGTAAGATGTTTTGGAAACTCATTTTTCTTTATCACTTTGTAGTATTCCACTATATGTATGTACCACATTTTACTTATCTATTCATCCATTGTTGGCACTTGGGTTGTTTCCATCTTTTTGCTATTATGTGCACACGTCTGTTTGTGTCACTTTTACTAGATCCCGAGGGTACGTACCTAGGAGTGGAAATACTGGGTCATATGGCAACTTTATTTATTTATTCATTTATTTCTCTATTTATCTGAGGAATTGTCAGACTGTTTTCCACACTGGCTGTACTATTTTGCATTCCCACTCACAGTAAATGAGGGTTCCAACTTCTTCATACCCCCTCAAACACTTGTTATTTTCTCCTTTTGGTGGGTTTTGTTTGTTTGTTTGTTTATCTTAGCCATCCTAGTGATTGTGAAATGATATTCCCTTGTCTTTGATTTGCATTTCTCTGATGGCTAATGACTTTGAACATCTTTTCATGTGTCTGTTGGCCATTTGAATATCCCCTTTGGTGAAGTGTCTATTTATACCCTTTGCCCACTTTTTGATGGTGTTGTTTGTCTTTTTATTGTTAAGATGTAGTAGAGGTATTCTATATATTTTAGATATTAGGCCCTTATTGGTTATATCATTCCAGAGGATTTTTCCCTAGTCTGCAGGTTGTTGTCTCTTTACTCTTTTGATAGTTTTTTTTTTAATGAACATGAATATTTAACTTTTATGAGGTCCCAAAATAGTTATCGATTTGTTTTCTGTTGATTGTGCATTTGTTGTTGTGTTAGATAATCTATCGTTAAAAAAAAAAAAAAAAAAACAGATCTCAGAGCTTTGTTCCCATATTTTCTTCTAAGAATTTATGGTTTAGTTTCAACATTTAGGACCTTGATCCATTTTAAATTAGTTTTTGTGTACAGCATAAGGAATGGATCTTGTTTCATTTTTCTGCATGTGAAAACCAGTGTTTCCAGCACTATTTGTTGAAGAGACTGTTTCTTCTCCATTGAGTAAATTTGGCCACACTGTCAAATGGAAAAATGATCTGAGTAGACATTTCTCCTAAGAAGAAATGCAAATGCCAAAACCACAATGAGATATCACTTCACACCCACTAAAATGACTGTAATAATAATTTTAAAAAGGCAGCTAATTACAAGCATTTGTGAGGATGTGTAGAAAATGGAACCCTCATACAATGTAAAATGATAAGAACAGTTTCCAAAATACTGTTTGGAAAATAGTTCTGCGAAAAGTTAAACATAGAGTTACCATATAAACCAGCATTTCCTCTCCAAGTTATAAACCCAAGAGAAATGAAAAAGCTTGTAAATGAATATTCATAGGAGCATTTTTCATAACAGCCAAAAAGTGAAAACATCCCAAATGTCCATTGACTGATGAAAGGATAAATAAATGTGGTATATCCATTTAATGAAATATTATTCAGCTATAATATGATGACGTACTGACGCATATTATAACATATATGAACCTTGAAAACATTATGGTGAATGAAAGAAGCCAGATGCTAAAGGCCACCTATCCTGTGATTCCACTTATATGAACTATCCAGAATAGGCAAAGCCAGAGAGACAGAAAACAGATTAGTGTTTCCCAGGGATTGGAGAATGGGTAAATGGGGCATAACTGCTGATGTGTAAGGGGATGCTTTATGAGGTAATGAAAATGTTCCAGAATTAGATAGTGGTTGATGGTTACATAACCTTGTGACTATACTAAAAAGCACTCAGTTGAACATCTTAAAAAGAAGAATTTTATGGTATATGTTTATTTTGTCAATAAAAGAAAATTAATTATCTATAAGCCAGATGAAAAGATGTTAAATGTCTAAAGGAACACACAAAAAAGAAAGAAAGAAATAAATCATCTAAAGAAATGCAAACTCCAACCAGGGAGTACAGGAAATTATCAATGTACAATTAATTTCAGAAGTGGCCTCTTATATAAATTTGGTATGATAATGTATTTGGGAGCAATCAACTCCCTTTGAATACCATGAGGTCCTTGCCATTACACCAACTATTTTTAAGGTTCCTAACCTGTCCAAGGGTGCCTCTGAAAGTATTCCCTGGCCATCTACAGCTCCAGTCTCATATTCCATTCAAAAATTTCCGATTGAAAAGCAACCCAAGTCCACTGAAATGGCAACCTCAAATTGCATGGAATGATAACCCATTTCATTTGGATGGAAAATTGTTTCCTTAATGAGAAAGTCTTTTTAACCCTGGAAGGTTTAGCATTTAGAGTATTAAAATGGTAAGATAAATCAACCCCATAGTTTAACAATTTCATTTAAAGTATATGTGATATATATGTCAATCTCATAGATTTACTTAGATTCTAATTTAAAACATGTAATTGATTTCAGAAGTGTCCTTTTATGTGGAAGATACAAGAATTTAGTTAAGTTTGTAAGCAGTGTTAGAATGTTTACAAGAAAATTAATGGATCAAATTTTTAAGAATTATTAACTATTTGGAGGATAGTTTGATCATTAGACATTCTAGATGATCAAAAAGAAAACTGAATATATTGAATTTATAAATGGAGTTTTAAAAATGTTTAAGGATAGTTAATTAAACTAAGTTTATAGATGGACCTAAATAGTATTCAGAAGTCCCCTTAATATGATTATTAAAATTTAGCAGATATAGAAATAGAATAATAAGATTTTTAAATTGAGTATAAAAGCTTCAGGAAAATCAAGACATTAAAGGTTATCAATTTAGTAAGTTATATACTCATTTCTAAAATGGCAAAGTAGCAAATTATATCACTGTGCAGAAAAACCCATCCTCAAAGACACCAGAAACCTCAGATGGACCAGTCCCAGATCACATGACTAATAGAGGTCTTGACAGGAAAACTTTCTGTGTCTTGACTCCTTCTTGAGGTCTTTAAGAAATCCCTATCTGAAAGAAACACTGGCTGGGCACAGAGAGGAAATCAAATATGACTTTGCTGAGAGATGACCCTAGTGCCTGCTAGACTACAAGCCAAAGAATCTGAAATCATAACTGGAGCCTGGCTGGGTTGGAAAAACCAAATTCTCTATCCCACTGTGATTATAATGTGAGTCAAAGCTGAGAGGGAAGAGGAGGTCTAGAAGCTGAAGTCAAATCAAGGCCCAGAAAGCCTGATACCCCATTATTCCTGGTGCTGCCCTCCTGGACAGTGCGGGAAGCTGCAGATTACTTTAGGCTAGGGTTGGCAATGATTTTTTTTTGTAAGGAGCCAGATAATCACTATTTTAGTTTTTGCAGGCCACTGTCTCTGTGGCAGCTATTCAACACTGTTGGTGTAGTGTGAAAGCAGCTATAAAAAAAAAAACAAACTCACTGCCATAGAGTCAATTCCAACTCATAGAGACCCCCTTTGAGCTTCTGAGGCTGTAGATCTTTACGGAAGTAAATTGCCCAGTCTTCCTTCTGTGGAGTGGCTGGTGGGTTTGAACTGCCAACCCTCTGGTTAGCAGTCAAATGCCTTAGGCACTATGCCACCAAGAGCTCCCTTAAAGCAGCTAAAGATAATATCAAATGAATGAACATGCTACGTTCCAATAAAACTTTATTTACAGGAAAGTTAGTTAATTAGTTGGAAAGGAGGAGGGTTATTGAACGATGAGGAGGGTGACTGAACAATGAGGAGGCAGCCAACAATGGCTACTGTAACTAAGGTCCCTTCTAGTTCTAAAACTTTCTTCTATAACATTAAGGTCTCCTCCTCTTGAGATGACAGGAGGACTTCTGCTGAGTCTTCCAGTGAAAGAGTATTTACAGAGCCATCCTTTCCACCTGTGGATGGAGAAGCACACGTGGCAGTGAAGGCCGGCGTGCAGGACTCGTTCCAAACTGTAGAGGGCCCAGTGTAATAACTGGAGAGAGGAGGGGTGCAGATTCAGGGAGAGTGGGTAGACTTCAGTAGGCCCCGAGGCAGGAAGCTTTTCTTATGTAATTTGTTCCTTTCACAGTGGTTGTCTGATAAGCAAACTGTTTGGATGGGAGAATAAAACATACCCCCAGGCATATCAAAAAGAGAAAATAGATGTAATTTGCTCTACACTTCTAGACTAGCCAATTAAACAAAAACAGGACTGCTTTCCAGATCCTAAGTCCTACCACCAAAGCAAATAAGGTCATTTTATTTGGCTACCATGGGACAGGCTTATTTCTCCTGTGCAGTGGAAGGCTGGGTTTTTATACAAGTATCGCCACAACATATAACATTCTGTGCACATCAGAGGTTACTGTCTGGGAAAGACTTGTAATAAGGGTGAGACGAAATCACAGGTCATAACCTGCAGGCTTTTGTCTGGTTTTTAATTATCCCAAGGTCAGACAGGCTACACAGAACTTGCGTTTCCTTAAGAAAGAAGCCATCTTATTAGAACTTTCACTTTTAGATTACACACATTGTTTTTGAAATCAATCACCCATTATAAATATGCACTCCCAAAGTGATATTGTACTTTTGGTACATAGCAAATTGTCCTTTTCTAGTCCTTATTAATACTCAGTGGAAAGTAAATAATATCCCTTCTGTGTTGCAGTATCTTTGGGACTGTGGCAAATTGATTTTAGTTGTATTATTTATTTCTGCCTGTAATGACATATTTAGTACCTTTCTAAGGATTTCAAAATCCTGCAAGCGGTACAATGAAGAGAGGAACAGCTGGTGTCCCTCTCTCTAGACCAACCTTTCTTTGAACAAGCTGCCAAGAATGCACTCTGAAGAATCTTATTGATGCCCTGCCACTTTATCTCCAGTCCCTGTCCTGGAGCCATAGTGTAGCCAAAGTTCTCTCTGACTTTGGTGAAGGTCACCAACTTCAGCCTGCCCCACGAGCTTCTGTATGAAGACAGAGATGCTGGCACGCTCCTTTGCCAACATACATACAAGACGTATCTGCTGACAAAAGTTTAACCACTGACTCTCTAGGAAGGAAAAAGAAAAGCCCTAGTCTGTTGCACTAGCTGATTAAAACCAAAAACACCAAACTCACTGCCATCGAGTAGGGTCCAACTCATAGTGACCCCTCCTTGGGTTTCTGAGGCAGTATCACTACAGAAGTAGATTACACAACCTTCCTTCCAAGGAGTGGCTGGTGGGTTTGATCCGCCAGCCTTCTGGTTGCCGTGCTGTAAATACTCCAAGGATGGCTGATGTCATGACTTGTACAATTGGCTGACATTGTACTTGGAGTTGGGAAGAGACTGTCCACAATCAGCTGTAGCCAGTCCCAGTGGCAGCAGGCTCCAGGGCACCATGTGAGGCACTTCAATACAAATGTCGCCCCCTCCCATGTGACACATTAATACGATTGGTACATCTGCACTAGTGACTAACTTAAGGACTGAGAGTGTAGATGAGGAAAGTTCTGCCCCCTTGTAACAGCCATGAAAATACCCTACAAAATTCCAGTCTATTCAGGCTCTCAACATCCTCTGAATGCGAGCCTTGGGATGCATTTATCATCCAGATCACACTTTTACCAGAGAATTTGCCTCAGTGAACCCACCTCAAGAACCATTTTCATATAATTCATTGGAAAAAAAGACAAAAACCTTTGCTTTTCAATACGTTTGGTGTATTTACAATTACAAGAAAACAGCAGTGGTGCCCTGAGTCGGTAGGGCAGTTAACTGAGTTGTGTTCTCTCACATTAGCTTCTAGCTTGCCCTTCTACCTACCAAGTCCCCTGACTGCATTACTTTTTCCTGTTTTTTGTATTTTCTTTGATATCCTCACCAGTGGTCATTACCTTCTGCATTGGCAGATGACCTGTTACTATTGGTTTAAAGGAGATAAAACTGTCAGTCCAGACTCTATCATGAGACCCAATTCCTTCTCCAGAGGTGAGGAAAAATGTGCCAGTATTTCTACAGTTTCTTTTAACAACTTTCTATAAACCCATTGCCGTTTTTATAGATACTTTTAATTCCAGTTGAGGTACATGATTAAAGACTGTTTGAAATAATCATATCCCTCTTTATTTGAATCATCTGAATCCAATTGAAGTATAGTCAGAGTGCCATATATGAATGTAAAAGCTTTAGGAAACTGTACGGTATTAAACAATTTTTTACGGTCACTAATATGCTTACCTGCTAACCAAAGATTGGTAGCTCAAGCCCACCACAGGAGCCTTGGAACAAAGCACTGAGGATCTACTTCAGAAAAAATAAATAAATAAATAAATAATAATAATAAACCAAACTCACTGCCCTCGAGTTGATTCAACTCATAGGGACCCCTCCTTGAGTTTCCAAGGCAGTATCACTATGGAAGTAGTTGCCCAACTTTCCTTCCAAGGACTGGCTGGTGGGTCAGAAAAATCAGCCAGAGAAAACCCTACAGAGCACGGTTCTACCCTGACACACATGGGCTTGCTGTGGAAGTTGTGGGTGAAGCCAAGGGCGGGGGGCTTTATGTAATCTCAGAATGTTACAAGACAAATGATGAGGACAGTCGTCTCAGCAGGCTGTTGGTGTTTTGATTTTGGTTTTGCTCTGCTGTGATCAATGGGACCCACGTTGCCAAACGGAATGTGGGCACAGACTCTGATTAGAACCCACTCACACCACCCTTCACCTGCTCACCAGTCTCAGCTAAAGAAAGTTAGGTGAATGAATGACTCTGTGGGAAGCCAGCATTCAGGATGAAAATTTCCAAAGCTCCTTATACTGATCCTGACTCCACCACAACCAGCCCCCAAGCCTTGATGGGGATCAGTTATAATCTGCTAGTTTTTCACGGAAGGAGCTGCATGCTGTGTGTGGATGAGGACCCCCATGGGAGAATGGGGGCAAAGTAAATATCCACCTTCCATCGCTGCTAGTCAATGTGTAGAAAAATAAGCTAATAGCCTCAGAAAGGGCCAAGAGTCACCTGCATCTCACATGGACTAGAGTGGCAGTTCTTTGGGGGCAGAGGAAGGGGGGGATTGGATCCCAGGGGACACCACCCTTAGGTGGTGGTTTGGAGATTGCAGTGGGGAGGGGCACGTGGGACTTACAACAATGACTGGTTGGCGCTAATGGCATTTAGTGTGCAAGAATCAGAGGTGACAGATATTCTATGATCCATGACAGAGCCCCACACAGTGAAGAATTGTCACATGTCCTAACTCCTTTTTATAATGTCCTGCCATGCACTTATATGGATCACAACTGTGTTTGTAAATATGCATATTTGGAAGATAACTATTTTAAAATAAAAATACTACGTAGATCCCTTCTGGGTTATCTGTACCCTTTTAAGCCTCCCATAGTGCTCAAAGGAAAATTAGGCCAGTTCTGGGCACACATTTCTTACATGATTTAATAACAAAAATAGGAAAAATAAGCAGTTTTACATTATAAATAAAATGAGATTTGCAGGCTTTCAAAAAGGAAAGACGTATCGTTGCAGTTTAGAGTCAATTTACATGACTTCTAGAAATTTAATCACCACAGAATTGTAGGAACTGAAAATAACTTTTGAACTGATGTGAGGGTGAGACTGGAAATCTATGAGTGTCATTGCACCCATATCAGCGATCCTGTAACTAGGAAGGGATTATTTTCATTATTTCTCTACTCAAGGTAACATTAAGGACATCTCCTAACAGTGAGTGGGTCTACCTCTGCTATGTAATCTCACAGGTCTAACAGCTGCTACGAACAGTAGTTGCAATGAGATGGTTCTGATCTTTCTCTGTTGTATTAGGATGTTACATTCAATGCAATGTGTAAATAATAGAATGCAGAAACACAAATCACTCACAGTTGCATGAGTGAAGGACTCATGACATAGCTAAAATAGATTGGCTACTTATGGTGGCTTTGTTTTCCTATCTCTAGGGTGGACACATGGCTACTAGCAAATGCCCACTCTCTGTGGCATTCCTGAAAATAGCTAAATGACCACAAGTTGCCAGGCAGCTGTATTCTGATGTCATTGCCCCAAGTGCCATTTCCAGAAGCCAGTGTGAAACAGTCACCATCTCCTTATTTTAGCTTTTTCCAATTAACCATGACAGTTAAGCAGCTGATAAAGTAGTCAAAAGACTTAGGTTCATTTTCTCTTAATTTTTTTTTTTTTTTTTTTTTTAATTTTTGTCTTGATAAGAGAATGAGCTTTGGGAAAAAAAAAAAAAAAAAGCCCAACATAAAAAAGTATCTTTGTATCACAGGTAGGTTTTGTTTTGTTTTTTGTTTTTTTTCTTAAACTTAGTATCAGATGTAAGCAGTTGCTTTATGTTGGTCAAATTTAACAGAATTCTTTAAAGTTATATGTTACCATATAGATGTTGTTGTCGTTGTTGTTGTTACGTGCCGTCAGTCAAGTCAGACCTGACTCATAGCGACCCTTCCTTGGGTTGCTGAAGCAGTATCACTACGGAAGTAGATTGCCCAACCTTCCTTCCAAGGAGTGGCTGGTGGGTTTGAACCGCCAGCCTTCTGGTTGGCAGTCAAGTGCCTTAGGCACTATGCTACCATAGATAGCAGGACACAATAGCCATGGTAGAAGTTAAAATACGATTCTGAATAAATTGTATTATAATACAGGTGAGGTAAAATTTAAAGTTCAGGTTAATATAAGAAAACAAAATGAAATTTTATTAAAAATTAAAAGTTGGAGTCAGAGTACATTAAGTCTCCATCTTCCCCTCCCTTGCCTGTAGTCTTTGTTTGTAGAAACAGGAAACCCTGAGTAATGAGAAGCTATGTTCTGAAGACAGATACAGCCACTCATTGTACTCGGATATCACTGTAATGCCAAAACTTGTTTCAAAATTGATATTATAAATATCGAGTGGCGTGGAATCATTTGGATTCCGGTAGGGTAGATATGGCAGGGTTGGATGCTCACTTAGGTTACAGATCTGAAAATCTCAAGTTACCCAGCCATATTTGTCAGCTTAACACCATCAGTTCCTTTATCTGTGACCACCCTGAAATTGCAGCTTCCATTTCCTTCTCATGCTTAATATTCAGCGGGAGCAACTATGGAAACATAGCTACCATCAGACATCTTTATTATCTTCCAAGTGTGCCTGCATGATAGACTATATTTTCAGTTGCCTAGAAACCAGTATTTAATGGGTAGCTGAACCTCCCTGTTTTTTGTGTCTGGTCAGTATTGCAAAATATCACAAATTACCTATGTTTTGTGCTTATCCAAATCTAATACTGCTTTCAAATTAGCTGCAAATACGCTACTAAGATCAGCTCAGTGTCATTTTTTTAAATGGGCCATTTGGAGGAAGTATTGTTAGTGAGATAACCTTACTGTTTTCATGTTCTTCTTTATTTTAATATTATTTCATTACTTGCCACTGGCCCTCTTCCCGGTTTAAGCAGTACTTAAAATGGTCTCCTTTTGGATTTGGGGATATGAATGTTTCCTTCTTGTGCCAGACTTTGGATGCCACATGCTGTCCCTGTTGGGATGGGAGGCATTGTTGATCAAATACTGTATTAAAGCATGGGGTTCCCCATTTCTGCACACTTATTGGTGCCAGCTGAAACCTCAGTTTGTAGAAGAAGCAAGGAGACTACTAACATCTCTGATTGTCAACTTATTGCAGCAGCAACTCCTACTTCTTGCTGTAGACTAAACATTGTTCCCCACCTGCCGCTCCTGCCTACTCTTCTCTCCCCCTGCTGGCCAGCATCTTTCCTTATTCTGTTGACTGGCAGCTCCTTTTTGGGCAGAGCAGGGCTGGCCCACTGCTCCTGGTCCTTGTACAAGCAATTTCAGGTTCTCTGAATCTAAATTGTTTGGAGTGCCCTACAGAACAGAAACCAAAGAAATGGGGTTTATATTTTTTCCGTAAGTCAGAATCCTCTTAACAACATCATTTGTTAAAATACCTTGAGCAAAAGCTGTTCTAAAGGTGAGTCCTCATTTTCTGATCTGTACATAAGATTTTCACTACATTTCAGAATCAAAATCAATGAGGGTCTCAGTTCTCACAGGCTACTGATTTTGTTTTGTTGAATTAGTGTTTATTTTGAAATTGCAGACATCCACAGGAGAACTCTCTGGACATAATTGAATTTTAAAATGTTAGCGTATTTGTGGTTCTTAAATTAGCTTAGAAACTTAGTATTTGCTACATATATCTTCTTGTTCACATGAAAATAAAATATGGAAACGCCTAAAAGCCATTTTAGATGGTGTATCTCTAATGTTAACAATATCTGGTGCTTATAATGATAAATGCAAAATAAAACCACATTTGGGAATGGCATGTGGCTCAGACACTTGTTTTTTCTGGATTGAGTATTGACTCAGGTAAGACCTTGGAATTTTTCCATGGCACATGGGATTTAAGGCAATGTGTTGACCAAGAATGTCTTTGAGCAATGCTTCTTCTGATGTTGCTACTGACTATTTATTTTATGTTATGTAAAACCTTGCTGGGCTATAAATACAATGTTCTATTCTTGTGAGAAGTAGTGTGTGAAGTGAAGCATTTTCATGAACTTAGTATTTTATCTGCCCTTTGGAAAAGGTCACCGATACTTCTGGAAGTCATAACAATTTGATATATATTAGCAGTCAAGTGTTGATAATACTAGCCAATACATCGAATGACCTGTAATTTGTCATTAATCAAACATGTTTTTGTTTTTGTTTTTAAGAAAAAAAGACTTTTTTTAGGCTTGCAGAAAAAATGGAGCAGAAAGTAAAGAATTCTCCTGTTACTACCCTCCCAAGTTTCCCCTCCTATTAACATTTTTAATTAGCATAGTACATTTGTTACAATTGATGAATCAATATTGGCACATTACTATTAACTGAAATCTACAGTTTACATTGGGGTTCACTCTTCTGCAAACAGATTGTTAAGGTAGCAAATACTCCACCACACATACCAGTTGTAAGGTTTTGATCTTTTTTTCCCTCCCTAAAATTTCAGGACTGGAAGGAGAAAAGAAGCTAGGAAGATTTGTATATGTATGTATATTTAGAGAAGTTTCTATGTGTATATTCACACATATACTTAGCTTCTACTCTCTTTCCCAGGTCTCAGAAGTAGATACTAGAAATTTAAGGGAGGAAGAAAAAAATGTTTAAGTGAGATTTTTGGTTGTGTTATTATCATGTGCTTGATGGTCAAAATAGTTGAGTCTCTTTGTATGTTTTGTAAGAATTTCCAGGTATACAGTAGAGCTCACAAGGGACAAGGTTGTAGTCACTTCTTGACTATAGCCAGCTACTCGAAGGGAGCGAGTAGTTGGACCTGTGGGCTCGGGACCATGGTCACAAGGGACATCAAGCTCAATTGGCATAAAATACTACACAAAAACATTGTTTCACATCCTACTTTGGTGAGTAGCGACTGGGATCTTAAAAGCTTGCAAGCAGCCATCTAGATGCAATGATGGGTCTCTCCTCATCCAGAGCAAAGGAAAATTAAGAAAACCAAAGACACATGGAAACAATTAGTCCAAGGAACCGGTAGACCATGCGATCCTCAGCCTATATAACTATGAGACCAGAAGAACTAGATGGTGCCCGGCTACCACTGTCAACCACTTGGAGGGGGATCTATGTAAGAGATCCTGGATAGAGCAGGAGAACAATATGGAATAAAACTCAAAACCATGAAAAATTTTTTAAAAATCACCAGATTTGCTGGTCTGCAAGAGCCTGGTGGAACCCCTGAGACTATGACCCCTTAGCTGCCTGTCAGGTCTGGAATTAACCCACTGCTGTGGCTTCCAGCCAAACAAAAGACAGGCATATGAGCTGAACATTACACTAGGTAGATACACTCCTTGGAGAGATCGATCATGGGAGAATAGAAGGGCTGTATATGCACAGTGAGACACCTCGGGGGCCAGGAGTACAGAGGAAGGAAGAACACAGGGAAGAGTAGCTATGGGGAGGAAGTGGGAGGGGAGCTGTTGCATTGTGGGAAACTGCAGACAATGTCATGAGACAAAGTGCTTGTGAACTGCTATATGGAAAATGAATTTTCTCTGTAAACTTTCACCCAAATCACAATTAAAAAAAAAAAAAGTTGAGTCTTGAGCAATTGAAAGCATACATACTGTTGGTGTTACTAACTCAGCAGGATAATGTATCAAAAGCTGTTCTGCTAGAGGTATCTTGATGGAATTGAATCTTTCTGGTTTCTACAGTGTGCTTTGCCCTGTTCCGTAAGTGCATGTAATTGTTTCTTAGCATGCATCAGACCTCCCATGCTGTTAAGTGTATGAGTAGAATGGTGCTTGCTAGTGGGTCATTCACCCCTAAAGAAAACACTCCTAGGTCACAACATGTAACCCACATTATAACAACAGCTGTGCATAAGATTCTAGAAAGTCTTAGGCCTCGTGGTTCATATAAATTCTCCATGAAATCCTCCACTTCATCACTCTCAAAATTTTGGTATGAGAATAGTTCTGATATAATTAATAACATATTTATCTTTTTTTTTTTTTTTCATTTCCTGAAGGTCAAAAAATATTTTGAACTTGAACCACTTGCACGTGGAAAACGCTGGATTCTGCAGCCCTGCTCTCTGGACGACATGGACACACTGAAAGACAGCTTCTCTCAGCTGATAAATTTGTTAGAAGAAAAAGACCACGAAGCTGTCAGAATGTGAAATCTGGCAAAGAAAACGGGTTCCCAAAAGGCCTTGAGCCTATCGTGTTAGTTTCTCATTTTTAATTTTATTTTGGTATCAAGACTCTAATGGCTTCATTTTCTATTTTTCTCTAGTTAACGCAGACTCTCATCTCTCTATTAAAGTGAATATTCTGTAAATCAGGTGAATTATCATCGGCATTACCATCAAGTACACACTACTGAGAGAGAATTTATTCTCTGTTTACCACTAATTATCTTCACCGCATGTCTTTTCCTTCTGTTGTTCTAAGCATCTCTTATATACTCTGTGCTAAAATGGATGGAATCCATGGCTCACGGAAATCAAATCCCTTATGAAGGACTCCAAAAGACTCACAAGACCTTGACTAATTGTCCCTGGGCTCGGGGGTGGGGCGTCCTGTGACTGGAGCGTCCCAAAGTATGTGTATCCTCCTCAAGATCTCTTAGGGGGGTGTTATTTTATTTTAGCTTTTAGTTTTTTGTATCCTCACCTTATAGACTATGAGACAGAAATGAGCAGCAAAGAATTCTTATCAGGAAAGAATATCCTATCCTAATAGGATTCACTTTGAAGAATTTAGTGACAAGACATAATGTTCCCTTATTGTGTCTGAAGAGTCTCATTCCCCTTTTAACAGCAAAGACATTGCTTTTGTTTTTTGAGAAGGGTTAGAGGAAATATAGGCACAACATGTGCACCACTGATTAGTGTTTGATCAAGGCCTCAAGTAGTTTGTAATGGAAAGATTACCCTGCCTAAAGTCAGGCTGCAATATAATATAGGTACCTTTTGCTAAAAATCCTGTGTTTGATTGAAACAGAGAAAATAATTTTAAAATCATGGGAAAAAAAATTTGAAATAGCCAAACTAAGTATACTTTAAACTGGAATAGGGCTTGAACTGGCATGGATTGTGACAAAGACGTCAAAGACAGAATATCCTCTGTATATTTATTCATTAAGTGCTAATGTAGTTTAATGGAGTCTGTGAGTGCCTCCATCTAGCAATTAAAGGTCTATCAGTATTTCTATTACAAACCTCTATTTTCAGGGGTTTCAATGTACCCTTAAAAATGAGCTAGGGGACTGCAATGAATAAATAATTTTAGGGCCCAGATTCAGTGTTTGGAGCTAATATTTTTTCATTTAATTTAAATGATAAAATTACATAGAGATAAATGTACAGTTTTACTAAGAGTTGAGGCCTTGACATTTTCTAAATCAGGAATAAGCCATGAATATTGAAGTTCATGGATAAAATACTCTTCGGCATATCTTGTGGATGTTTAACCACATGAAACATTAAGTAGCCAAATGATATACAACTGCTCCAGACACCTGAGCAATAAAAACATGTTTGTAATTTTTAGGTAGCAGAGACTGATGCTCAAATACTGCATTACAGGGTGAGGTAATCCCTTGTAATTCTACAGAAGATTTGTGGCAGACCCGTAATGTCCTTCCAGTATAGTTTTTGTGGTTTAATCTCATAGGTGGGTTTTAATGAAATCTTACCTTTGAAATACTGAACCCTTCTTTAAGCTTTTTAAAAAGTGGAATGGATCAAAAAGATCCATAGTGATTCACATACAAGTTTGTCTACAGTGTCCTTGAATATTTTTAATACTGTGTAACCCGTGAGCAGCACAAAAGTTTTATTCCAGTGACCAGTTACCCGACCCCTGCTTTTATTTTCTCCTGTAGTGTTCATCATCTATGAAAAATCAGTGATTACTAGGCATTGCTTCGCCTGCAAGTTCATTAAATGTAGAATCTTGTCTTTTTAAGATACCGTGGCTGAGTACTCCAAGCCATCTGTTAAATGACTTCCCGTTGTCTGTGTGTGTGTGTGTTCATGTGTGCGCCAGGGATGGGCTTCTTCTCAGACCCACGACTGTCTGCAGTGTCTCAGCCGTCAGAATGAAAACATTATCAATCAGTACCCAACAACAGCTGTTTTTGACAAGTTTCTGTCTGACGCCTAATGCTTTACAACTGTCAGTGAGGCTCCTTCTTTGTCTAGCAGTTCGAAGCTCACCGGCTTGCTGCTTCCTCGCCACATCCTGTGCTTGTAATTCTAGAATTTACCACGTTTGGGAAATCCACGGTGGGGAGGGAGGCCTGGATGGGTGTGTGGGTGGGGATGTGTGTGTGTCATATTCCTGTTTTTGCATAAAGTGCCACAGGTGTCTTAGCTTGCATATTCAAATATTATATAGGAAAAACTGTCTGTTATGTATTTCTTAACTTAGCTTCTTGTTATATTTATGGAAGTTACCAGTTTTTGTACCTTCTTAGCTAAAGCAATTGCCTTTTTGTAATGGCAATTAATTTATATGACAAAACTTTGTATCTACTGTAGTTTACAGTATTGGTTGCTAATTAACTGCCATATTGCCCTCTCTTTCTATTAAAAAAAATACACCTACTCCTCACTTACCGACTATGTCATCATCCAACATTTCATACTTAAGACAACAGTAAAAAAAAGTCTACTATCAAACTATTTTCCACATTAACAGGTATGTCTGGCAGTAACAAATGCTGAGGTGGAAGGTAAGAATAATGCTGACTATGATAGTTAAAATTATGTGTCAGCTTGACTGTGCCATGATTCTCAGTGGTTTGGCAGTTCTGTAATGATGTAATTTGGCAATTATGTACAGGCAGTCCCCAGGTATGAAGTCTGACTTACAGACAACACTTACTTGCCCTTTAATGTTACAGAAACTCGTTCTTACTTTCAAAGGATTAAATCAACTCTTACTCAAAACAAATTCTTCATCACAATCACTTTCCCTTGCTGCACATTCAGTTTTTAAATCACTAAAATGGCTTCTAGCCTTTTTTTGCACTAACCCACTTGCCATCACGTCAATTCTGACTCATAGCAACCCTATAAGACAAGGTAGAACTGCCCCATGGGGTTTCCAAGGCCGTAAGTCTTTACAGAAGCAGACTGCCACATATTTCTCCCACAGAGTGACTGATGGGTTCAAATCAACCTTTCAGTTAGCACCCAAGCACTTTAACCACTGTGCCACCAGCACTCCCTCTTGGACTAACATAAGGCTCAATAAGAACTGTATTCACCTGTTCCAAATTACCTACAAATTCTTAAAGACATAGTGAGGAAAGGATGTCTTTCATACCTTGGGGACTGCCAGTAATTTGGCAGTTATATAATGATATAATTTAGCAATTATGTAATGATATAATTTGGCAGTTTTGTAATGATGTAGTCATCCTCCATTTTGTGATCTGCTATGGTCATCTTTTGTTTTCCCATCATGCTGATTTTTGACCTGGTCTTTGGAACCTAACCATGTCAGTAAGTGAGGACTGGGTGTACTGTATCTGTACTTAGAGATTAACACACTCATGTGGACAATTGCCTGGCAAGAAGAACTCATATTGTCCGTGATTTATATATGATTTCCACTATCTTCAAATGAAAATAAACGCTGAGTAGAATTGATGTTCTCAGAGTGACTCATTTCAGCATTAGCATTTAGGAGTCCCAGATTTCTGTTTATATCTATGTTGCCTATTTAAGTCTTCAAAATAAGTTCTGCTGCTCTTAGGTCAAAACAAGTGATTAATTTGCATTTCCTTTGAAGCCATAGTGAAAACCTTAGGAAGAAAAAAAAAAAAAAGTGTCTTTTCTAGTTGGTTTGTCTTTAGCTTGCAGTCAACTTTCATTGGAGCCATTCCTTCAGAATGTGCAGAGTCAGATGTTAATGTAAAGTGACATCCTTCAAAGCATCACTTCATATTTGCTGTAAAAACAACTTTCTAAGAGTGAGAGAGTTTGGTGCAATGAGTTACTTCCTTTAATGGTGATGCCCTTAGGAAATAAGTAAATATATTTTACTGACTCAAGAGGAAATACTATGTATTTAAAGGTCTAGCCTTAAGGATGGCAATACTCTAGAAAAGTAAAAAGAAAAAAAAAGTGAGAAGAAAACTAACATGATAGGTGGATGGAAAAAGAGAGAGAAAAAGAAAAAAAAATGCCTAATGGAAGATGAAAAATTCAAACCCCAGCCTATGTTTGGTCCCAAATGCATGGTTATCCTTACACTTATTGTATGACTACATACAGAGCTTGCAACACCTCCTTCTAAAACTGGGATCCAACCTGCTTTCTACCCTGGTTCCCAAGGCTTGCTATCCTATACAAGTAAATGTGGACAGAATTGTAAGATTATGAAGTAAATGTGGTTTTCTTCATGTTCAGATTGCATATTCAGGCTTGAATGGAAATCTAATAATTGTGCCTAGCTTCATCCTCTTGATAATTTTAGAGTACATTGTCATTAACCTTCTGACCTAATGGCACAAACAGAAAGGAAAAGTTATGTGTGTGGGGGAAGGAAGTGGGAGTTACCCTTTGGGATCCCTCATTCTCACTGCATTTGGAAAGGGAGGATCTGTCTCTGTTTGCAGAAACTTTAGGAGAATATAGATTCCTCCCTGGTCCTCCCCCTCAGCCTGGGTTCACTAGATCTGAAGTTCATACTGTGAAATACATTACCACATCAGGCTGGGAATTCCTGGCTCCAGAGGATCCACAACTTGTGAGCACCCCTGAGTCAGCATGATTAAATGATTTGCATCTCAGGGTTGAATGTTTTCAAACTGAGATGCATGAAGTGACAGATGAGAACAAGTTTTGGCACCCTACCCCACCCCCATTGTACTAATTTAGGAACATGAAAAGGATCCCTTGTAATACAAGCCTCAGATGGAATATCAATTTCCCTTCTCCTCTCCCATTCTCTTTGAATTAAAACCTTAAATGAAAACCTGTCCTACCTACTGTTTCGTTGGACCTGGAAATTCAGATTCACCATTCTGATGACTCATGTGTTTGGGACAACTGCTTCATACTGTGACCTTCTGTGACACCAGTGCAGAGTTGAAAGGGACAAAGAAAAGTGTCTCCAAAGTCCTCTGTTCCTTACAAAACATCAGATCTTCTCTATCCTCTCTCCTTGCATTCCATCTCTGTTCTGTTTAGAAAGGCCACCTACAGTGTTCTCAGTCTTAGCTTGCTCCCTCCCTTTCATGCTCGGCTCAAGCCTTGGAATGGAAACCAGAATGTTTATGGGCCACTGTATATGAATAATCACTTTTTACAAGCAAATAGTAAGGGGCCTATGGTTTTCAAAGCAACTTCACTTACCACTCATACCTTGTGAAGTCACTGGTTAAGTACCATCAGACTCTGTTTGAAGGATAAGGAAAGGAACTCCTAGATTTAATGCCTTGCTGGGCTCAGTCAGGTTTATAACCTAGTCTAACTCTTGGGCCCCCAGTGCTATAGCTAAGCATTTTCATAACAATGGACCAAATTGGACACAGCCATCAAATTACAGTTGTAGAAAGATGCTCTTCAAACTACCAAGGAGTGGTGAGTTGATTCCTTCCTTCCTTCGTTCCCTCCCTCCTTTCTTTTTCAAAAACTTCCCCTTTTTCTAATGCTCTCAGAATACACAGATACTTCAGCATGGGGTTTTCTAGTAGCAAGTAACATTCCAACCACAGGAGGTGAGTTGGCAGTGCTGTCTCCAGAGAGGAAAGGCTGGTTCAAGCCCATAGGTACAGAGAGCACACACACACAAGAAAATAAGCCTTGAATAAGTGTTAGTTTCCTTGTCTCCCTCATTATCCTGTTTCCTCTGGGATTTTTTGGGGGGAGGGGCAGGAGGTGGGGAGTAGAACTGGTCATTTCAAAAAGCCTAAGATCATTTATGTCACAGGCAAATCCTTCCTGAAAGTGTGAAATCTAACCTAGAATGCCACAGCCGTCCCTGACAAGTGATTCATTGAGACAAAGGCTAGAACTCCAGCATCAAACAGATGTCAGACAAAACACCAAATGCCTATAAATGATTGCTTTGCAAGCAGTGGAATGAGTGGAAGACCTGGCCTAATGAGGCCTCCATGTCTGGGCAAGCTTACAGAAGACATAGGTTGGGGAAGGGGGGCCAGTGGATTTGCACTGTTTTAAAATGGAGTCTGTGAAGAAGGCTGTTGCTGGAGAGAGAAGGGTAACCATGGTTCTTACCTGAGTGGCTCATGTGGAGAGGAATGATTTCTGGCTGGTTTGTGTATAGTGTATATAAAGGACAATCAGAAAAACACCTCAAGGGCACCCTGAAGGCCAGACTGGTATGATATGATATTAAATCATTGTACATATAAATATCAGAGTAAATTAAAAATGAGAAGATTTTGTTGGAATGGAAACTGCTCACCAAAAATTTGAGACAGGAATGCAAACAGTAATTCTGGCTGTCACTGTCTATAATCTGGAGCAAGTCAGGCTTGACTCTGGACCTTCTCCAGTTGTTTTACAACTTTCTAGGCATGAGGTGTATCAACTCAATACTTTTATTAAACATCTTTGGCAGGAATTTTCAGACGACAGCCTGTCAAGACTCAACTTACCATATTCCTTTTTACAAGTTTTATCTCTCAATTGGACCCACCTCTTGGTTTTAATAGCTTTTAGATTTTTAATCTATTCACACATTCAACAAGTTTAATGTTTTGTAAAATTTTGCAGAACGGATACACAAACAAGATTCAATTCAATGACATTGGTTACATTCTTCCAGTTGTGTTATCATTCTCAACACCCATTCTCAACACCCATTACCTTAACTCACTGCCCCCTAGCTTCCCACCCAACCTTTTAAGTTGCTGTTGTCTATTGGATCTCACATAGATAATTCTTTAAAAGAGCACAATGCTCAAAGTAGATGTACTTTACTGAAAAAGAGCAGCTATTTTTTGGTTCAAAGAAGACTTCAGGGATAGTTTCAGATTTAAAGTTTAAAGATTACCTCAGGTCAATAATTGTTGTGATTCATCCACCAGCATTGGTGCCAAAAAGTCTGTATTCCTTTGAAACTTTAAAATTCTGTGGTACATTTTTCCCCCTTGTGATCAGGCCTCTTCTATAGAAAATATATTCAATACATTTTTGTTGAACACATATTATGTACCAGGTATAACTGTTTAGATGCTAGGCATGTAATAATAAACATGACACACTTAGTCCTTACCTTTGTGAGACTTAGTTACTGTAACATTGATTGAGTTGGATTATTTCTGTCACCTCAGAGAATTTTTAAATTTAGGGACTTTTTGTTATATTAAAGTTGCAATTTGAGTACCTAGATCTTTTTAGATATTTTGTTTGTTTGTTTGTTTGTTTCTGTGTTCAGACCTCCTAATTTAGAAAGCAGGAGCTCTGGTGGCGCAGTGCCTAAGGCACTTGACAGCTAACCAGAAGGTTAGCGGCAAACTCACCAGACACTCCTCTGAGGAAAGATTGGGTGACCTACAAGGAGGGGTCTTTATGAGTCTGGGATGACTCAACAGCACATAACAACAACAAAAACAATTTAGAAAGCTTACACATACTAATGGCATAGATAAAGAAATTGAAGATTTTTACTGACTTCTGCAGTCAGAAATTGATCAAACATGAAATAAAGATGCACTGATAATTACTGGTCATTGCAATGTGAAATGGGGAAAAAAAAAGAAAGATCAATAGTTAGAAAATATGGCCTCAGTGAGAAAAATGACACACAAGATTGCAACAATCTATTCATTGTAAATGTCTTTTTTGAAAACAACATAAATAGCAGCTATACACATGAACCTCCTCAGCTGGAATACACAGGAATCAAATTTATTACATCTGTGGAAAGAGACGATGGAAAAGCTCAATTTCATCCGTCAGAACAAGGTGAGGGGCCGAAAGTCCATGAGAGCCAAAGAATTTTGGAAGACAGCTACCTGGTCAACCGACTGGAAGAGATGCATATTTGTGCTCATTCCAAAGAGAGGTGATCCAACACAATGTGGAAATTATCAAACAGTATCATTAACACCACATGCAAGTAAAATTTTACTGAAAACAGTTTTAAAAGGGTGACAGCAATACATCAACAAGGAACTGCCAGAAATTCAAGCTGCATTCAGAGAGGATGTGCATTGAATGAGGGATTTCATTGCTGATGTGAGATGGATCTTGGCTGAAAGCAGAGAATGCCAGAAAGAAGTTACCTATGTTTTATTGACTATGCAAAGGCATTCAACTATGTGGATCATAATAAATTATGGATAGCATCGAGAAGAATGCAAATTCCAAAACACCTAAATGTGTTCATGCAGAACCTGCACATAGATGAAGAGGCAGTCATTCAAACAGAACAAGGGGATACTGCATAATTTAAAATCAGGAAAGGTATGTGTCAGGGTTGTATCCTCTCACCATACTTATACAATCTGCATGCTAAGCAAGTAATCTGGGAAGCTAGGTATAGTAGTTATGTTTGTGTGTCAACTTGGCTGGGCCTGGTTGAGTGGCTGGGCAGCTGGTGGAAGTTATTCTCCATGATGAGACTGGCAATCAGCTCCATGGTGGGATCTACCACAAGCAGCTGAGTCATAGCTACCTTTGGGATGTAGTCTGCTTCCTATATATAAGGAGAAGCTTTGAGAATGGTCTCTAGCCTATGGCATGCTTGGACTCTGCATGTAGCCTTGTCCTTGCTCAGCAGCCTGCTATGCACTGCCGACCTTGGGACTTAACAATGGACTTAAGTTAATGGCCTGCCGTGTGGTTTGGTAACATCGGGACTGTGCCTTTTTACTTGTCAACCTTGGGCTTCTCAGCCTCAGCAGCCAGTAGCTTTCTGAGTGAAGAAACGCCTCTAGCTCCAGTGGGCCAGGAACAGGAGGCAGACCTGGACCCCAAGGTTGAGGGGCTTTCACCCAGCCCCTAGAGCCTGGCACTTGAATTTGGACTTAAAGCCTCCAAACTGTAAGAGAATAAACTCCTGTTTGTTAAGCCATCCCATTTGTGATATATTTCTTGTCAGAGCAGCACTAGGTAACCAGAACACTGGGCTATATGAAGAAGAATATGGTATCAGGGTTGGAGGAACACTCATTAACAACCTGTAATGTGCAGATGACACAACCTCACTTGCTGAAAGTGAAGACTTGAAGTGTTTGCTGACGAAGATCAGAGAATATAGCCTTCAGTATGGATTGCTCCTCAATATAAAGAAAACAAAAATCCAGTCCCATCCAAGATGACAGAATAGGCAGAAAGACTGCACAGACCCTCTTCAACAAAGAAAAGGGGAACCAATTAACACAGACACAGAAGATAATCCTGGACCCGTGAGCCTTGAAGGGAAGGATATAGAAGTGGAATAAATCCCAACTAACAGAAGAATTTGCATGAAAATACCAAAAAAGGAGACATACGGAGCTGCGGTCTGGCAATGATCCTGAGTGATCCTGATGGCACAGAGAGCTTGGAGATTCCTGAGTGCTGGTAGGACCTAAGAATTAACCTAAAAATCAGCACTGCTAGCCAGGGACTGCATGGAAGACTGTTCTGGTGGCCGTGAAATAAAACAGGAAGTAGTGGTGAAGAGGAAGACAGGGTGAGCTGTGGACCTTTGCCTATCCGGAGGGCTCTGCCATTTTGAATGTTTACAAGCGGCTTGACCATTTGGGATATTTAAAGAGACAGTGCTCTCCAAGATTCCAGGGGCTTAAGAACAGGTTCTGCTTGCCAGTATCCCCAAGAACACTTCAGACCTGCATGACTGAAAAGGTGCGACATTCTTCTTGTTACTCTTATACCCCACACCTGCTTGGTGAATGGAGGTGCGGCCATCCCCGACTCCCACCCACCTTCTGGGCCTGCAGGAACTCCAGGGCACTCCTGGGTGCCCTGCCCTGTCCTCCACTGATTGTTTTCTATTTATTTTTCTTTTCCTCTTTCTTTTTTCTGATGTTTAGTTTGCTTGTATTTGTCTGTTTTAAAACTAATATTATTATTAATACTTTTGTCCTTTTTGCTATTATTCTTTATTATCCCCCTGCCCCCCAGGTCCTAGTTTACAGCTTTTTTTTTATCTCTTCATAGTTCCTGGTTGAAAAAAAAAATTTTTTTAATTTAAATTTCCCCCCCCCTTTTTTCTCATGGTTGACCCCATTCATTGTTTTTCTTTTTGCATTTTTTCCCATTTTTTTCTTCATTATTCTCCTTCTCCACTTTTTTTCTCTTGGTGCCCTATCCCC
>NW_006921883.1:2910804-2912025 GCF_000298275.1 Orycteropus afer afer | reverse complement strand
ATACCCAGCAAAATTGTCCCTCAAATATGATAGTGAAATTAGGAGATTCCCAGATAAGCAGAAACTAAGGGAATTTGTTAAAACCAGACCAACCTTACAAGATATGCTAAAGGGAGTTCTTTGAACAGACAACCAAAAATAGCAAATAACAACCGGCCATTAATACACAAGATGACATAACCCAGAAACCACAGTGTAGTTACAGAACTTCTAAATAGTGAGGAAGTTAAGAGAGTTGCAAGACAGAATGGACTGTTTTAAACTTGGGGATAAAATTATAAATCATAGGGTAACCTCAAAGAAACACGATACACCTTCATATCACAATGAAAAAGAGGACAAGCACAAATAAGCAAATACTAAATCAAAAGCAACAAAGGAAATGATAACATGATTCATAAACATAATCAGCAAGGCACAGAAAATAATGTGGAACAAAGAAACCAGGGAGACTGTGAAAAACCACATAACAAAATGACAGCAACCAATTCATACTTATCAATAATTATACTGAATGTTAATGGATTAAATGCACTACTCAAGAGATGCAGAGTTGCAGATTGGATAAGAAAACAAAATGCTGTCTACAGGAGACACACCTTAGAGATAAAGACAAAAATAGACTAAAAATCAAAGGTTAGAAAAAGATGTATCAAGCAAATGGCAACTGTAAGAGAGCAGGAGTGGCAATATTAATTTCTGATCAAATTGACTTTAAGGCAAAAACCACTATATGAGACAAGGAAGGACATTACATAATGATTAAAGGATCAATTGAAAATGTAGATATAACCATAATAAATATCTATGGACCCAACGGAAGAGCCCCAAAATACATAAATCAGACTAAAAAAGTTGAAAAGCCAAATAGATGACTCCACACTCATAGTGGGAGACTTTGATATACCACTTTCTTTGAAAGCTAGAACTGGAAAGAAACTCAACAAAGATGCAGAAGAGCTACACAATACAATTCACCAACTTGGCCTTATAGACATCTATAGAGCACCTCACCCAACAGCAGCACAATATACATTCTTCTCCAGTGCACATGGAACATTTTCCACGATAGACCATATGTTAGGCCATAAAGCTAGCCTTAATATATTTAAAAACATTGAAATACTGAAAAGCATCTTCTCAGATCATAATGCTATCAAATTAGAAATCAACAATAGGAAGATCAATGGAAAAAGAGTAAACACATGGAAACTGAACAAC
>NW_006921883.1:2907284-2907923 GCF_000298275.1 Orycteropus afer afer | reverse complement strand
CACTGCTGGTGGGACTGTAAAATGATACAACCATTGTGGAAAGCAGTATGGTGATTCCTTCAAAAGTTGGAACTAGAAATACCATTTGACCCAGCTTTTCCATTACTAGGTATATATCTGCTTGAACAATTTCTCTCAGAAAGATCAGCACAAGGCCGGTCCCCCTGAGGCGGAGATTAAAGATGTCCCAAATGTCCAAACTATCCTACCACTCCATCATTTCAGACATTAATTCCTCCTTCTCCTCCTCCCAGTAATTTCCCCAGTCTTAGGGTTCTGTATTTCGCTGTAATGCTTCACAGAACTCACAGACACCCAAGGGTTCGTCTCACGTAGTAGTGGTGGAGGCTGGCAGGCTGGCGAGTCCCAGGTCCGTGAGTGGGTCTGGAGCCCTTCCAGTTCTTGGGGTTTGATGAACCTCGGTCAGCAGATCAGATGACGGCTCTGTCCCAAATCCAGGGGTGAGATGAGGACGAATCAAGACACAAAACCGGAGCAAGAGGAGGGCAAATCTTCCCAGGAGATTCATAGGTATACTCTCAAAGAAGCTAAGGGTGGTGATTTTAATTATACCCTCCAGCAAGGCAGGACTCAAGATACATTCCACCTGTGTTGCCCCAACAGAAATAACCTAAATCC
>NW_006921883.1:2901042-2905089 GCF_000298275.1 Orycteropus afer afer | reverse complement strand
CTTTATTGTAAAAGTCAAGGAAATGTTTATCTATGGAAGGATATTTTCTTTCTTGGTTACCAGGGGTGGGAGGGGAGGGAACACTGTTAGATAGATAGAGATAAGTATTGATTTGGGTGAAGAGAAGGGCAATATACCAAATGTGAGTGATCAATATAGTGGCATTGAGGAAGAGAAAGACATAGAGAGGTACATGGGAAGTACAGACAACAAAGATGAACTCTTTTGTTTTGCACATATAGCATGGTGTTGTCAGTGAAGGCAAACATGGGTATATGGATGGATAGATGGGTGGACAGGCTGAACTATTAGGTATGTCTATGAAGCGGGAAGTGTACCTAAGAACATGTATAGGATTGACAGACAATAGTCCTATAAGTTTATGTGTATGATCTGAATTCCCAGGTGTATAGTAGAGCTGAGAAGGAGCAAGTTTGTAGTCATTGCTTGGTCACAGCCAGCTACCAAGAGGGACTGAGTAGTTGAACCTGTATACTTGGGACCATTGTTGTGGGCATATCAAGCTCAATTGGCATAACAGACTACACAAAACATTATTCCACCTCCTACTTTAGTGAGTAGTGACTGGGATCTTAAAAGCTTGCAAGCTGCCATCTAGATGCAACAATAGGTCTTTCCTCATCCAGAGCCAAGAAGAATGAAGAAAACCAAAAATTCATGGAAACAATTAGTCCTGGCGACACATCATCTAATCTGCAGCCTGTATGACTATGAGACCAGAAGAACTAGATGGTGCCCGGCTACTACTGTCAACCATTTGGGAGGGGATCTATGTAGGAGATCCTGCATAGAGAGGGAGAACAATGTGGAACAAAACTTAAAATCGTTTGGAGAAAAAAAAAGAGGGGGATCAGTTTTGCTGGTCCGATAGAGCCTGGTGGAACCACTGAGACTATGGCCCCTAGCTGCCCTTCAGGTCTGGAATTGAAGCCATGCCTGTGGCTTCCAGCCAACAATAGACGGGCATATGAGTTGAACATTTCCCTGAGATAGATACACTCCTTGGAGAGAACAATCATGGGAGAAAGAAGGACTGCTTATGCACAGGGAGACAGCTCAGGGAGCAGGAGTGCATGGAGGGTTGGACACAGGGAAGAGGTAACTATCAGGAGGAAGTAGAAGGGGAGATGTTGCATTGTCGTAAATTGTGGTCAATGTCATGAGACAAAGTGTATGTGAACTGCTGTATGGAAAGTGAATTTGCTCTGTAAAATTTCACCCAAATCACAATAAAAAAAAAAAAAAGAAGAAGAAAGAAAACAAAAATTCTTATAACTGGACCAATAGGCAGCTTCATGATAAACAGAAAATATTGAAGTTGCCAAGGATTTCATTTTACTGGAATCCACAATCAATGCACATGGAAGCAGCAGTCAAGAAATCAAATGGCATATCGCTTTGAGCAAATCTGCTGCAAAAGATCTCTAAAGTGTTAAAAAGCAATGATGTCACTTGGAGAACTAAAGTGTGCCTGACTCCCAGCCATGTTATTTTCAATTGTCTCACATGCTTGCAAAAGTTGGACTATGAATAAGGAACACTGAAGAAGAATTGTTGCCTTTGAGTTATGGCATTGATGAAGCTTACTGGATATACCGTGAACTGCCGGAAGAACAAACAAATCTGTCTTGGAAGTACAGCCAGAATGAGCCTGACAAGTGAGGATGGCAAGAGTTCATCTCATCTATTTTGGACCTATCAGGAGGGTCCAGTCTCTGGAGAAGGACATCATGGTTTGTAAAGTAGAGGGTTGGGAAAAAAAGGAAGACCTTCACAAGATGGATTGATGCAGTGGCTGAAATAATGGGCTCAAACATAGCAACAATTGTGAGAATGACTCAGGACTGGGCAGTGTTTTGTTCTTTTGTACATAAGGTCACTATGAGTCGGAACCAACTAGACAGCAACAGCTAATAACAACAACAATCTAGAATAGTCTTGGATTCTATTAGGTATGCTATTTAGTTTCTTTTGAGACCATTAATAAACTAGAAACCTAAACAAACACACAGAAAAAGTTTTGCCTTTTTTTTTTTTTTTGCATCTTTCTAAATAGAACTGTAAAGATAGCACCTTTAATTCTGATGTTTTACTGCTACGACAAGGAAGCATATATCTAGCACACAAAGTACTTCTGAAGTGCAAAACCAGACTCTGCCCATCACCTATTGCTCTTTTCATCTTCCCCGTAGTCCTTCTCCAGAACAGGTTTATCTCATCCTTCAGTCTGTTGATCTGACAAATGATCTTTATTTGAAATATTGGATCCTGAGTCTCCAAAAGTAATAACAGTCTCTTGTTTTGTCTCCTGCCTAACAGTAAAGGCTATAGTGGGGAAAAAAATTACTGCAGAGTAAATTCTGACTCATTGTGACCCTACACAAAGGAGCTCTGGTGGTGTAGTGGATAAGAGACTTGACTGCTAACTGAAAGTCAGCAGTTCAAACCCACCAGCTGCTCTGCAGAAGGAAGACTGAGCAACTAACTACTTCTGTAAAGATTTACAACCTCAGAAACCCAATGGGGATTGCTATGAGTCAGAAACAACTCAAGGGCAGTGACTTTGATTTGGTTTTGGTGACCCTGCATGTATGAGAGTAGATGTGTGCCATAGGGTTTTCAATAATAATTTTTCAGAAATAGATTTCTAGGCCTTTCTTCTGAGTTGCCTCTGGGTGGACTTAGCGCATTAAGTGCATCACACAGGGAAATGCTAGACAGTCCATGTGCCCAGACAGAGGCATAACCTATGAGTTATACAAGCCCTTGTGTTTTTCATTTAGTTAAGTAGAATGAGGGTTTCAACTGGGTTTCAAGAGGCTGCTTTTGTTTAACTCATTGAGAACTGGGAACTTGGGAAGACCTCTTTAAACTTATTTATTCTGAAATGGTGCCTGGGGAATTAATTCATTTTGGAGTTAGAATGCTTTGTGCAAAATATATACCAACACCATTTCCTTGAACACCTAATGCTTCTGCCTTCCCCCTCACTAGCCCCACCAAAAAAAAAAACCTCAGTGCCATCGAGTTGGATCCAACTTATAACAACCTGCCTTGCGTTTCTGAGGCGGTGTCACTACTGAAGTAGATTGCCCAACCTTCCCAGGAGTGGCTGGTGGGTTTGAAACACCAGTCTTCTGGTTAACAGTCAAATGTCTTAGGCACTATACCAGAGTTCCCTCACCAGCCCCATGATATATGTTCCTCTTAGAGAACCATAACATATGCTGCCCATCCAGTTCACTGACTGAGGCATCCAGGTAGGATGAAATAATAAACTGAAACAGAAACTTCTCTATTTCCATTCATTTCATTCATTTACAATCACCCCAAATTTTTAGATAAACAGCAAGATCCAATGAAGTCACTTAACATTGCTGTCAAGTTGATCTCAATTCATGGGATGTGACCCCTTGTGACCCCATGTACGCAGAGCAGAATTGCTCCATAGGTTCTCAAGGCTGTGATCTTTCAGAAGCAGAGTGCAAGACCTATCTTCTGAAGTGCCTCTGAGTGGGTTCAAGCTGCCAACCTTTTGGCTAGTAGTTGAGTGCTTAATCATTTGTGCCACCCAGGGATTCCTGAAGTCACACAATCTAATTAACCTTGGGTAGTGAGTGAATGTGTGTGTGTGTCTGCCTGTAGTCACATAATACCTGGGATTTATTAAAATGTGTGGTTTATAACTGGATATCTGCCCCTAATGAACTAACAGATCTGGGTGGTGATCACCAGTGGCTGCCAATATCACAGAAAGGAGACATTGAGAGAATATATGTTTTCTGAGAGAAGAATCCAATATCATTTGTGAACTATTTTTCCCAAAATACTGAGCCTGAGTCTGTTGAAGCCTCTGGATTTAACTAACCATTTACAGAAAATACAGGAACAGAGGAAGATGTTAAATAATACACAGTCAAAATCTAAGCTATTGGTAACTCACCTGGACAAATGAATTAGTTTCTTAACTCTTCCAAGACCAAATTATTTTCTGCTTTGAGTTTTTTTTTTTTTTTTTTTTTTTTT
>NW_006921883.1:2896341-2900942 GCF_000298275.1 Orycteropus afer afer | reverse complement strand
TTATTGGAACCATGTGTTTTCAGTAATGGAAAGCATTTTGAACTAAATGGAAAAAAAATTGAGGTAATATAAGATATTATTAGTGGGATGCATATGTCCCAAGGGGACTCTGGTGTGGAGTTTGGTAGGAGGAGACACATTTCTTCAGATTCACACAGTTATACAACTACCCCCCATAAGATGACAACATGCAGTAAAAGTGGGACAGGACTTTCCCACTAAAACCCACAGGTGGAAAATGTAGGTGGGCACTATATGTCCCATAGGTTACTAAAGGGTTAAACAAATGACAAGAAGCATATAATAGAAGAAATCCATAGTCTTAAGAATTTTATCACAGAGTACAGATCGTTTTTGTATTCTGATTCAAGCTACCAAAATGTAAAAGAATAAAGTTTGAGACAAAATAGGAGAAATTAAAATACTTGTTCAGTAGTTTATGAATTAAGGAATCAGTGATGATTGGGATATTTAAAATATGATAATGGTATTGTGAGAGTACATTTTTTAAAACAGCCCTTACTTTTTAGTGATGTATCTGAAATATTTCTAGATGAAACAATGCATTTGAGATGAACTCCAAAATAATGTATTCAGTGGGGAATAGAAGTAGGTGAGGATATAGATGAAATGAGATTGTCCAGGGGTGATAACTGTTGGAGCCAAATGAAGGTGACACGGGAGCTGGTGATACTTTATTGTCTGACTTTAAATGTATTCAACACTTTCTCCAAGAAAAATTTTTAAGGGAGAGAGAAGGAAAAGAAAAAGTCAAGAGAGTAAAATGACAAGCCACAGAATAGAATATATTTGCAACACAAAACCAAATAAAGAGCCCATTTCCAGAATATGTACGGAACTCTTACAAATCAATAAGAAAAAAATCAATCAACTTAATGGAAAAAGTAGCAAGAGACTTGAATAGGCACTTCAAAAAGAGAGGGGATATCCAAATGGCCGGTAGCCTTATTAATAGTGAGGGAAATGCAAATAAAAACCACCATCAAGTAGCAGTACACATTCACCAGAACAGACAAAATTTAAAAGACTTACAATACTTTTTGATTACCTAGTGCCACTCTGACAGGAAAATACCACAAATGGGATGACTTGAACAAACAGGAGTTCATTCTTACAAGTTTTGGAGGCTCGACATCCGAGTTCCAAGTGCCAGGCTCTAGAGGCTGGATGAAAGCCCCTTGACCTTGGGCTTCAGCTCTGCCTCTTGCTCCTGGCCCACTGAAGCTAGAGGCATCTCTTCACTCAGGCAGCTACTGCCTGCTGAGGTTGACAAACTCGGGGTCAACAAATAAAATGGCATAGTCCTGACGTTACTAAACAACACGGCAGGGCATTGATTCAAGTCTATTGAAAGTCCCAAGGTCAGCAGAGCATGGCAGGCTGCTGAACAATGACATGGCTACATGCAGGGTTCAAGTATGCCAATAAGCTAGAGACCATTCCCAAACCCCTTTCTTATATACAGGAAACAGACCACATCACCAAGGCAGCTCCCAGTAGATTCCACCATGGAGTTGATTACCAGTCTCATCACCAGGACAGCCAAGTTGACACAAAAACTTAACTGTCACAATCCCACCCCTTGTCAACTTGGCACCTGTACAGATCTTCAGTGGGTGGCATTTGTACAAATCTCCTTCACTGGGTGGCTCCAGTGCCCTACTTGCTGAGTGAGGACTTCAACCCCCTTGACCTGGTGGGCCCCTTTCCTCTCCCTTTTGGGCATGGCATCCCTGCCCCCTTGCTCTTGGGCAGAGGGTATCCCACTAACTCACATGAATGAGCAGCCCCACCCTTCAGAACCAAGTTGGTGAAAATCTGGCTCTTTGAAACCTAGGGGGCTGTGGTGGTTCCACCCCAAAGGCCAAAGTCATATCTTCGAGGCTGAGGCAGCCCTGCTTACCATTTCCTTGGCCTCTCCGCTTCTGCCAATTTATGTCCAAGGGCAATCCACTCCACCAGGAATCTTCCTGCCCAAAGGACAGTTCGCATTCTAGCTCTGTGGGATGGCCAACCTGTTACTCCATCTCATGCCTGTCTCTTCTACCAATTAATGCCCGAAGGCAACCACCTCCACCAGAAAGCCACCTACCCAATGGCACCCAGCACTCCTCCACAGGCTAGTAAGCCTGTTGCTGTTTAATACTGGTCTCTCAGTCTCTCTGCCAATGTCTTGGGTCAAGGACACATTCAGCTCCTGTTTCCACATTTTAGGTATCTATCAGAACAGCACCCTACTCTCTAGGTACCATATTCTGTTTTGGTTACCTAGTGCCGCTTTGAGGAGCTCTGGTAGCATAGTGCCTAAGGCACTTAACTGCTAACTGGAAGGCTGACAGTTCAAACCCTTGGAAGGAAGGTTGGACAATTTACTTCTGTAGTGATACTGCCTCGGCAACCCAAGGAGGGGCCGACTCGACGGCACATAACAACAACAACAACAACAACAGTGCCTCTGATAGGAATATACCACAAATGGGATAGCTTTAACAAACAGGAGTTTATTCTTACAATTTTTGGAGTCTAGAAGTCCAAGTTCCAAGTGCCATGCTCTAGGGGCCTTAACTACCACAAATACTAACAAAATACTAAATACTAAGAAAATAAGAAGGAAAAAAAAAAGAGTACCTGTCTGACATGTTGATCTCCACCAAATCTTTGTGTCCTGGTTCCAAGATGAAAGACTGTGCCTCCTAGTGACTAATCCCACAGTTTTTGAGTCAACCAGAACTGGGTTAGAGCTGATTTTTCTCCTTGCTAGTCATGTGACTTTGAATAAATAATTTAACTTGTTAAATTATTGTTCCATGTTCTCATCCACTGTGCAGATAATATATCTACTTCAAAGGGTTATCATGAGGATTAAGTACCATGATGCACGCAAAGTGCTTCTCACGGTTCCTGGCACACAGCAAACATTCAATAAGTGGTGCCCATTACATATATCAGTAAGCATGTTTGAAGCAAACGTTCCTTTGCATATCTTACGAGGAAAGTTCCACAGGGACTGAGGTAAGTTCAAAGGTACAAATGATGAAGTTTTATTACCTATGTAATTACATAATGGTTACGACACCATAGGATTCCCTGGTTGATGCAAATAGTTAATGCCAGCTAGTTAATGGTTTTGACTGCTAACCAAAAGGTTGGATGTTTGAGTCAGCCCAGCGGTGCCTTGGAAGAAAGCCCTGACTATCCATTTAAAAAAAATTTAACCACTGAAACCCCTATGAGCATAATTCTACTCTGATACACACGGGTTGCTATGGGTTGGGATCAACTAAATGGCAACTGGTTACTGGTTTATAACATGCTCTTGAGAACCCCTTTCTCACCTAGTCATGCAGCCTTTCTAGATGGGGTGAGCACAGTTCCAGTTACCCTAGTTGCCTCAATCTTGTATTACCCAACTGCGCAGTCATTAAGTTATTCATCCAACAAATACTGATTATACGTATGTTATGTGCAAGGCACTGAGCTCTGTATCAGATTATAAACTTTATTTTTACCTTTCTTTGGAAAATATTATTTATTAACATTTTAAAATAATTCACTACTATTTTAAAATATTAGTTTGTTTACTAATATTTTCCAAAGAAAGGTAAAAATAAAGTTCATAATCTGATATAGCCTTTGTTGTTATTGTTGTTGTTATGTGCCATCAAGTCAGACCCGACTCAGTGACCCCTCCTTGGTTTTCCAAGGAGGTATCACTACAGAAGTAGATTGCCCAACCTTCCTTCCAAGGAGTGGCTGGTGGGTTTGAACTGCCAGCCTTCTGATTAGCAGTCAAGTGACTTAGGCACTATGCTACCAGAGATCCTTGATACAGCTTTTAGGACTAAATATTTCATGTTAAAATATGTTGATTTCTTCATGAGGTCACTGTTTTTTCTAGTACTTTTTGTTACCATTAGGTTTGAAAGCCATTGCTTATATCATCTGTTGCCTTTTTGCATCTTTACACCACCTAACATAGGACATCTCATGAATATTGTTGACTGACAGTCAACTTCAAGCTGTTTTTGTTTTTTTTCATTGGGTTGGGATTACATGAAGGAGCTCTGATGGTACAGTGGTTAAAGCATTTGCTGCTATCCAAAAAATGGTTAATGGTTCAAACCCACCAGCCACTCTGTGGGAGAAAGATGAGGCAATCTGCTTCCACAAAGATTTATAGCCTCGGAAACCTGTGTGGGGCAGTTCTCCTCAGTCCTTTTGGTTCACTATGAGTCAGAATTGACTCCATGGCAGTGGGTTGTTTTGTGTGTTTGTGTGTGCATATGTGTGGTTACATGAAGCTAGGCTTTATCATCAATGACTGTAGAAGTAGTTCATGTTCATCATGGAAAATAGAAAAAATTATAAAAGAGAAATAGAAAAAACCCCTGTAATCCTAGAAAAAAATTACATTAGCAGTGTGATGTAACCTTTCTGTTTCTTTCCTATCCATATATAATTTTATAAAATTGGGGTCATACTCGTTAAAAGAGTTGAAAAGCCAAATAGATGACTCCACACTCATAGTGGGAGACTTTAATACACCACTTTCTTTGAAAGATAGAACAACTGGAAAGAAA
>NW_006921883.1:2880680-2892906 GCF_000298275.1 Orycteropus afer afer | reverse complement strand
AATGACATGAGACAAAGTATATGTGAACTGCTGTATGAAAAGTGAATTTACTCTGTAAATCTTCACCCAAATCCTAATAAAAAAAAAAAAAATTGGGGTCATACTATGCACACTGTCATGGAGCCTTCTCTTTACTGACTAGTATATTTTCCTGAAAATATGATTTTTAATGACTGAATGGCACTTAAAAATATTATTATTTATTTATCTAGTTTCCTATTGCTTAAAATTTAGATTTCTGTTTTAAGTATGTTTGTAGGAGAATATTCATACACACTCTTTGATGATTCCCATAGAAAAAATAATGAGAAGTGGAATTATTGGATCAAAAGGCATGAATACATTTAAATCTTCTGAAATGTATTGTCAAGATGCCCTACTATCAGTTCAAAACTCTTGTCAGGGCCTGGCTGCTGTTGCTCATTTCTCTATTGTAAACTTGGGATATTGAATCATTTTACTTCTTTCCTAATGTAATAGGTGGAAAATAAAATATTGTTTTAATTTGCTTTTCTGATGCTTTACAAAACAAACAAACAAAACAGGCTTAGTCATCATTTTCTGGTGAAGTGGAAGAAATGACCAATACGTAATCCTGTCTAATACAAAACACTTCCCATCCACCTATTACATGGTGGTGGTTGTCACAACAAGTCTCGTATGACACATGGCAACCTCCCGTGACAGAGTAGAACTGCTCCAGAGGATTTTCTGGGCTGGAGTCACTGAGTTGATTCAAACCACCAACTTTTAATTTAGCAGCTCAGTGCTTAACTGTTGTGCCACCAGGACTCCTTAGTACGGGATTAGCAAACCAAAAATGATAACATAGAAGGAAAGAGAAAGTCAGAGCAACCCAAAATTCCATTTCTTTACAGACTTTCCTTCCTTATCAATATGAGCCTTGGTGGTGCAGTGGTTAAAATGCTTGGCTGCTAATCAAAAGACTGGCAGTTTGAATGCATCAGCTGCTCCACAAGAGAAAGATATGTCAGTCTTGAGAAAGATTTGCAGCCTTGGAAACCCTAGGGGAAGTCTACTCTGTCCTATGGGGTTATTATGAATTGGAATTGACTGGATGCTAGTGCATTTTTACTCATCAATAAGACACAGGTATGGAATGCTGGTGGAATGTTTGTGTATCAAGAAGCAAAGTAAAAATAGATGAGTTAGTTTTGTGCAGTTTCCACTGTTCTTGTAAGCATGAAATACAAATGCATGTATGAGCTAAGAAATATGAATTTCATAATTTGTAAATTCTGTATATGGATTTAATGCTCATATTTGCATTTAAATTGCCATTGCATCATATAAAGATGAACTGTAAAGTTTGTGCTAATAATTTATCATTTGAATTTTTCCTTACCTAGAATGACATTCCACCCCACTACCATCTAATCAGATCCGACTCACAACAACTCCTCCTTGGGTTTCCGAGGCGGTATCACTACAGAAATAGATTGCCCAATCTTCCTTCTGAGAAGTGGCTGGTGGGTTTAAACCACCAGCCCTCGGTAGGATCCGACTTGATGGCAGTGGGGTAGAATGACATTGGGAGCTCTGGTGACATAGTGCCTAAGACATTTGGCTGCTAACCAGAAGGCTGGTGGTTCAAACCCACCAGCCACTCCTTGGAAGGGATACTGAGCAATCTACTTCCATAGTGATACCACCTCGGAACTCAAGGAGGGGTTGCCATGAGTCAGAAATGACTCAACAGCAGTGAGTTTATTTTGGTTTAGAATGACAGTAAATAGCAAATAAAAACCACCATAAGCAGTCAAAATATAGATCGTGGAAAAAAGAAAAAAGCTTTATACTAAAGGATTTTTTTTTTCTATTTTTTGAACAAGAGATCCTACATTTTCATTTTGCACTGGGGTCTGCAAATTATGTAGCCAGCCCTACCACTGAGACAAGTATGGCCTCTGAGTCTGAATTCCATCATTGACACTTGCTAACTCTGGACAAGTTGTGAATCTCTCCAAAGCTCAGTTTCCCATCTATAAAATGGCCCAGATAAGAATTCATATCCTAAAACCATAAGGCCTTTGTAAGGCTTAAATAAGAATAATAAATAAAAAATGTAGCCCCGTGTCTGATCACAGCAGACTATTTGCAGTGGAATCAATTCTGACTCAGGGTGACCCCATGGGTGTCAGAGTAGAACTGTGCTCCACATGATTTTTAGTGGCTGATTTTTCAGAAATTGATCACAAGAATTTTCTCCTGAAGTGCCTCTAGATGAGCTTGAACCACCAACCTTTCAGTTAGCAGCATGTGAAGCATTTGGAACACATACAGCTGGTGCTTAGTAAACTTTAGTTCTTACAATATGTTAGCTATTAATAGATGTATTAGGCAGTGGGTTGTGCAAAGGGTTAAGGACTTGACTACTAGCCAAAGGGTTGGCAGTTCAACACATCCACCTCTGAAAGCAGTCCTGGTGATCTGCTTTAGGCAGGGCACATCATTGAAAACTCTATGGAGCAGTTCTACTTTGCAAACATGGGGTCATCATGAGTCAGAATCCATAAACACCACTAGATGTATTTGTTTCTAGGCCTGCCATAGTAAATTACTACAGACTTGTTAGTTTAAAACAACAGAAATTACTCTCTCACAATTCTGGAGGCTGTTGTTGTTATTGTTAGGTGCCGCCGAGTCAGCTCCGACTCATAGCAACCCTATGGACAGCAGAATGAAGAAGCCCTGCCGGGTCCTGTGCCAGCCCCACAATCCCTGCTATACCTGAGCCCATTGTTGTAGCTGCTGTGTCAATGCATCTTGTTGAGGTCTTTCCTCTTTTTATTTGACCGTCCACTTTACCAAGAATGATATCCTTCTCCAGGGAATGGTCCCTTCTTACAACATGACTAAAGTAGGTGAGGCTAAGTCTGGCCATTCTTGCTTCTAAGGAGCATTCTGGCTGCACTATTTGTTAGTTCTTTTAGCAGACCATTGTACTTTCGATATTCTTTGCCAGAACCACAATCGAAAAGCATCAACTCTTCTTCAGTCTTCCTTATGCATTGTCCAGCTCTCACATGAATATGAAGTGATGGAAAGCACCATAGCTTGTGTCAGGAGCACCTTAGTCTTCAAGGAGACATCTTTACTCTTCAGCACTTGAAAGAGGTCTTTTGGAGGCTAGAGGTCTGTAATGAAGGTGTCAGCAGGTCTGTGCTCTCTCTGAAGGTTCTAGAGAAGAATCTGTTCCATGCTTGCCTGTGGTGTTGCTATCTTTGGTGTTCCTTGGCTTGTAGACCTATCACTTCTATCTCTGCCTCCATTATCACATGGCATTCTCCCTATTCTCCCTCTCTCTGTCTTCTCTCCTCTTCTTATCAAGACACCAGTCATGTTGGACTAAGATCTACCCTATTTCAACATGACCTCATCTTAATTTGATTATATCTGCAAAGACCTTATTTTCAAATAAGGTCATACTCACAGGTACCAAGGATTAAGGCTTTAACATATCTATTTCAGGATACACTTGAGCCCACAGCACTGGGTAAATTGTTAATTACTAAAATGACTCTCCAGAACTCCATGGTTATGGTGATGCTGATGTCTTACATGATAGTGAGGCATCATGTACTCTGCCTGCTGCATATACATCATGTGCTCTGCCTGTTTCCACTGTCTCATGCAAACTCTTCCTCAAGGCAAGATATGCCAGTCATTCTCTGGTGTGGGACCCTCCTGTTGAGTAAATCCTTCACCAAGACCACCCTTATGGGTCATTGCCATCTCATACTTGGCCTGCTCCAATTAAGGCACCCATCCTTAATGCTACTATGACCAGTGTTGATGCATTTGGATTGTAGTGTTGGCAAAGAATATTGAATATACTATGGGCTGCTAGAAGAACAAACAAATCTGTCTTGGAAGATTTTACTTGATCTAAAATCAATGCCCATGGAAGCAGCAGTCAAGAAATCAGATGACATATTGCCTGGGCAAATCTGCTGCAAAAGATCTCTTTAAAGTGTTAAAGAGCAAAGATGTCACTTTGAAGATTAAGGTGCACCTGACTCAAGCCATAGTATTTTCAATAGCCTCATATGTGTGTGAAAGCTGGACAGTGAATAAGGAAGACTGAAGAATAATTGATATATTTGAAATGTGGTGTTGGTATAGAATATTGAATATACCATGGACTTCCAGAACAAACAAAGCTGTCTTGGAAGAAAAATAAAGCCAGAATGCTCCTTAGAAGGGAGAATGGCCAGACTTTGTCTCACATACTTTTGTCATGTTGTCAGAAGGGATTATTCCCTGGAAAAGGATACCATGCTTAGTAAAGTAGAAAGTCATCTAAAAGGGGGAAGACCATCAACAAGATGATTTTACACAGTAGCTGCAATGACGGACTTAAGCATAGCAAGGATTGTAAGGATGGTGTAGAACCAGGCATTGTTTTATTCTGTTGTACACAAGGTCTCTATGAATGGAAACTGACTCAACTGCACCTAATAACAACATCATGGCTGGCATAGTAGGGTCACATGGTATAAAACATAAGAAATACCTCTGAGGATGTCATAGGGTGTGACAATCCCTTTGAGGCTTCCTAAGTGGGCCTAATGTAGTGAGTAGACTCTTTGAGTAGCACAAACAACCACTAGCTGAAAGGTTGGTGGTTCGTTCATACCCACCCAAAGGCACCTCCAAAGATATATCTGGAAATCTGCTTCTGAAAGGTCACAGCCTTGAAAACACTGTGAAGCAGTTCTATGCTACACAAATGGGGTTGCAATGAGTTGGAATCAACTCAATGGCAACTAACAAAAACAACAACAGGCACTTCACATTGATCATTGAGAACAAAGGCTGGTTGCCCTCTAAGGTGGTCTTTGAAACTTTTGGAAATGAAAAAAAAAAAAGAGAGTCTATTTGATGATTTTGTTCTCTAGTGGGTAGCAGAATCATGTATATCTGTATTTCCTTTGATACTCCACACCCTGAAATCGTAATGTTACTTTTTAAATGCACAAGGAAAACAAATTACATGACTGATATTGATAGCACACTATTGACATTGAAAGAGCATCACTCCAGCAGAGATCCAACAGGGCTTCTAGGAGTGTGGTCTACAGGTTACTGTCATCCAGAAAAATCTAGAGTAAGCCCGAAGATGCAGAACCCTGAGCCATGTTCCTAGATCTACTAAATCAGAATGTCTATGCCTAGCAATCTGTATTTTAACAAGCTCCCTGCTGACCCGGACCATCTACTGCTTTAAGTGTTGGTGAGCAGCAGGAGCAGAAGAATGTGAACAATAACGGAAGTAAACTAGGAGTAAGAAAATTTGATTTTGCAGGAGCTGTAAAAGTCAACCTACATCAGCCAGGATCATCCTGAAGTTGTGGTTGGGTGTTGCCCCAGAGATGAGAGTCTACAGATCGTCTGTAGTCTTGGGGTTCACAGGGTCAGGTTGCTCTGTGTCAGCCCCTACTGAGAACTAATGAGTCCTTCTGGAAAGGGAAAGAGGATCTGGACCTGAGAAAGAGGAATAAGGTCACACTGAGGAACACTGGGGGGGGGGACACCCAACATTGCAGGAATTTAAGAAGTTGTAATCAAACTACATTACATTACATGTACCTTGAGTTACAGGAAGCTGTTCCAGGGATAGTTTAATGGAAATCAGTCTCTAGATCTTCCACTTATATAGGTATTCATGCTTAACGTAGGTCTGCTCAGATTGGACCTGCAGTCTGCTAGTTCACCTTTCCCTCCTTCCATAATCGCCCTCTTCTCACTTTAGAAAGAAAGCAAATCTCTCATCATCTAATGACCTGACAGCTGGCAGACGGCAGTGTCATAGAAAGACAAGCAACTGGCACAATGACACCCAGAAAAGAAATTTAGCCATTTGTCACTAATCACTGAAGCAACCTCCTACATGTACCCTGTCTCAGAAGACCCCTGATAATGTACATTTTTGCATTTACTCTGGCAAAATGACCCAAGTTGTTTGAGTGTCAGATAAAAGCAAAAAAACAAGAGATCAGAATTTTTGAAATGCTCCAAATCTGGAATGCATTCATAGCCTCACCTACTTGCAGTAGTGGTGGGCTTGGCATCTTTACCAGGAATGATGAGCCACCTATCTGCTTTCAATACAATATCTACAAGTATGGGACTGGAAAAGTCATCAAAAGCATTAAAGGTATTAGGGGTGTTTACTCCACATTCCTATCTATTTGCTGCCCAATTAACATGACTTGCAGCTGAGAAAATAATACTTTCCTCCATCAGAGATAAATTAGGTACCCAAACTGTGAAACAAAGGGAAGCTAGTCAGTGATGTTTGTAAGTCACTGCGAACAAATGCACTTCAAAAAGTACTGTGGTGACAGATCTTTACACAGGGTTCTCCCAATACTTCTCAGCTCTTCTTCAGACTCTGCTGAGTGTCTCTACCACCAGCCTTGCTGGTTGAGAAATATAGTGTAATGTGTGGAAGTAGTTTTGCATCTCAACTGGCACTGTCCAATACAGTACCCACCTGTGACTACTGAGCCTTTGAAAGGTGACTAGTATGAAGGGAGTTGCACTGTAAGTTTAAAATATGGGCCAGATTTCAATAAGGTAGTACAAAAAAGGTATGCAAAATATCTTTTCCATAAGTTGATTACATGCTTAAAGTATTATATTTTGTGTACATTGAGGTAAAGAAACTGTATTAGTAAAATTCATTTCTCTTTTTTCTCTTCCTTTTCTTACTGTGGCTACTAGAAAATTTTAAATGACACATGTGCCTCACATTTGCAGCTTGCATGATATTTTGATTGGACTGTCTGTTATTCTAGACAGTTGACCAGCCTTGGGCAAAAGGTTGACAGGAATGTGAAAGGCCGGTTCTGAACTGTCAACGGACTTGGGAAGATTTTGGGTGGGCAGTGACCCCTCTTGCTGAAAAGAAGTATGTTTGTGACAATTGCCACATGTGGAGCCCAGGCTAGCAGAATGTAAATGTGCCTTCCTTCTGGTTCTAATACTTACTTAACCTCAAAGGAACTTTAATATTTAAACCAAATGGCATGTGAGATTTCAGTAGGCTGATGTATTGCTCTCTGTTCAGCCATTTGAGAAACCCTACTGAGGTCTCTACACAGCTGAGTTCCAGTCACCGCCATATCCCCATGGAAGTCTGGCACAGCACTAGTGATCTGATAAGTTTTTTTTTTTTTTCTCACTTGTTTGATATTAAATAGGAAAGCCTTTCAAATTAAACGTTTACAGATAATGTGAAAATTGGAAGTGCGGGTTTTAGCTGAGCCAACGACAAGATCCAAAGACTGCAGTCGCCTGATGGTGCAAGAACAGCACTTCTGCCTCCTCTTGTTGGTTCCAGTGCTAGTTTGGGTAAATGGAAGCTGCTTGCCAGAGTCCTTATTTCCAGAGGTGAGTTACTCATACATTGAGTCCACATGCTTTGTCCTCCTGTGGGTACAGCACTGTCCCACACATCATTATTTAATTTAATTTACTGGTTCAAGCCAAGAATTCATACCTTTCAAATGATAAGGCCAAGTTCATTTGTTCTGATTGAAGCTGTTAGCAGACATTATGCATGAGGTCTGCACAGGTCCCTCAAATAGGAACACTACCACCAATAACGGGAGCTCTGGTAGCATAGTGGCTAAGACACTTGCCTGCTAACCAGACGGCTGGCGGTTCAAACCCACCAGCCACTCCTCAGAAGGAAGGTTGGGCAATCCTACTTCCGTAGTGATAACTGCCTCAGAAACCCAAGGAGGGGTCGCTATGAGTCGGGGCCGACTCGACGGCACATAACAACAACAACAACAACCACCAATAACAATAGTAAATCCTTGTTGAGCACTTACTATGTTCCTCAAATATATTAACTCTCTTAATCTTCAGCCCTCTATAACATAAAGGGTTATATTAAATCTCTATTGAACCATCTCTATTGTCCTTGACGGTTGACCAGCCTTAGGCAAACATTGACAGGAATGTGCAAAGCTGGTTGTAAACTGTCAACTTGGGGAGATTTTGAGTGTTTTGTTTAGTTCCGTTTTGTTTTTCAGCTGTCCACTGGGAGTCCGTGAGTGGTGTAAATGGTTAATGTGCTTGGTTGCTAACCGAAAGATTAGAGGTTTGAGTCCATCCAAAGTGCATTGGAAGAAAGGCCTGGTGATCAACTCCTGAAAACTCAGCCATCGACAACCCTATGGGGCCCAGGTCTACTCCAGCAAAATGAAGTTTTCATGAGTCAGAATAGATTCAATGGTAATCGATTTTTTTTAAGTTTGTGGAAGTGATAACTGCAGCTGCAAATGCAGACCTTCTGATCAGAGCCCACACTCTGTACCAGTCTGCTATTCCTGTGGGGAATAAATATTAATATCTGATATTCACCAGAAATACCCACATGAAGAATCAGAACTTCTTCAGTCATTCCAGGGGCCAAACTTATGTGTGTGAGCCAATGACCGAAGTGAAAATGTCTTCTATTACAATAAGGTTTTTGGATAAAAGGGATACCAGGTCTCTAGTACGGACTTCAGTGTACACAGACCTACCTGAAAATAGCTTCTAGGTTTTATTTTGTAGAATCTTTTTAAGTATAGAAGTCATGTGGTATAGACAAGACAGCTTTTCTTTCACTGTGAAATCCTTTCTTCAAATGAAATTCTATCCTTCAATTAAATAGAAAGATTGATATACAGAGAAGAGTGGCTCAGAGCCCCACGTACCCACCCATCTCTACCCAGTGCTACAGCCCTGGGGTACCACGCACAGCCTATTGTGGTGTGCCATCTAAACTTACTGGGGAACTGTGTTAGGAGATTCTGACTTCAATTCTAGTTAGGCTCTAGTTTTTATTTATTTATTTTCTAATGAACTCAAACTTATTTCTTTATAGTGATGAAAATACACATAACAAAACACATACCAGCTCAACAGTTTCTATCTGTATAATGCAGTGACATTGACTACAGTCTTAAAGCTGTGCAACAATTCTTGCTAATATTTTTCCAAATCATTCCACCAACACTAATTATCTCAATGTCCCCTGAGCAAAAACTCCTCTTCCCTCTCTCCCTTCTGTCTAGTAACCAATGATAATCTTTGGTTGCCATATATTTGCTCATTTCTAACCAATAATAATCTTTGGGTTCTATATTTACTTATTACATGTAAGTGAGATCATGCAACATTTGTCTTTTGTAATGGACTTATTTCACGCAGACTCATCCATGCTGTGGCATCAGAATGCATTTCTTTTTATGGCTGCAAATTCTATTGATTTCTATTTTGAAAATGTTTAAATGTATCTATAAATTGAGAGAATAGTACAGTGATCACCCAAATGCCCACAATCCAGATTTAATAATTGGTAACAATTTGCTTATTTGCTTTACCTATATATTGTTGTTAGATGCCGTCCAGTCAGCTCCAACTCGTAGAAACCCTGTGTACAACAGAATGAAACACTGCCCGGTCCTACACCAGCCTCACAATCCTTGCTATATTTGAGCCCAACATTGTGGCCATCTCAATGAGGTTCTTTCCCTTTATTGCTGACCCTCCACTTTACAAAGCATGACATCCTTCTCCAGGGAATGGTCCCTTCTTACAACATGACCAAAGTAGATGAGATGAAGTCTGGCCATTCTCACTTCCAAATAGCGTTCTGGCTGCACTTCCTCCAGGACAGATTTGTTTGTTCTTCTGGCAGTCCATGGTATTCTTCACCAACACCACAACTCAAAAGCATCAACTCTTCTTCAGTCTTCCTTATTCATTTTTCAGCTTTCACATACATATGAAGCTATTGAAAACACCATGGCTTGGGTTAGGCACACCTGAGTCTTCAAAGAGACATCTTTGTTTTTCAGCACTTTAAAGAAGTCTTTGGCAGCAGATTTGCCCAGTGCAATACGATGTCTGATTTCTTGACTGATGCTTCCATTCGTGTTGATTGTGGATCCACATAATATGAAATCTTTGACAATTTCAATCTTGTCTCCATTTATCGTGATGCTGCATGTAGGCATGTGTATGTGTGTGTTTAATTTTGCTAAATCTTTTGAAAATAAGTTTCAGACTCCATGACACTTGAACCCAACATACTTCAGCATATTTAAAAATAAGAAAATTTTTATTTATAACCATATCATTATCACATGTAAGAAAAGGAACAATAGTGAACAAAATGAACAATAATTCCATAATAGCATTTAATTCCCAATCCACATTATTGATTGCCCTTTTAAAGTTTTTTGAACCTGAATCCATTGATGTTGTCATAATATATTTGGATTTTATATTTCTTTAATCTACCATAACAAACACACATTCCACCTTTACTTTCCTGTGGCATTGACAATTTGAAGTAACAAGACCAGTTATCTTGAGGAATGGCTTACATTCTATCATTATGTTACCATTTCTTTGTGGTACAATGAACTTATCCCTCCATCTTGTGTAAGTCCTACAAAGTAGAAACTAGGTCTATATTTAGGATAAATATTTTGGGCTAAAGTACAATGCTTCATAGGTTGTATTGGATACTTGATATTGTATTACTTAGGAAGGCACATCATATCAGGTTGTCCCTGTGTCCCAAGTGATGTCACTTGGTTAAGATGATGACCAGCTGCCATATCTATTGTTGCCAAAGGTGTATTTCTCTTTGCAATTAGCAGGTAATCTATGGGGTGATATATTGTCACTATGTTGTTGTTGTTAGGTGCCATCGAGTCGTTTCCAACTCATAGTGACCCCATGCACAGCAGAACAAAACACTGTCCGATCCCTGCTATTCTTGAGCCCATCATCGCAGCCACTGTGTCAATCCATCTCGTTGAAGGCCTTCCCCTCTTTCGACGACCCTCCACTTTACCAAGCATGACATCCTTCTCCAGGGAATGGTCCCTTCTGACAACATGACCAAAGTAGGTGAGACGAAGTCTGGCCATTCTCACTTCCAAAGAGCAGTTTGTGTGCACTTCCTCCAGGACAGATCCATTAGTTCTTTTAGCAGTCCATGGTACTTTCAGCATTCTTCACCAGCACCACAACTCAAAAGCATCAACTCTTCTTTGGTCTTCCTTATTCATTGTCCAGGTCTCACATGCATATGAGGAGATTGGAAATATCATGGCTTGTGTTAGGCACACCTTAGTCCTCAAGGAGACATCCTTGCCCCTCAGCACTTGAAATAGTTCCTTCGCTATTGTCACTATGGGAATATCCTATTATCAACAGCCTTTCACCTCATGTTTTTAGCAGTCATTGATGATCATCTCCTAAGTCAGTTCTTTTACTGGGGGTTGCAAATGGTAATTTTAAAAAAATTGATTATATCAGTCTTTCTACGTTTATCAGTGGCATTCTACTGTTTAAAAAAAAGGATGGGGGTGGGGGTGGGGAGAGTTTTCCTTTTTCCTGAGGATGAATTTCAGAGCCTCCTAAAAAAAATGGGGTCAATGCTTAACCCTTTCCTTTAGTAACCAATTACCAGAGTAAAGAGCAGGTATAATAATCATCTCTAAGGTGCCAGATAAGCTTATCTCTCTCACTCCCTCTCTCTAGTTCTATAAACTCATAGACTTTTATTTATTCAATATTTTTGAGGCATCTCTGGTGGACTTGTACTGTCAATACATCATATTCATTTTTTATTGTTGATACTCAAATTGTCCCAAATTTGGCCAATGAGATCCCCTTCAATCTGGCTCTTGTTTCTTTGTGACACACCATTATTGTCTTGAGTGCAACAAGATGTTCCAAGCTAGCCTCATACTTTCTCTTCCCAAGTTCTAGAATCAGTCATTTCTCCAAAGAGCACTGGTTACTTCCCCCCACTTACTAGTCTTGTGAGCTTCACTGAGCTTCAATACAATCACTCCACCCATTAGGTACCCACTGTTGCTATGGTTAGTTGCCATAGAGCCAGCCCCTGACTCATGGTGACCCCTTACACACAGAACAAAACACTGTCCAGTTCTGTGCCAACTCCACCATCAGTTGTGGATTGGCCCCTTGTGAATCATAGGGTTTTCGCCAATTTCCAGAAGTAGATTGCCAGGCTTTTCTTTCTCACCTGCAAGCTCTGTTGAAACCTATTCAGCAGCATTGTTGTTGTTGTTGTTGTTTGCCGTCGAGTCGGCCCCGACTCATAGCGACCCCTCCTTGGGTTTCCGAGGCAGTATCACTACGGAAGTAGGATTGCCCA
>NW_006921883.1:2869892-2880580 GCF_000298275.1 Orycteropus afer afer | reverse complement strand
AGTAGGATTGCCCAACCTTCCTTCCGAGGAGTGGCTGGTGGGTTTGAACCGCCTGCCTTCTGGTTAGCAGTCAAGTGCCTTAGCCACTATGCTACACTCAATCCTCCTTTGACACATGAGTGGTGGCTGTGCAAGGGGAACATTGACCAGGACTCATATCCAGCTCTCCTTCATGGAAGGTGAGTATTCTACCACTGAACCACCAATGTCTTCATTTAGGTACCCATGCTTACCCACAATTCTCTAGGGCAAGACAGTTGATCAACTAGAGTTCTTTAAAAAGTACCTTCTCTCATTCGGTGTATGAAAAAGGAATGGCTTTGCCTTATTGAGCTTCTTACCATGTCTCCCTTTCCTGAATTGGTGCAAACAGCCAGTCCCTAAATTGAGCTCTCACCTGTAAAACTAGCTGTTCTGTGGCCTTACCAATTTCTTGTGGGGAATGAGGTGGACCGTGGCAAAGGTTCTCCAAAGAACTCTTTCCTGAAGAGAGATGCAGAGTAGCGGTAAAGAGAAAGAGGGAATAAGAAAAAATAAGGGCAAAAATCCAAGAGATTTTACAGGCTCTTTATAGAGCTGGAGTGTGGGAGTAGAGCAAAGAGTTCAATGTACTTGGTTGCTGACTGGAAGATTGACAGCACAAGTCCACTAGAGATGCCTCAAAAGAAGGGTCTATCAATCTACTTCCAAAAAACCAGCCATAGATAACCTTGTGAAGTACAGTTTTACTTTGACACACTTGAAGTCAACATCAGTCAGAATTGACTCCACAGCAACTGGTTTTGGTTTTATATGAGAATTAAATATGCCATTGAGCTAGCCCTGCATTTAGAGCCTTTTGTAGAAAGGCAAAGACGTTTCCTTTGCCTACCCCCATCTCCACCTTTTAAAAGCAGATAAAATGTTCCATTCCACCCCACTGACTCTCCTCCCCCAGCCATCTCCTCTTTTTTTCTCAGTTCCTCTTGAGACGATTTCAGGAAGGGGATGCTATAGTGTATGAAGAAAGGATACTTTAAAAAACACATCAGTACAATAGAAGTCACCTCTGGACAGTTGGTGAGTAAGAACGACATATGAAAAGGCTTTAAAATAAAAGAGAATGGTTTCCTTAGTGGAGGACCTTGTTGAAGAGAAAGGTTAGAACTACCCCAGGGTCACTTTTCTACTTCTGTTGCCCTTGTGCAGAGCTGTCACGAATTGTGCCAAATTAGAGCAAGGGAGGTTTGCTCTGAAGTGTGTTCCATGTGGCAGTATGCTTAAAACTGAAAGGTGAAAAACAAAACACATCTTAAGGTGTTGTTCCTGATTTGAGGTGCTAATTGAGAGTTTAAACACAGAAAACTGAAACTACCCAAGGCAATGAGAAGTTAACTTTAAATCTCTAGGGGAATGAAGCTGTCACCTGTTATTGTTGTTGTTGTTATGTGCCGTCAAGTCAGCCCCGACTCATAGCGACCCCTCCTTGGGTTTCCGAGGCAGTATCACTACGGAAGTAGATTGCCCAACCTTCCTTCCGAGGAGTGGCTGGTGGGTTTGAACCACCAGCCTTCTGGTTAGCAGTCAAGTGCCTTAGGCATAAACTTAATTCTTCAGAAGCTTTTCAGACTCTAATGAAACAGAGAGAGAGCTGTATGGTGTGTGTTAGACTCTGACCAACAGTGGTCCCTAAAACATGTCTTCTTACGGTGCACACACTAGGCACTATGTGGATCCCTTCTGGTTTTCCCTGGACTAGTCACCCTTTTATGGATCTCTAATCCTTCTGGGCCTGTAGAGCTTGCCCCACAATTCTTTTCAAAGAACTGCTATTGGCTGTGGTACACACAGTCTCTTCAATAACTTACTAAACCTGAAGCTTTAACTCTGAAATCACTTGATTTGATGCAAACGGGTGGTGGTGGGGGAAGAAGAATGTGTTAGCCTGTTGTCAATATGCTGTGCTGAAAACATTCCCCAGCATGCGTCAACCCTGCAGCTCACTTAACTTTTCCAGATGTGGTTGGCTGGGCTGTCGAGCTGTGACATTACAGATGGATGGCCGCAGCCCCACTGTGGGCAGATGGACATGGGTACCTTTGAAGTGATGGGGTGACTCTCTCATCTCTTAGCCAGAAGGAAAAGCTATTTTCTTGTGTAGAGTCAGCAGTTCATTCCCACCTCAAGGAGACCATGTAATTAGCATACACTAGCACTAGGCACTGGGGGTCTGGTGTTCTCTCTACCAGCAAATCAGCCCATGTGAAGTCAAAATAAAACTAATGTCAAGAAGAACAGTAGGCTGCCTCTCCAAGGGGGCAAGAGGTGTATGTCATTCATATATTTAGGAAAATGGCTGCAGTTAACCCATTCAATCAAACTTTCACCCTAAACACACAGAGCAAGGTGCCCATGTGCCTTACAGTCTGATTTAATTCACCTCCCACATCTTGGATACAGAAATTTGATATATATTAGATATAGATGTAGAAATTCAGAGTATAATGGTTTTCATTTACTAAGAAGGAAAATCATGATGATTGAAGTCTAAAAAAAGAGAAAGAACTCTTTTGCTTTCTATCTTCCTGTCAGATATAAGCAGTAGAATAATTTTCTGATTTTCTTCTTCACAGGATGGGTGAAGCCAAAACTTTGGCATCAGAGGATTTGAGAAAATTAATGAACCTTTGAAAACCTTGGTTTCCTCACCTGGAAAGTTGGAATAATGATCACCTTGCAGAGATATCACAAGGAGCAGAGACCACACATGTAAAACCACAACATAAAGCTTGCCATGTAACAGGTCCTTGGTATTTATAACCACTTGTAACAATATAATAGAAATAGATTTTTTTCCAACTCAGTACAAAATACTTGAGGCTGGTCATTAATGAGCACAGAAGAGGCTGGACATTTAGAAGCCACATGTAGACATTCATACAAGATTCCCAACATAGAACTTGACAGGTCTAATGGCCAACTTATTTAGAATGGTTGTCTTGTCCAAGTCCTGTCTTCAGATTGCCAGTATATTAAAATCTATATTTGTTGTTGTTGTTTGTTGTCGAGTCGGGCCCGATTCATAGCGACCCCTCCTTGGGTTTCCGAGGCAGTGTCACTAAGGAAGTAGATTGCCCATCTTCCTATTTACAAGCAATCAATCATGGAAGACCAACTTTTAAAAAGCAATTCTATGCTTCATAGATTTGGCCATGAGATCTACTTTAGCCAAAAGAAGTGAATGACTGCGGAAATGCAGAATCTTCCAACATAATAGCATGGCCTGGGGTCCTCTTGTTTCAGCACTCCACCCTCAGAATAGAAATTCAGAACAACAGTTGCACCTTTGGTCTGAATTTTAAGGTGAAACAGAACTATAGCCAATCCACAGCTCTTATGTAACATGAACAAGAAATAAATGTTTTTCCAAGTCCCTCAGGTATTAGGGTTGTTTGTTTTCCAGTGTAATCTAGTGAGCACTGAATAATACAATGGCTCAGGAAGTTGAAGTGATTCACCCAAAGTCACACTGACACATGATTACACAGCCTGGATGAGACCACAAGTACCCAGACTAGAAGTTCCCTACTGTGCTTTGGCTTTTCCAGCTTCTCCCTAGAACCTGATAGTGCTTGGTACAAAATAAGCACTAAATAAGTATTTGTTGTATGAATAAATCAATGAATGAATGAGAGAAATTGGGACTGAAAGGGACAGAACTGAAAGTTTCTCTTGAACCACTTTACTCTGTGAAACAGTATTAGTACTTCTATTACTATTAAGTAATTTTGGAAAGCCAACTGTGTTCATTGCTTAGAAGCATTATTGTGCAATCCTAAAAGGCAGATGTTTTTAGTCTTATTCACTGACAAGTAAACTGAACCTCAAAGAGATTAAAGAACTTGCCCAGACACATCACTATTCAGTGACAGAAATAGGAGTCCAAACTCAAGTTTTTCTAACTCCAGTGAGTGAGGGCTTCCCACTACTCCCAGTTTCTTTGCTGAAGTAGAAATTACAATCTGCTGATTGCAGCATTTCAGGCCCAAGAGTAACCTACTTGTGGCATGGCAGGGTCTGCTACTTGCTATTGGGAGAAACTCTACTTGTATGCAGGTAGATTTCAGAAAAAAAAATTTAAGCCAAATTTCCAATGGTCTCCTGGTTTACTATTTTGTTATCTACAATTTCCATTTGTATTGAGTTCTTCATTTATTTATTTTCTTCTTGGAGTTTTCTGTAAACTACCTTAAATCATTTGTGGAAAGAAAGAGTCAAGTATGGGTGGATAGAGGAATGGATTAACTAACAAGGTCAAAAGCAATTGAAACAAGTTTTATTGCAATTAAAAGTGTGCTTATTTACTCCCAACAGAGGCTCCAGTTATGCTATTGTTGGAGATGATGTTGCTGTGATTCTGGAAAGTGAAAAGAACACTACCTGATGGTTGGCCAGTGGTGATTGCTGCTAGATTTCATCTTACATTGACTCAAAAATCCTGTTTGTTCTTCTTATGTATTATCTCCTGACTAGGGCTGACTACAAAATTTATGGAGACCAGTGCCAAATGTAAATGCAAGACTTTTTTTTTTTTTTTTAATTGTGATTTGGGTGAAGATTAAATGCAAGACCTCTTGTTTATGTTTATAATTGCTATTTAATATCATTCTAAGTAAAGAAAAATTAAAATTTTAAATTATTAGCACTCATTTTTATATCATGCAATGTCAGTTTGAAATGCAAAAATAAGAGCACTTTACTGGTATGCAGAATCACCAAAATTAAATAATTCATATTTTGTAGCTCTTACATGCATTGGTATTTCATTCTTACTGGAATAGTGGAAATACTGGACAAAACTAACTCATCTACTTCTATTACTTCATACATGTACATTCCACCAACACTCTCTACCTTAGTTTACTGATGAATAAGAAAGGACCAGTCATATTTTGAATGTCTTCCAACCTGAAGGGATCCTCATCTTCCAGCATTATATCAGACAATGTTTCACGGTTATTCATAAAGTTTTCCAGTAATATATCAGACAGTGTTTCTCTGCTTTTCATAAGGTTTTCAGTGGCAAGTTTCTTCAAAAGTGGTTAGCCCCATTACTTCTTCCCAGGCTGACTTAGTCTGGAAGCTTCACTTAGTCTGGATCATCCCCCATGAGTGATCCTGCTGGTATTTGACATACTGGTGGCATAGCCTCCAGATTTATAACAACAGACAAGCCACCACAGTATGACAAACTGGCAGACATGGATGAAATAAAGCTCTCAAGACCTTTATTTGCTGATGGAATATGACTCAGAGTGGGAAGAAACTGCTACAAATATCCATTAACAATTGGGATGTAGAATGTATGAAGTATGAATCTAGGAAAATTGGAAATTGTCAAAAATGAAATGGAATGCATTAAGATTGATATCATACACATTACTGAGCTGAAATGGACTGGCGTTGGTCATTCTAACAGACAATCATATGGTCTACTATGCCAAGAATGACAAATTGAAGAGGAATGGTTACATTCTTTGTTAAAAAGAAGATTTCAAGATCCATCCTGAAATGTAATGCTGTCAGTGATAGGATAATATCCATGTGCCTCCAAGGAATATCAGTTAATATTACTATTATTCAAATTTACACACCAACCACTAAAGCCAAAGATGAAGAAATTGAAGATTTCTATGAACTTCAGAAGTGTGAGATTGACCAAACATGTATTCAAAATGTATTGATAACTCTTGGTGATTGGAATGCAAAAATTGGAAACAAAGCAGAATCATCAGTAGTTGGAAAATATGGCCTTGGTGATAGAAATGATATTGGAGTTCACATAACAGACTCACAAGATCAATCACTTATTCATTGAAAATATCTTTTTTCAACAGCATAAACAGCAGCTATACAAATGGACCTTGCCAGACGGAGTACAAAGGAATCAAATTGACTCCTCTGTGGAAAGAGGAGATAGAGAAACTTAGTATCATCTGTCAAAACAAGGCCAGGAGCTGACTGTGGAACAGAACATCAACTGATCATATGCAAGTTCATGTTGAAGCTGAAGAAAATGAAAACAAGTTCAAGAGAGACAAGATATGACTTTCATTATATCCCACTTGAATTTAGAGACATCTGAAGAATAGATTTGGCACATTGAACACCAATGACCAAAGGTTAGACGAGTTGTGCAATGACATCAAGAACATCATACATGAGGGAATTCCGGTAAGATGGCTGAAGAGGCAGACAAACTACAGAGACCCTCTTCAACAAAGAAAAGGAAAACCAATTAATACAGATAGAGAAGATATGCTGGAGCCCTGAGCTTTGAAAAGAAGAATACAGAAGTGGAGTAAACTCCAAATAGTAGAAGAACCTGCATGAAAAGAGTGAAAAAGGAAACATACAGAGCTGCAGTCTGTCAGTGATCCTGCCGGCATGGACAGCTAGGATATTGCCAAGTGGTATTAGGACCTAAGAATTAACCTAAAAATTGGCCCTACTAACCAGGGGCTACACAGAGGACTGCACTGGTGGCTGGTGAAGAAAAGGGGAGGCAACAAAGAGGGAGATGGGCTGAGCTGTGAACTTTTGGCTGCCCGGGGGGTGCAGCCATTTTGAATGTTTACAAGTAGTTCAACCATTTTGGATATTTAAAGCAACACTGTTCTCTCAGATTCCAGGGACCTAAGAATAGGCTCCACTTGCTAGGGACTGCAAGGACATTCCAGACAAGAACAACTGAAAAAGTATGATATTCTCCTTGTTACTCTTATAACCCACACTCTCTTGGTGAATGATGAGCTATTCCTCATTCCCACCCCCTTCTGGGCCTGAAGGAATTCCATCCCAGTCTGTGTGCTCTGACAGAGCCTGGGTGCCCTGACCCACTCTGCCCAGATACTTTACCTATTTATTTTTTATTTGTTTGTTTTAAAATTATTATATTATTTTGTCTTTCTTCTTATTATTACTCTTTATTCTTCCCTTCCCAGGTTCTAGTTTTTGGCTTTTTCTCTCTTCCCTGTTCCTAGTTCCTATTTTTTTTCTTTCTCTTGGTTCTCCCCATTCCTTGTTTTATTTTTTTCATTTTTCTATTTTTTTTTTCTTCATTATTCTCCTACTCTACCTCTTTTCTCTTATTGGCCCCCTGCAGAGATGGTTTCTTTCTTTTTCTTTTTTTTTTTTTTTTCCTTTCTTTTTTTGGTGATTCTTCCTGTGTGATTATGCCATTAGTTTTTTGTTTGCTTGCTTCTACTTTTTGGATGTTTTTTGATTGTTGTTTTTGTCTAACTGAGTGGGAGGCAGCAACAGTGCCCATAAATTGCACCACACCTGCATCTCCTGCAGCTCCACTTACTGAGTGAGAGCCACTATTTCCTTCTCCATCAACTTGCCAATGATAAATGACCCCAAGAAGATTCCAACTCACCCTTAACTGCTCTTTACAAACACTTAACAGAGATCTAAATACAACAAAGTCCCAACATCTCAGAGAAAACAGCTCATCACAGTCCACACAAAGAAGCAAGACAAAGCAGGAGAAACAAGGGAGCAGGATACAGAGCCAGAAAACATCCCATGGAATAAGCAGTATTGGAACTACCTGATACAAGGAATTCAAAACAATTGTACTTAGGTGCCTTCAAAGGATTGAGAGACAAATCAAGGAAAACACTGACAAAATTAAGGAAAACATAGAAAAAAACCCTAGAACAATTTCAGAAGAAAATACAAGGAACAAAATGGCAAAACAAATGAAAAAGTAGAAATGATACAAAATATACAGATAGAACTCTAGGAGATTAATAATAAATTTTCAGAAAGAGATAAAACATTGAAAGGTCAAGGGAGAATTGAATTAATGGAAGATAGAATTAATGAGATTGAAAACAAATACCTGAATACTTCTTTGGAAAGGGCACAATCAGAAAAAAGATCAAAACAAAATGAAGAAAGTCTATGGTTCATGTGGGATACCATCAAAAGGAATAACCTACGTGTGGCTGGAATTTCAGAACAGGAAGAGAAAAAAAAAGAACACCACTGAGAAAACTGTCCAAGAATTGTTGGAAGAGAACTTCCTTGATATGATGAAAGATGAGAGTATATTCATTCAAGAAGCCCAACAAACCTCAAACAGGATAGACCCCAAAAGAAAATCACCAAGATATATCATCATCAAACTCATTCAAAACCAAACACAAAGAAGGAATCCTGAAAGCAGCATGAGAACAACAAAAAGTTACTTACAAAGGACAACCAGTAAGAATAAGCTCTGATTTCTCAGCAGAAACCATGCAGGTGAGAAGGCAATGACCTGAAAGAGAAAAATTTCCAACCAAGAATTTTATACTTGACAAAATTGTCCCTCAAATACAATGGTGAAATTAGGAGATTTCCAGATAGGCAGAAACTAAGGGAATTTGTTAAAACCAGACCAAACTTACAAGAGATACTAAAGATACTAATGGTTACTGAACAGAGAACAAATAAGAGCAAACAACAACCAACCATTAATACACAAGATGACATAACCCAGAAATCAACAAAGCTATGGAAATATCCAAAGTAAAATAAGCTTACAAGATTGTAAACAAGAAACCAGAGATATCAATTGGCAAATGAGGACAACTACAAAACAAAAAGAGGGAAAATACTGTGTAGTTACAGAACTTCTAAATGCTGAGGAAGTCAGGAGAGTTGCAAGATAGAATGGACTGTTCTAGACTCAGGGAGAAAATTATGAATCACAGGGTAACCTCAAAGAAAAATGATAAACTTCACATCACAATAAAAAAGAAGACAAGCACAAATATTTGGCAAATACTAAAACAATAGCAACAAAGGAAATGATAACTCGATTCATAAACATAATGAGCTCAGCATAGAAAATTACATGGAACAAAGAAACAAGGTATACCATGAAAAAACACATAGCAAAATGACACCAACCAATTCATACTTGTCCATAATTATGCTGAATATTACTGGATTAAATGCACCTCTCAAGAGACAGATTGGATAAGAAAACAGAACCCATCAATATGCTGTCTACAAGAGACACATCTTAGAGACAAAGATAAAAATAGACTAAAAATCAAAGACTGGAAAAAGATATATGAAGCAACTGGCAAAGGTAAAAGAGCAGGAGTGGCAATATTAATTTCTGATCAAATTGACTTTCAGACAGAAACCACCATATGAGATAAGGAAGGACATTATATAATGATTAAAGGATCAATTGAAGAAGAAGATATAACCATAATAAATATCTCTGGAGCCAATGAAAAAGCCCCCAAATGCAAAAATCAGACTTTAAAAGAGTTGAAAAGCCAAATAGATGATTTAATGCACCACTTTCAATGAAGATAGAACAACTGGAGAGAAACTCAACAAAGATGCAGAAAAGGTAAACGATACAATCCAGCTACTTGACCTTATAGACATCTACAGAGCATTTCACCCAACAACAGCACAATATACATTCTTTTCCAGTGCACATGGAACATTTTCCATGATAGACCATATGTTAGGCCATAAAACAAGCCTTAATAAATTTAAAAACATTGAAATACTGCAAACTGTCTTCTCAGATCATAATGTTATCAAATTAGAAATCAACCATAGGAAGAACAATGGAAAAAGAGTAAACACATGGAAATTGAACAACATCCTCCTTAGGAAAGACTGGGTAAGAAAAGAAATAAAAATTGAAATGAAAAAATTCCTTGAATCAAACCAGAATGAAAACACAGCATACCAAAATCTTTGGGACACAGCAAAAGCAGGACCAGAGGCCAATTTATAGCAATAAATGCACACATCAAAAAAGAAGAGCCAAAATCAACACTTTAAACCAATATCTCCAACAATTAGAAAAAGAACAGCAAGAAAAGCCCACAGTCACCAGAAGAAAGGAAATAATAAGATTTGGGCAGAAATCAGTGAAACAAAAAATAGAAGGGCAATAGAAAAAATCAACAAGACCAGAAGTTGGTTTCTTGAAAAGATCAATAAAATTGACAAACCCCTGGCAAATTTAACAATGGGAAAGAGGGAAAGAATACAAATAACACGAATAAGAAAAAAAATGGGTGACATCACAACAGAACCAACTGAAATAAAACGGATAATATCAGGATACTATGAGGAATGGTACTCCAACAAATTTGAAAATCTTGAATGGACAGATTCTAGAAACACACCACTTACCTAAACTAACACAGATTGATGTGGAAAAGTTGAACAGATCCATCACAAAAATTACCAACAAAAAAAAGTGCTGGCCCAGATGTTTTCACTGGAGAATTCTACCAAACTTGCAGAGAAGAACTGACACCATTCCTACTCAAACTATTCCAAAACATAGAAAAGAATGGGATCCTCCCTAACTCATTCTATGAAGCAAGCATAACCTTGATACCAAAACCAGGCAAAGACATCACTCAAAAGGAAAACTACAGACCAATATCCCTCATGAATACAGATTCAAAAACCTACAACAAAATACTAGCCAATAGACTCTAAAACATATCAAGAAAATCATTCATTATGACCAAGTGGGGTTTATATTAGGTATGCAGGGATGATTCAATATTAGAAAAACAATCAATGTCATCCACCACGTAAATAAAACAAAGGAGAAGAACCACATGATCATATCAATTGATGCAGAAAAGGCATTTGATAAAATCCAA
>NW_006921883.1:2868157-2869464 GCF_000298275.1 Orycteropus afer afer | reverse complement strand
CTACAAAAGACTACTTCAAGAAACCATAAGAGATCTACACAAATGGAAGAACATACCATGCTTGTGGATAGGAAGATTGAACATTGTGAAAATGTCAGTTCTACCCAAAGCAATGTATACATTCAATGCAAGCCCAATCCAGATTGCTTAAGGATATGGAAAAAACAATCACTAACTTTATATGGAAAGGAAAAAGACCTCGGATAAGCAAAGCACTGTTTGAAGAAGAAGAACAAAGTAGGAGGTCTCATACTCCCAGATTTTAAAACTACTATACAGCCACTGTAGTCAAAACTGCCTGGTGCTTAAACAGACACTTCACTAACGATGATAGGCTGGCAGCCAACAAACACATGGGGAATTGCTCACGATCATTAGTTGTTAGAGAGACACAAATCAAAACAACAATGAGATATCATCTCACCCCAGCAATAACAGCAAAGTTCAACAGGATGGAAAATAACAAATACTGGCAAGGTTGCAGAGAGATTTGGAACTCTTGTGCACTGCTGGTGGGATTGTAAAATGGTATAACCATTGTGGCATATGGTATGGCGTTTCCTTAAAAACTGAAAATAGAAATACAATTTGATGCACCAATTCCATTACTAGGGATATATCCTAAAGAGGTGAAAGGTAGGGCACAAACAGGCATATGCACACCTATGTTCATCATAGCACAATTCACTATAGCAAGGAGATGGAAACAACCTAAGTGCCCATCAACAGATGAATGGATAACCAAATAATGGTACAGTCACACAATGGAATACTATGCTACATTAAAGAACAATGAAGGATATGGAAATCATCTCACAACGTGGATGAGCCTGGAAGACATTATGCTGAGTAAAATAAGTCAAAGTCAGAAGGACAAATACTGTATGAGCCCATTACTGTAAAAAGACAAAGGTTTGCTTAAGAAAGGGAACTCACTTTATAGGTTACCAGAGTGGGGAGGGAAGGGGAAGGACTAATTTTGGGCTTGTTGGGGCCCACACACTGACATGGTAAGTGGATGGATATATAGAAAGAATCCGTGACCACCATGATAACATTAGGAAAAGGGAGGACACCAAATTATGCACATAAGGGATAGACGACAGATGCTAATACCAACCAGTGTATCCACAATACTGTATTACCATTAACACCAAACATTAGGCTACAGATAAACACATAAACATCTGAGAAGATCAGATGGGGGTCAGTGAACAGGAGTATACTCTAGACCAAGGATAGATTCAGCAGAGGCTAATCTTGCACAGATACCAGTGATACAAAATACCTGCAGTCCTTACAGAAAC
>NW_006921883.1:2867286-2867792 GCF_000298275.1 Orycteropus afer afer | reverse complement strand
TTCCGTAGTGATACTGCCTCGGAAACCCAAGGAGGGGTCGCTATGAGTCGGGGCCGACTCGATGGCACATAACAACAACAACAACATGGAGTCTGGTGAGACCCCCTAATACTATGGCCCTGGGATGCATTTTGGGCCTGGAATAAAGCTCACTCTCAGGGGCTGGCTCTCAGCCAAATAGTAAACAAGATGTGTACACAGACCACTCAACCCAGGGTGATGAACCCACATACTCTATGGAAATGCATCCCTTGGAGCAATCGACCATGGGGCACCAGAGGGGCAACATTCACACGAGGAAATGCAGGACACACAGGAGTGCATAACGGGGAGGGGACAGGGAGTTAATGGGCAGGGAGGGGAGGAGACTGGGTTAGGGTTGGGGATGGTAAATGGGGAGTGAAACTGAGGATACATGTAATATTGAATGTAAAACCAACTTTCTCTGTAAACTTGCACCTAAAGCACACACACACACACACACACACAAAACCTTACAATAAAGT
>NW_006921883.1:2855727-2867186 GCF_000298275.1 Orycteropus afer afer | reverse complement strand
ATACATGTAATATTGAATGTAAAACCAACTTTCTCTGTAAACTTGCACCTAAAGCACACACACACACACACACACACAAAACCTTACAATAAAGTGATAAGAGTCCAAAAAAAAAAAAAAAAAAACAAAAAAAAAAAAAAAAAAAAAAAAAAAAGGCACGGTTCTGATGTTACCAGACCACACACCAGGCCATTACTTCAAGTCCATTCCAAGTCTCAAGTTTGGCATAGCATGGCAGGCTGCTGAACAATGCAACGACTACATGCAGGGTTTAAGTGCGCCATAAGCTAGAGACCATTTCCCAAGGCTTCTCCTTACATACAGGAAGCAGACCACATCCCTAAGGCAGCTACTCAGCTGTTAACAGCAGATTCCACCATGGAGGTGATTACCAGTCTCATCATGGGGAATACTACATCAAGTTGCCCAGCTACTCAACCAGGCCCAGCCATGTTGACACACAAATGTAACTATCACAGAGAGGAAAGGAAAAAAACAAAAAAGGGGTATCAGAAAGGAGTCTGAAACTTGCTCTTGAACAGATTAAGTAAAGCAATGGAACAAATGATGAAAGAAAACACCTGAAAAGAAGATTTCAAAGAACACCTCAACAAGACTCAATCAATTACTATAATGAAATGTGCAAAGACCTGGTGTTAGGAAACCAAAAGGGAAGGACATGCTCAGCATTTCTCAAGCTGAAAGAACTGAAGATCAAATTTAAGCGTCGAGTTGCAATATTGAAGGAGTCAGTGGGCAAAATATTGAACAATGCAGGAACCACCAAAAGAAGATGAAAGGAATACACAGAGTCATTTTGTCAAAAAGGAGTGGCCAGTGTTCAACTATTTCAGGAGATAGCATATGATCAAGAACCAATGCTATTGAAGGAATACATTTAAAATGCACTGGAGACACTGGCAAAAAAACAAGGCTCCAGAAATTGACAGGATTCCCATGGATATGTGTCAACAAATGGATGCAGTGCTGGAGACACTTACTTATGCCAAGAAATTTGGAAGACAGATAGCTATCTGGCCAACTGACTGGAAGAGATCCATATTTATGCCCATTCTAAACAGGGTGATCCAATAGAATGTGGAAATTATAGAACCATACCATTAATATCACATACAATTAAATTTTGCTGAAGATAATTCAAAAATGGTTGCAAAAGTATATTGACAGGGGACTTCCAGAAATTCAAGATGGATTCAGAAGAGGGACACATGGAATGAGGGATATAATTTCTGATGTCATAGAGATCTTGGTTGAAAGCAAAGAATACCAGAAAGATGCTTTCACCTGATTGGTTCCCGCCTTTTTCCCTCTGCCCCTACTCAGGTCCGCTATGCAACTATATAAAACTCTCCCCCCCCCCCCCCCCACCCCCCGTCTGGGCTGTGTGACTTCTCAGGCCCCTCTCAGGGACCCAAGAACCTCACCCGGGTCCCCCTTGGGGACCCGTAAATCTCGCCTGGGAGCGCACAATAAAGCTTTTCCAACTTAAAAAAAAAGAATACCAGAAAGATGTTTACCTGTTTTTCATTTTTTATTGACTATGGAAAGGCATTGAATTGTGTGGATCATAACAAATTACGGATAGCATTGAGAAGAATGGGAGGCTGTTGTTTGAACAGAACAAGGGGACATTTCATGGTTTATAATCAGGATGGGAGTGTGTCACAACTGTATCCTTTCACCATACTTATTCAAACTGTACACTGAGCAAATAATCTGGGAAGCTGGAGTATATGAAGAAGAATGTGAACTAGATGGTGCCTGGCTACCACTGTCATCCACTTGGAAGGGATGTACGAGATCCTGCATAGAGAGGGAGAACATTGTGGAACAAAACTCAAAATCATTTGGAGGGAAAAAAAAAAAAGAAGAAGAAGAAGAAGGCGGGGACCAGGTTTGCTGGTCCAATAGAGCCTGGTGAAACCACTGAGACTATGGCCCCTAGCTGCCCTTCAGATCTGGGATTGAACCCACACCTGTGGTTTCCAGCCAAACAAAGTACAGGCATGTGAGTTAAACATTTACCTCAAGTAGACACACACCCTGGAGAGAACAATCATGGGGAGGAAGTGGGAGGGGAGCTGTTGCATTGTAAATTTTGGTCAATGACATGAGACAAAGTATATGTGAATTGCTGTATGAAAAGTGAATTTACTCTGTAAATCTTCACCCAAATCAAAATAAAATTAAAAAGAATAAATAAATAAAAATAAAAATTAAAAAAAGAGAAGAATGTGGCATCAGGATTGGAGGAAGACACATTAACAACCTGTGATATGCAGATGACACAACCTTGTTTGCTGAAAGTGAAGATGACTTGAAGCACTTACTAATGAAGATCAAAGACTACAGCCTTCTTTATGGATTACATCTCAACAAAAACCTTCCCATCTGGACCAGTAAGCAACATCATGATAAATGGAGAAAAGATTGAAATTGTCAGGATTTCATTTTACTTGAATCCACAATCAGCACCCATGGAAGAAGCAGTCAAGAAATCAGATGTTATATTGCACAGGGCAAATCTGCTGCAAAGACTTTTTTAAAGTGTTAAGAAGCAAAGATGTCACTTTGAAGAGTAAGGTGTTTCTGACCCAAGCCATGGTATTTTCAATCCCCACATATGCATGTGAATGCTGGACAATGAATAAGGAAGACCAAAGAAGAGTTGATGCCTTTGAATTGCAGTGTTGACAAAGAATACTGAAAATACCATGGGCTGCCAGAAGAATGAACAAATCTGTCCTGGAAAAAATACAGCTGGAATGGTCCTTGGAAGTGAGAATGGCCAGAATTCGTCTCATCTACTTTGGTCATGTTGTCAAAAGGGACCATTCCCTGGAGAAGGATATCCTACTTGGTAAATTAAATGATGAGTGAAAAAGAGGAAGATCTCAACAGGACGGATTGACATAGTGGTTGCAACGATGGGCTCAAGTATAGCAAGGATTGTGAGGATGGTGCAGGACCAGGCAGTGTTTCGTTCTGTTGTGCATAGGGTCACTATGAGTCAGACTCAAATGGACGGTATCTAACAAGAACTGCAAGGAAAGACTGAAAAGAAATGGAACTATAGGTACCCTATCTTTCCCTTTCCTTCTATACCATCGTTACTAGATTTAGTGGTTGAGTAATCCAGCAGAGTAACACGTATATAAAGGGAAATGATAGGGTTCCTTAGTTGTTCATGTTTCTTTAAATACTATCACTTCCTTTCTATATTCTAACCAAATTTGAATGGAAAACATGGCCTTATGAAGTTGTCAATGCCATACTTACTCAGTTATGGAAAAATCCACTTTCCTTGGACTTCCTTTGAGTCTTGCTGAGTTTCAACACATTGTGAGTCCACTGGAGGTGTGTGAGTACTCTAAGCAAATGAAGAGGAAAGAAATCTGGTAAAGATACTGTGCACATTTCCTCCACTCATGCACATGGTTCATTGTCCCAAAGGACTTACAAAACATGAACTTAAGTTTTTAAGGATTTCAGGACAGTGACAGCAGAGGATTAAACCACGTGTGGGGCTATTCTGAGTGTGGGAACCTGAACTATCACAGAGGGCACCCATGAAGCTGCCCTGCTTCTGACTCCAGCTCTTGCTTCCTGTCCTCATACCCACATCCTAACTACAACTCTCCTTACCTCACACTTCAGGCATTGATGGATCTCTAAATGGCTTTCCTAACTTTTACTTCCTTCATTTCTAATTCATCCTATAAATGATTGCCAATTTAATTTTCCTATAGCAGTAGTTCTACATATCACTTCTCTATGTTATTCTTTCTCCCTACTTTTGGCCCTTATCTAGATTATATAGTCATCTACTAAGGTATTGCTTAAGTGGTAGCTAACATTAAGATTTTGTCAACACTACTTCTTCTGTTAATCCCTCAGTCCATCAAAATCCAGTCCATCCTTCAAAGTCAGAAATACCTCTTCCATGAAACATTCCCTGGTGTACCCAGTGCACAGTCATCTCACTTTAATGGTAAACATGCTTAGCTATTTGCCAAGAGATTGGTGGTTCAAGTCCACCCAGAGTTTCCTCAAAAGAAAGGTCAGTCTACTTCTGAAAAAACAGTCATTGAAAACCATATGGAGCATAGTTCTACTCTTGCCAGGCTTTTCTTTCGAATACATTTTCCCCTCCCCACAGTCTCTGGTAATCCCTGATAAATTTGTCTCTATGTTTTTGCTTATTAACAGCAACAAGTATTTTATATAAATGGGATCATGTAGTATTTGTCATTTTGAGTGTGATTTATTTCAGTCAGCATAATGTTTCCATTATGGAATATTATTTCCAATGTGGAAATTATTGAATAATACCATTAATATCACATGCAAGTAAAATCTTACTGAAGATAATTAAAAAATGGTTGCAGCAATATATTGACAGAGAATTTCCAGAAAAGCAAGCTGGATTCAGAGGAGGATGTGGAATGAGGAATATCGTTGCTGATGTCAAAGGATCTTGGCTCAAAGCAAAGAATACCAGAAAGATGTTTACTTATGTTTTATTAACTATGCAAAGACATTTCATTGTGTGGATCATAATAAATTATGGATAACATTGAGAAGAATGGGAATTCCAGAACACTTGATTGTACTCATGAGGAAACTGTACATAGAGCAAGAGGCTGTCGTTCAAATGGAACAACGGGACACTGCATGGTTTAAAATCAAGAAGGGAGTGCATCACAGTTGTATCCTTTCACCACACTTATTTAATCTATATGCTGAACAAATAATCCGAGAAGCTGGACTATATGAAGAAGAACGTGATATCAGGATTGGAGGAAGAATCATTAACAAGCTGCGATACGCTAATGACACAGCTTTGCTTGCTGAAAGTGAGGATGACTTAAAGCACTTATTGATGAAGATTGAAGAACACAGTCTGCAGCATGGATTACATCTCAATATAAAGAAAACAAAAATCCTCACAGCTGGACCTATAAGCAGCATCATGATTAATGGAGAAAAGATTGACGTTGTCAGACTTCACATTGCTTGGCTCTACAATCGATGCCAATGGAAGCAGCAGTCAGGACATCAGATGACATATAGCACTGGGAAAATCAGCTGCAAAGGACCTCTTCCTGGTTCTGAAGAGCAAAGATGTCTCCTTGAGGACTAAGGTGCGTGTGACACAAGCTGTGGTATTTTCAGTCACCTCATATGCATGTGAGAGCTGGACAAGTAATAAGGAAGACCGAAGAAGAGTTGGTGCTTTTGAGTTGTGGTGCTGGTGAAGAATGCTGAAAGTACCATGGACTGCTAAAAGATCTGACAAATCTGTCCTGGAGGAAGTGCAGCCAGAATGCTCCTTGGAGGCAAGAATGTCCAGACTTCGTCTCATCTACTTTGGTCATGTTTTCAGAAGGAACCATTCCCTGGAGAAGGATGTCATGCTTGGTAGGGTGGACAGTCGATGAAGGAGGGGAAGGCCCTCAATGAGATGGATTGACACAGTGGCTGCGGTGATGGGCTCAAGTATAGCAAGCATTGTGGAGCTGGTTGGGGACCGAGCAGTGTTTTGCTCTGCTGTGCATAGGGTCACTATGAGTCAGAAGCAACTCGACAGCACCTAGCAACAATAACAACACAACAATGTTTTCAAGTTTCATCCATATCATGTGTCAGAACTTTTTTCTTTATGGTTGAATAATATTCCATTGTATGGATATACCACATTTTATTTATACATTCATCTCTTGTTGGACACTTGGATTTTTTCCACCTTCAAGCTATTATATGCAAGTATCTGTTTGAGTCCTTGCTTTGAATTCTTTTGGATACATAACTAGGGTTGGAATTTCTAGGTCATATGGTACTTCCATGTTTAATTTTTGAGACACTGGCAAACAGTTTTCCAACAGTGGCTGCACCATTTTACATTCCCACCAGTAATGGATGAGTGTTCATTATTTTTCAAATATTTCTTTTGTCCTTCCACCCAACTCATAAATCCCTCAGAAGAGAGAGCCCTTTCCATAATACATTGGCTTTTCTATAACACCTTGCATAACACATTGCAGTTGGTGTTCAATAAACACTAATTGCTTTTGTGGTCAGGTTTTTTGAGGCATAATTTAAATTAAAAAATACTTCCTCTTTCTAAATTTGGTATCACTCGTCTTTTTTATTTCAATGGGTTTTGCCAAACATATACTGTGCATAACTGCCACAATAATCAAGATAAAAAACTTTGCCTTCACCTCAGAGTGTTCCCTTGTGCCCCTTTACCATCAGTCTCCTCCCCTATCCCTAGTTCCTTACAGCCACTGATCTGATTTCTGTCCCTTTAGTTTGGCCTTTTCCAGAATGTGCTATTAATGTAATCAAACAATACATACCTTTTGTCTGGCATCTTTCTTTTTCTTTTTATAATTCTTTTAAGATCCATCCATGCTGTGTATATCAGTAATTTGTTTCTATCATGTGGAGGTACTACAGTTTGCTTATCCATTCACCAGTTGAAGGGCATTTGGGTATTTCTAGTTGGGGATATTGTGAATAGGGCTGCTATACACATTTGTGTACAAGTCTTTGCTATAAACATTCATATATACATCTTTCTTTGAACATATGTTTTCACTTCTCTTGGGTGAAAACCTAGCAATGGGATTGCTAGGTTGTACAGTAAGTGTATGTTTAACTGTAAAGAAATTATGGTACCATTAGCTATACCATTTTTGCTTTTCCACCAACAAAGTACAAGATTTCTCACTGTTCTGCATCCTCACCAGAATTTGGTATCACTCGTCTTTTTGATTTCAGCTATTCTAGTATGTATGTGGTGGTATCTCATTATGTTTAAATTTTGCATTTATTGTCTGACAAATGTTATTAAGCAATTTTAATGTGCTTATTTGCCGCCAGTACATACACACCATTTTGTGAAGTGCCTGCTCAAAACTTTTACCCATCTTTTAAACATTTGAGTGCATGTCTTCTTATTATTCAGTCAAAAGATAAGATTAAATCTTGTCCCCCAAAAAATGTTGTTATGTGCCATTGAGTGCTCTGACCCATAGCCACCCTGTGCACAACAGAACAAAATACTGCCCAGTCCTGCGCCATCCTTACAATCCTTGCTATGCTCGAGCCTGTCACTGCAGCCACTGTGTCAGTCCATCTTGTTGAGGGTCTTCCCTTTTTTCACTGACTGTGGTAGTTAAGATTGTAGGTCAGCTTGGCTGAGCCTGTTTGAGTGTCTGGGCAGCTGGATGTAGTTATTCCCCAGGGTGAGATTGGTAATTAACTCCATGGAGGAATCTACTGGAGCAGCTAAGTAGCTGCTTTAGTGATGTGGGCTACTTCTAATATTTAAGAAGCAACTTTGAGGAAGGTCCCCAGCTTTTTGCCACACTTGAACCGTACATGTAGCCAAGTTTTCATTCAGTAACTCTGCCAATCTTGGGACTGTCTCTGGACTTGAACTTGTGCTGTGTTGTTTGATAATATTGGGACTCTGCCATTTTATTTGTCAACCTTGGGCTTGTTAGCCTCCAGGGCCAGAAGCTGCCTGAGTGAACAGACACCTCTAGCTCCAGGGGGCCAGGAGCAAGAAGCAGAGCTGAAGTCCAAGGCTGAGGGGCTTTCACCCAGGCCCTAGAGCTTGGCATTTTGAACTCAGACTTCTAGCCTCCAAAACTGTAAGAGAATAAACTGCTGTTTGTTAAAGCCACCTATATATGTTATATTTCTGTTAGAGTGGCACTAGGTAACCAAAACACTGACCCTCTACTTTACCAGGTATGAGATATCCTTCTCCAGGGAATGGTCCCTTTTGACAACATGACCAAAGTAGGTGAGATGAAGTCTGGCCATTTTGCTTCCAAGGAGCATTCTGCCCGCACTTCCACCAACACAGATTTGTTCATTCTTCTGGCAGACCATGATATTTTCAGTATTCTTTGTCAACACTACAATTCAAATGCATCAACTCTTCTTTGATCTTCCTTATTCAATACCCAGCTTTCACATGCATATGAGGCAAGTGAAAATACCATGTCTTGGGTTACATGCACTTTAGTCTTCAAAGTGACATCTTTGCTTCTTAACACTTTAAAGAGTTCTTTTGCAGCAGATTTTGTCCAATGCAATACAGTGTTTGGTTTCTTGACTGCTGCTTCCATAGGTGTTGATTGTGGATTCAAGTAAAATGAAATCTTTGACAACTTCAATCTTTTCTCCATTTATCATGATGGTGTTTATTCATCCAGTTATGAGGATTTTTGTTTTCCTTATATTGAAGTATAATCCCCACTGAAGTCTGTCATCTTTGATCTTCATCAGTAAGCACTTCAAGTCATATTCACTTTCAGCAAGTAAGGTTGTGTCATCTGCATATAGCAGGTTGTTAATGAGCCTTCCTCCAGTCTCTAATGCTGCATTCTTCTTCATACAGTCCAGCCTCTTGGAATGTTTGCTCAGCTTATAGATTTAGTAAGTATGGTGAAAGGATACAACCTTGATGTACACCTTTCCTGTTTTAAACTATGAAGTATCCTCTTGTTCTGTTCAACAGCAGTCTCATATTATGTACAAGTTCTTCATGAGCACACTTCTTGGCTTTAAGCTAAGATCTATCTGACATTAGTAATGATATCCCTTGTTCCATGCCTTCTTCTGAATCCAGCTTGAATTTCTGGAGGTTCCCTGTCAATACATTGCAGCAACCATTTCTGAATTATCTTCAGCAAAATTTTGTGGTTTATTGTTTGTTTGTTTTTTGGGTGATATTAATGATATGATTCTATAATTTCCACATTCTGTTGGACCATTTTTCTTTGGAATGGGAAAAAATATCTATATCTTCCAGTCAGTTGGCCAAGTAGCTGTCATCCAAATTTCTCGGTGTAAATGAGTAAATGTCTCCAGCACTGCATCCATTTGTTGAAACATCTCAATGGGTATACCATATATCAATATTTTACATGCAAGGACCTGAGTTAGAAAACCAAAAGAGAAGAATATGCTCAGCATTTCTCAAGCTAAAGAAACTGAAGAAAAAATTCAAACGTTGAGTTGCAATACTGAGGAATCCTATGTGCAAAATATTGAATGATGCAGGAAGTATCAAAAGAAGATGGAAGAGTGACACAGATTCACTTTATCAAAAAGAATTGGTCTATGTTCAACTATTTTAGGAGGTAGCATATGATCAAGAACCAGTGGTACTGACGAAGAAGTCTAAGTTGCACTGAAGGAGTCAGCAAAAGAACAAGCCTCCAGGAATTGACAGAATACCTCCCAAATATATGTGTTGTAAATCCTAAACTTCACTCCTTTGGCTAAAATGTCACTTGGGAATGGGTAGTCTTTGTTATGTTAATAAGATAAGATTGTTGTTGTTCTTGTTGTTATGTGCCCTCGAGTTGGCCCCGACTCATAGCGACCCCACCTTGGGTTTCCGAGGCAGTATCACTACGGAAGTAGGATTGCCCAACCTTCCTTCCGAGGAGTGGCTGGTGGGTTTGAACCACCAGCCTTCTGGTTAGCAGTCAAGCGCCTTAGGCACTATGCTACCGGAGCTCCCAAGATAAGATTAGTATAGAGTATGTCTTCAGTAAATTTATGTATCTTTTGAGATAGCTTTTAATATATAAAAAAGATTAAACAATCAAGCAAAGACAGTGGGGATAGGGGAAGAGAGATGCCAAGCCACTTGAAGGTCTCCCAAGAACAGGTGCTCAAAAGAAACAAAGCCTTTCATCTAGAGTTGATGGAGATAGAAAGCCTCTTCCTACAATTGGCACCCTGAATTTGAGCCTCTAACCACCTAAAGTGTAAGAAAATAAATTTTTGTTTGTTAAAGTCACCTACTTGCAGGAATTTTGTTATAGTAGCACTAGATAACTAAGACAAAATTTAGTATGGGGAGTAGGGGGCTGCTTTAACAGATACCTAAAATGTGGAAGCAATTTTGGAATTTGGTCATGGGTAGAGACTTTGTCTTTACCTATGCTATCTTCATTCTGAGCCCTTGCCAGAATTGCCTTGGACATGCATAATTCTACCAACAGTCACTTCAAGGCAATCACTGCTTTTCCCTTGAAGAGATTATTGGTAAAGAGAAAGTCTTTGTCATCTTAGAGAATACGTATGGCACCAGCAACAGAATGTTTCTAGAAATGTGAATGTTAAATGTGTATCTGGTGAGACTTTAAAACCAGACCAACATATGATTGGACAATTAAGGAAAGGCAAAGCTTTTTATGCAGTGGCAAAAAAAAAAAAAAAAAAACTTGTTTGAATAATGTTCAAAGGTTTGGTGGAAGGTAGAACTTGTAAATGATAAGCCTGGATATCTGGCTGATGAGATTTCTAAGCAAGATCTTATAAAGACCATGTGGTTTCTCCTTGAAGCTTATAGTAAAATGTGAGAGGAAATAGATGAACTTAAAAATAAACTGTGCAAAATGAAAACAAACCATAGATTTCAAAAATTCTATTATACAAATTAAGAACACACAAATTAAGTCCTAGAATGTTTACCAATGACATAGCTACACAATATTTTGTTAAAAAATATTTAAGCTGCGATTGATGGATCTAACCAATTACCATAGCAGAAAAACCATCAGCTTAGACTGCAGGGGACAGAGAAACACGAAACGGAAAGAATACTGTCTGCCTCTTGTAATTCTACAGGCAGGACATAGGCCATAGGAGTTACATCTGCTGTCCTCCAAGAAAAGAAAAGAACCATACCTGGAGCACCTCAGAGATCATCAGAACTGCTGGAAGGAGCACAGGAACCAAGGCTTTCTCAGTTTCAGAGAGTGGGACCACAGCCTCCTAGGTTACAGAGTCAGATCTTCACCAACTTGGTTCCAGAGTGTGGGATGTCATGAAGCGTGCCAGGGTATTGGGCTACATTTCCCGAGGCTGAGGAGATGGGGCTGCCAGCCTAAAAAGCAGAACTGGGCCTGCTGGGCCAGGAGGTGGGGTTGCCATTCAAATGGAATAGGAAATGAAATTTTAGAGGCCAAAGGGTAGAATGCTATGGATTGAATTGTGTCCCCCAAAATATGTGTAGTAAATCCTAACCTCTACACCTGTGTTTATAATCTCATTTTGGAATAGGTTGTCTTTGTTATGTTAATGAGACAGGATTAATATGGGGTTTCTCTTAAGTCAATCTCTTTTGAAATATAGAAGATTCAACAAACAAGCAAAAGCAGCAGAGATTGAGGAAGAGACATAGCAAGTTACATGAAGATCACCCAGGAGAAGCTCAAAAAAGACAAAAACTTTCTTCCAGAGCTAAGAGAAAATGCTTTTCCCTTCAGCTGAAGCCCTGAATTCAGACATCTCACCTCCGAAACTGAGAACATAACTTTTTTTTGTTAAAGTCACCCTCCTATTTATTATTATTTCTGTTATAGCACCAATAGATAACTAAGACAGTTATAAGGATTATA
>NW_006921883.1:2849033-2855307 GCF_000298275.1 Orycteropus afer afer | reverse complement strand
AGAGAGAGAAATTTATATTAGGACAATGGCTCACACAGTTATAGATGCTGGCAAGTCCCAAGTTCCTTGATCAAACATCAAGCTAAAGGCTTTTCCCAACTCACACAGCTGCAGGAGCTGATGAGCTCAAGGTTGGCAGTTAGTATAACAGCTATTGACTTTGGCAGATGACAAATCCAAGATCACCAGGCAGAATGGTGGATTGTTCACTCATGAACAGTTGTAGCCATCACAACAGGATCAAGATCCACAGAACATTCTCAAAATTTCCCAGGATGTCCATGTATATATATTGGAAGAAGGCCACACCCCTAGGGAAACTCCCTTTCAATGGATTGGCTGCTCAAAGCATATACATCAGATCTCATCATAGGAATAACCACATCACAACTGCTTAAACCATCTCAGAATCATGGTCCAGCCATGTTGACACATAACCCCATCCATCACAGTCCACCTCTTGTCAACTTGGCAGTTGTACACATCTCATTAACCACATATAATCTCTAAATAAAAACAGTTATAAAGTCATACTTGCACCTAACATAATATACTAACACGCCTACAATCAAAAATGTACTAACCTTATTTACATTTTATAGCTTACAAGTGAAGAAAACAAAATACATTTGGGCACACAAACAATGAAGAAATATAACAATTACAGTCCTTGTTTCTGCAACTGGTCATGTGGTCATAGCTGCTATTCAGAACTACCTTCCTCCACCACCCTTTTGTATTTTCCTTCCCCTCAGCAAGCATCTCAGCTGCTCATGGTTCTTTGCCTGGTAAGGTGACCCAAACCTTCATTGCTGAAGAGTTTGGGCCATTACTAGTCATATCAGAATTGGGTTGCTATAGCTTTCCATTGACTTTAACTGCAGGGCATGGTAGTACTAAGAGATGTCCTAAAGAATCTCCTGTATTCCAGACATATTCTTTACCTCCATTTTGAAATATCAATCCAATTTCCCCTTACTAATCAGGATCTCCACCATTGTGGTGGCTTGTGTGTTGCTGTGAGGCTGGAGGCTATACCTTCGATATTTCAAATACCTGCAAGGTCACCCTTGGTGGACAGGTTTCAGCATAGTTTCCAGACTAAGACAGACTTAGAAGAAGAAAGAGGTTATCCACTTCTCAAAGAATTGGCTAGTGAAAACATTATGATTAGCAGTGTAACACTGTCTGATATATCACTGGAAAACTTTATGAATAGCTCTGAAACATTGTCTGACATAGTGCTGGAAGATGAGCCCCTCAGGTCTGAAAGCACTCAAAATACGATTGGGGAAGGGCTGTTTCCTCAGGGTAGAACTGACCTTAATGATGTGGATGGAGTAAAGCTTTCAGGAACCTCCATTTGCTAATGTGGCATGACTCAAAATGGGAAGAACAGCTGCAACCATCCATTAATAATTGGAACATAGAATGTACTAGGTATGATTCTAGGAAAATTGGAAGTTATCAAAAATGAAATGGAACTCATGAGGATCTTTCAGCATTAGTGAGTTGAAGTGGACTAGTTTTGGCCATTTTGAATCAGACGACTTTATGATCTACTGGAGCTCTGGTAGCATAGTGCCTGAGGCACTTGACTGCTAACCAAAAGACTGGAGGTTCAAACCCACCAGCCACTCCTCAGAAGGAAGATGGGGCAATCTACTTCCGTAGTGATACTGCCTCAGAAAACCAAGGAGGAGTCTTTATGAGTCGGGTCCAACTTGAACAGCACATGACAACAACAACAACAATACCAGGAATGACAAATTGAAAAGAAATAATGTGGCATTCATTAGCACAAAGAGTGCTTCAAGATCTATCCTGAAGTACAATAGTGTCAGTGATAGAATAATATCCATATGCCTACAAGGAAGAGCAGTTAATAGTACTATTATTGAAATTTATGCACCAACCACAAAAACCAAAGATGAGGAAATTGAAGATCTTTACCAACTTCTGCAGTATGAAATTGATGGAACATACAATCAAGATGTGTTAATTATCATTGGTGATTGTAATGCAAAAGTTGAAAACAAAGAAGAATCACCAGTAGTTGAAAAATATGGCTTTGGTGATAGAAATAATGCTGGAGATGGCATGATAGAATTTTGCAAGACCAATGACTTGTTCATTGCAAATACCTTTTTTTTCAACAACACAAACAGTGGCTATACACGTTGACTTCACCAGATGGAGTACACAGGAATCAGATTGATTACATCTGTGGCAAGAGGTGATAGAGAAGCACAATATCTTCAGCCAAAACAAGGCCAGAAGCTGACAGTGGAATAGACCATCAGTTGCTCAAATGCAAGTTCAACTTTCAGCTGAAAACAATTAAAACATATCCATGAGAGCCAAAATATGAGCTTGATTATGTTGTTGTTGTTGTTGTTATATGCCATCAAGTCGGACCCGACTCATAGTGACCCCTCCTTGGGTTTCCGAGGCAGTATCACTATGGAAGTAGGATTGCCCAACCTTCCTTCCGAGGAGTGGCTGGTGGGTTTGAACCGCCAGCCTTCTGGTGAGCAGTCAAGTGCCGTAGGCACTATGCTACCAGAGCTTGATTATATTCCTCCTGAATTTAGAGACCATTTAAATAATAGATTGATGCATTGAACACCAATCACTGAAAACCAGAAGAATTGTGGGATGACGTCAAGAACATCATACATGAAAAAAGCAAAAGGTCATTGAGAAGACAAGAAAGGAAGAAAAGACCAAAAGGATGTCAGAAGAGACTTTGAAACTTGCCTTTGAGCAAAGAGTAGCTAAAGCAAATGGAAGAAATGACAAGATAAAAGAGCTGAACAGAAGATTTCAAAGAGCAGCTCGAGAAGACAAAGTCAGTTATTATAATGAAATGTGCAAAAACCTGAAGTTAGAAAACCCAAGGGAAAAACATGCTCAGCATTTCTCAAGCTGAAACATATGAGGAAAAAATGTAAGCCTTGAGTTGCAATATTGAAAGATTCTGTGGGCAAAATATTGAATGATGCAGGAAACATCAAAAGAAGATGGAAGAAATACAGAATCACTGTACCAAAAAGAACTGGTCAATGTTCATCCATTTCAGGAGGTGGCATATGTTCAAGAACCAATGATGCTGAAGGAAGAAGTAGAAGCTGCACTGAAGGAATTGGTGAAGAACAAGGCTCCAGGAATTGACAGAATACCCATTGAGATATTTCAACAAATGGATGCCCCACTGGAGGCACTTACTCTGTTATGCCAAGAGATTTGGAAGAGAGCTACCTGGCCAACTGACTGGAAGAGATTCATGTTTGTACCCATTCCAAAGAAAGGTGACCCCACAGAATGTGGAAATTATCAATCAATATGATTAATATCACATGCAAGTAAAATCTTACTGAAGATAATTCAAAAAAGATTGCAGCAGTATATTGACAGAGAACTTTCCAGAGGTGCAAGCTAGATTCAGAAGAGGATGTGGAACAAATGATATCATTGCTCATGTCAGATGAATCTTGGCTCAAAGCAAAGAATACTAGAGAGATGTTTACTTGTGTTTTATTGACATGCAAAAGCATTTGATTGTGTGGATCATAACAAATTATAGATAACATTGAGAAGAATGGGTATTCCAGAACACTTGATTGTTCTCATGAGGAACCTTTACATAGACCAGGAGGCTGTCATTTGAACAGAACAAAGGGACACTGCATGTTTAAAATCAAGAAGGGAGTGCATCAGGGTTGTATCTTTTCACTGTACCCATTCAATGTATATGCTTAGCAAATAATCCGAGAACCTGGACTATATGAAGAAGAATGTGGCATCAAGATTGGAGGAAGAATCATTAACAACCTATGATATGCTGACCACACAACTTTGCTTGCTGAAATTGAGGATGACTTGAAGCACTTACTGATGAAGATTGAAGAATACAGTCCACAGTATGGCTTACATCTCAATATAAAGAAAACAAAAGTCTTCACAACTGGACCTATAAGCAGCATCACGATAAATGGAGAAAGATTGAAGTTGTCAAAGACTTCACATTGCTTGGTTCTACATTCGACTTCAATGGAAGCAGCAGTCAGGACATCAGATGATGTCCTGCTGTAAAGGACCTTTTTCAAGTGCTGAAGAGCAAAAATTTCTCCTTGAGGACTAAGGTGCACCTGACAGAGGCTATGACATTTTCAATTGCCTCATATGCATGTGAGAGCTGGACAATGAATAAGAAGATTGAAGAAGAACTGATACTTTTGAGTTGTGGTGGTGATGAAGAATGCTGAAAGCACCATGGACTGCAAAAAGAACTAACAAATCTGTCCTGGATGAAGTGCAGCTGGAATGTTCCTTGGAAGTGAGAACGACCAGACTTCGTCTCACCTACTTTGGTCATGTTATCAGAGGGAACCATTCCCTGGAGAAGGAAGTCATGCTTGGTAAGGTGGAGGCTCGATGAAGGAGGGGAAGGCCCTCAACAAGATGGATTGATGACACAGTGGCTGCAGTGATGGGCTCAAGTATAGCAAGGGTTGTGGAGCTGACGCAGGACCAGGTGGTGTTTTGTTCTTCTGTGCATGGGCGCTATGAGTTGGAGATGACTTGATGGTATCTAATAAACAACAACAACAAAAAAATCTGTCCTACAGGGAAGTTCCAGAAAGGGTCTACAGTGCCCCTACTGTCCACTTTCAAGTGTGCAGAACTGTCTGTAAACCAGGCATGAGTTTTCTCTTCCTCCTCCAATTGACCATAAGGAACTCCCCATAAGGCCATAGGTGCAGAGTGAGAGAGGGAAGGTAATGTAACTGGAGTGGAAAAAATAAGTATTTGGGCCACTTCCTTGTGCAACTTACTTGTTCTTCTTGAGCCTCATCTCTTACATACAACTTCCATTTAATGATGGTGTGCTGCTGTGCTCATTCAACTTTATGGCTCTGTGAGTCAGACAACACCCAGATCATGATGGGCAGCTCAGGCCTTATGAAGACTTGGTGGCCCATGGTTAGGCACTCAGACTGTACCAAAGCCCAGTAACAAGCCAAAAGCAGTTTCTCAAAAGGAGAGTAGTTATCTGCAGAGAATAGCCGAGCTTTGCTCCAAAATTTTAAGGGTCTACACTGCGATTCACCAATAGGTGATTGCCTAAGACTCCAAACAGCATCTCTATCTGCCACAGACACTTCATGCACCATTGATTCAGCCAGATCATATGGCCCAAGTGGCAAAGCAGCTCTCATGGCAGCCTGGACCTGTTGCAGAGCTTTATGTTGCTTTGGGCCCCACTCAAAATTAGCAGCTTTTTGAGTCACTTGATAAATAGGTTGAAACAATACACCCAAATGAGGGCTATGTTGCCTCCAAAATCCAAAGGAGCCCACTAGATTTTGTGCATCCTTTATAGTTGTGGGGGAAGACAAATAGAATAACTTATTCTTCACTTTAGTAGGAATATCTCTACATGCTCCACAGCACTGGACCCCTAGAAATTTCACTGAGGTGGAAGGTGCCTGAGTTTTTGTCGGGTTAATTTCCTACCCTCTAGCACTGTTTTGGTTACCTAGTGCCATTCTGAGAGGAATATACCACAAATGAGAAGGCTTTAACAAACAGGAATTTATTCTCACCATTTTGGGGGTTAAAAGTCTGAGTTCCAGGTGCCAGGATCAAGAGGCTGGGCAAAAGCCCCTTGACCTTGAACTTCAGCTCTGCCTCTTGCTCCTGGCCCACTGAAGCTAGAGGCATCTCTGCACTCAGGCAGCTACTAGCTGTGAGGGTGACAAACCCAAGGTTGGCAAGTGAAAAGGCACAGTCCCGATATTACCAAACCACATGGCAGACCATTAATTCAAGTCCATTAAAAGTCTGAAGACTGAGGAGTTCTGGCAAGATGGCGGACTAGGCAGAAGGACTACACAGACCCTCTTCAACAAAGAGGGAAACCAATTGACACAGACACAGAAGATAATCTTGGACCCCTGAGCCTTGAAGTGAAGGATACAGAAGTAGACTAAACCCTGACTAGCAGAAGAATTTGCATGAAAATACCAAAAAAGGAGACATAAAGAGCTGCAGTCTGGCAGGGACCTGAACGCCCCTGATGGCACAAACGACTTGGACATTCCCAAGGGTGGTAGGACCTAAAAATTAACCTAAAAATCACCCTGCTAGCCAGGGACTGCACAGACTGTGCACGGTGGCTGGGGAACAAACGGAGAAGGTGAAGAGAAAGGTGGGCTGAGCTGTGGACTTTTGCCGGGCCGGAGGACACTGCCATTTTGAAGGTTTAAAA
>NW_006921883.1:2827244-2845308 GCF_000298275.1 Orycteropus afer afer | reverse complement strand
AAGAAGAAGAAGAAAATGCATTGACCAGATCAGTAGCTGCATACCAACTATCAAAACTCACTGCTGTCGAATTGATTTGACTCATAGTGACCCCTCCTTGGATTTCCAAAATGGTATCTCTACAGAAGTAGATTGCCCACTCTTCCTTCCAAGGAGTAGCTGGTGGGTTTGAACCTCCAGCCTTCTGGTTAGCAGTCAAATGCCTTATGTACTACACCACCAGAGCTCCCACCAAGTACCAGGAGATGTACTGATTTGCTCAAGCAATGAAACCACAGCAAGACCAGCAGCTGCAATTAGAGTCACCACCTGATTAAGTTTATGATCATCCACTGTCATTCTCCAAAATCCATCTGTCTTTTGTAGATGGAATAGGCGAGTTAAATGGAAATGTGGTGAGAATCATCACCCCTGCATCCTTCAACTCCTTGATGTGGCAGTAATCTCTGCAATCCCTCCAGGGATGCGGTATTGTTTTTGGTTTATTATTTTTCTAGGTAGAGGCAGTTCTAATGGTTTCCACTTAGCTTTTCCTACCATAATAGCCCTTAACCCACATGTCAGAGACCCAATGTGAGAGTTCTGCCAATTACTGAATATATCAAATCCAATTATGCATTCTGGAACTGGGGAAATCAATACAAGATGGGTCCAGGGACCCTTTGGACCCACTGTGAGACACACATGAGCTAAGACGCCATCAATAACTTGAACTTCGTATGCCCCACTCTGACTTGTGGGCCATGGTGATGTTTTGGGTCTCCTGGAATTAATGTTAATTCAAAGCCAGTATCCAGTAATCCCCCAAAAGTCTAATTATTTCTTTTTCCCCAGTGAACATTCACTCTTGTAAAAGGCCTCAGATTCCTCTGGGGATGGCTGGGAGAAGAATTGACAGTATTAATTTTTGGCAATGTAATGGGGTCTTTCATCAAGGGAACCCTGCCTCCCCTTTCATTCAAGGGGTTGTGGGTCTGTAAACTTGCTCATGTCTGGGAATTGATTGAGGGCCTGTGACTCTGTATTCTGGCAATTCAATGTAGGGTGTTGTTCTTGTGCCCTAGAACCCTTCTGTCTATATAGACCAAGTAAATATTTAGTACATTTCCCATGTATTTCACTCCTAAGAACACCATGCCTAAGTAGCCAAAGCCATAAGTCCACATGAGTCAGAGTATTCTGATTACTGCTTTGACTCTGCTGTTCATTATGGTAACCACGCCCACCTTGTCTTTGTCAATCAACTGCTGCCACTTGGTCCCTACCACCGTGGGGTCTAATCAGCCACATTGTAATGAAGTGTCTTAATTCAATTAGGACAGTTCCCACTGTCAAATATGGCTTAAATAAAATAGCAATCACAGCAGTCTTCAAAGATGCTGGGGGTCCCTTCACAAATTTGTTCCTCACTGTAGTGGTAAAAGTTGTATCCTCTGGAATCTCCCTTGATGGGTCTATGAGTCTAATCTGATAAATTCATTCTAACATGCCCATTTTCCTAAGCATCTATACACCTTCTTCTACATTATACCAAGGCAGTTGTGGTACTTCAACTTGACTTAAGGTAGGTCACCCATAATCCATGCTTCAGTAAGTCAACCAAATAAACAATTAGATCCTTTCCTGGCCTCTCAAGCTGAAACACTGAATGAGGAATTTGTACTTAGGGGTCTAAATCAATAAACTCAGACCAATCTAATATTATATTCCTTGTGCCATTATCCCACACCCTCAATAGACATTCCCACATATACTCTCCAGGTTTCTGTCTGTACATGTTAAGAAAATCAAGTAAGTCTTTTCAGGTGTAGGGTACCACTTCCTCAGTCACATTTTTTATTTCACCTTTTGGGGCTCACTTGGACTTAAGTCTAGTTATAGGTCTAGTAGCAACAATGGGTGGTTGGACATGGTTTCTGAGAACATTCAGCAATGTCTTCCATATCATCTGCCTCAAGCAATGACTCATTAGGAACAGTTGACTCAATCCCACCAAATGGAGGTGGAAAGGATAATGGTTTTATAGTAATTCCTTTAGATGGGAGGGATGGTACTGTTGGCAGGAGGGATTCAACAGAATTTACAGGCTCCCTGTCCTCATCTTCCTCACTGTCTGCCCATATGTCCCCATCCCAGGTTTGAGGATCCCATTTCTTCACAATCAGTGACCTCACTTTAACTTCAGACACCATTCTGGGTTGGCAATTCGATTGGCATTGCAATTCAGCCACCCTTATGATAAGACTCTGGGTTTGGTTTTCAGCAATATCAGCTCTGTTACTGGAAGAAATAAGGCTTTCTTCCAGGGTGCAACTGGAAACATTGAGGTTTTGTATGTGGTGCTTGAGCTGTGACTCAGCAGCTGTGAATTCATCTCACTCTTTCACCACTTTTTCTAGAGTAGGTAGGACCAACCAACTTCATTATGCTGACAAAATTGCACAAAAGTATCAAATGTGATCACCCAGAGCCTCACTTCTCAAAAATACTTGATCTATTTGTGGCACTGGGAATGGGGCTCAGGGGCAGTTTTTGTCTTGGGGGCAGCCCTATTTTAAGGCCAAGGCCCAAGGTAAGTGGGCATAGAGGGGAGTTGGTTCCGACTTAATGGCCATGAGTGAGTTGAGTTTTAAAGGAGACAAGCTTGTCTGTTTGTTGTCCTGTGGTGGCTTATGTGTTGCTGTGTGCCTGGAGGCTATGCCACCAGTATTGCAAAAGGCCAGCAGGGTAACCCGTGGTGGACAGGTTTCAGCAGAGATTCCAGGCTAAGACAGACTTGGAAGAAGGAAGAGGTCTCCACTTCTCAAACAATTGGCCAATGAAAACCTTTTGAATAGCAGTGAAACACTGTCTCATATATTACTGGAAAACTTTATGAATAGCCCTGAAACATTGTTCGATATAGTGCAGGAAGATGAGCCCATTAGGTCAGAAGGCACTCAAAATTTGACTGGGGAAGAGATGACTCCTTGGAGTAGAGATGACCTGAATAATATGGATACAGTAAAGTTTTCAGGACCTCCATTAGCTGATGTGGCACAACTCAAAATGAGTAGAAACAGATGGAAACATCCATTAATAATTGGAATGTGGAGTGTATAAACTATGAATCTAGGAAAACTGGAAGTTGTCAAAAATGAAATGGAACACATAAAGATCGATATCCTAGGCATTACTGAGCTGAAATGGACTGGTTTTGGCCATTTTGAATCAGAAAATCATGTGATCTACTATGCTAGGAATGACAAATTGAAGAGGAAAGGTGTGGCATTCATTGTCACAAAGACTGTTTCAAGATCTGTCCTGAAGAACAATGCTGTCAGTGATAGGACAATATTCATACACCTACAAGGAAGACCAGTTAATACTACTATTGCTCAAATCAATGCACAAACCACCAAAACCAAAAATGAGGAAATTGAAGGTTTCTACCAACTTCTGCAGTCTGAAATTGACCAAACATGCAATCAAGTTTTGTTAATTATCACTGGTGACTGGAATGAAAATTTGGAAACAAAGAAGAGTTACTGGTAGTTGGAAAATATGGCTTTGGTGATAGAAATAATGCTGGAAATCTCATGATAGAATTTTTAAGACCAATGACTTATTCATTGCAAATACCTTTTTTCAAAACCATAAGTGATGACCACACATGTGGACTTTGCCAGGTGGAGTGCACAGGAATCAGATTGACTACATCTGTGGCAAGAGAATATGGAAAAGCTCAACATCTTCAGCCAAAACTAGACCAGGAGCTGATTGTAGAATAGACCATCAACTGTTCATGTGCAAGTTCAAGTTCAAGTTGAAGACAATTAAAACAAGTCCATGAGAGCCAAAATATGACCTTGAAAATATCCCTCCTGAATTTAGAGACCATCTAAAAACAGATTTGATGCATTGAACACCAAGGACAGAAAACCAAAGGAATTGTGGGATGACATCAAGAGGATCATCCATGAAGAAAGCAAGAGGTCATTAAAAAGACAAGAAAGGAAGGAAAGACCAAAATGGATGTCAGAAGAGCCTCTGAAACTTGCCCTTGAGCAGCGAGTAGCTAAAGCAAATGGAAGAAATGACAAGAGAAAAGAGATGAACAGAAGATTTCAAAGAGCAGCTCGAGCACACAAAGCCAATTACTATAATGAAATGTGCAAAGACCTGGAGTTAGAAAACCAAAAGTGAAGAACATGCTCAAAATTGCTCAAGCTGAAAGAACTGAGGAAAAATGTAAGCCTCAAGTTGCAATATTGAAAGATTCTATGGGCAAAATAATGAATGATGCAGGAAACGTCAAAAGAAGATAGAAGGAATACACAGAATCACTGTATCAAAAAGAATTGGGCAATGTTCATCCATTTCAGGAGGTGGCATATATTGGAGAACAATGATGTTGAAGGAAGAAGTAGAAGCTTCACTGAAGGAATTGGTGAAGAACAAGCCTTCAGGAATTGACAGAATACCCATTGAGATGTTTCAACAAATGGATGCCCCACTGGAGGCACTTACTCTGTTATGCCAAGAGATTTGGAAGAGAGCTACCTGGCCAACTGACTGGAAGAGATCCATATTTGTACCCATTCCAAAGAAAGGTGACCCCACAGAATGTGGAAATTAACAATATCATTAATATCACATGCAAGTAAAACTTACTGGAGATAATTCAAAAATGGTTGGTTGCAGCAATATATTGACAGAGAATTCCCAGAAATGCAAGCTGGGTTCAGAAGAGGATGTGGAAAGAGGGATATCATTGCTGATGTCAGATGGATCTTGGCTCAAAGCAGAGAATACCAGAAAGATGTTCACTTGTGTTTTATTGACCATGCAAAAGCATCTGATTGTGTGGATCATAACAAATTATGGATAACATTGAGAAGAATGGGAATTCCAGAACACTTGATTGTACTCATGAGGGACCTGTACATAAATAAGGAGGCTGTTGTTTGAACTGAAAAAGGAGATACTGAATGGCTCAAAATCAAGAAGGGAGCACATCAAGGTTATATCCTTTCACCATACTTACTCAACTTTTACGCTAAGCAAATAATCTGAGAAGCTGGATTACATGAAGAAGAACATGGCATCAGGATTGGAGGAAGACTGATTAACAGCCTGCAATATGCAGGTGACACAACTTTGCTTGCTGAAAGTAAGGATGACTTGAAGCACTTATTGATGAAGATTAAAGATTACAATCTGCTGTGTGGATTACATCTCAATATAAAGAAAACAAAAATCATTGCAACTGGTCCAATAAACCGCTTCATCATGGATGGAAAAAAGATTGAAGTTTTAAGGATTTCATATTACTTGGTTCTACAATCAGCACCAATGAAAGCAGCAGTCAAGACATCAGACGACATATTGCATTGGGCAAATCTGCTGCAAAAGACCCCTTTCAAGTGATGAAGGGCAAAGATGTCTCCTTGAAGACTAAGGTACACCTAACCCAAGCCATGGTATTTTCAATTGCCTCTTATGCATGTGAGATCTGGACAATGAATAAGACTAAGGAGAGTTGATGCTTTAGAGTTGTGGTGTTGGAGAAGAATGCTAAGAGTACCATGGTCTGCTAAAAGACCTAACAAATCTGTCCTGGAAGAAGTGCAGACTGAATACTCCTTGGAAGCAAGAATTGCCAGGTTTGTCTCACCTACTTTGGTTGTGCTGTCAGAAGGAACCATTCCCTGGAGAAGGATATCATGCTTGGTAAAGTAGAGGGTCAGCAAAGAAGGGGAAAGGCCTCAATGAGATGGATTGACACAGTGGCTGCAATGGTTGGCTGAGGTATAGCAAGAATTGTGAGGTTGGCACAGGACCCAGTACTGTTTTGTTCCACTGTGCATATGGTCTCTGTGAGTCGGAGACGACTCAACAGCACCTAACAACAACAACAACATTGGTGGGTTTTGCGTATTAATGTTGCCACCTCATGCCATAGGTTTGCAGGGCTCTCTTTACTAAAGGAGGCAGAGTCACCAGCGCCTTTGTGGAAGGCTGAATTGGAAGGCTGAAGGAGTTCATCACTGAAAACTGTAAAATTTTCACAGGCTAGCAGACATGATTAAAGTAGATATTAATTACAGGGACTAACTTGCTATTATTCCCTCATTTTTGCTTCCTCTGAAGTAAATAGAACAACCAGTCCTTTTTACAGATGATGGGTTCTTTAGATTTGCTATTATCAATTGTGGGAGCTCTGGTAGCATAGTGGCTAAGGCACTTGACTGCTAACCAGAAGGCTGGCGGTTCAAACCCACCAGCCACTCCTCGGAAGGAAGATGGGGCAATCTACTTCCGTAGTGATACTGCCTCGGAAACCCAAGGGGGGTCGTTATGAGTCGAGTCTGACTCGATGGCGCATAACAACAACAACAACATTATCAATTGTGTATTTTTTCAAGCTTAACCCTCTCCCACTACTGGTTTTGGCTGAGAACCACAGTCTGTGAAACAAGATGATCCTGGGAAGAGGGATACTGAGTCTGGAGTAACCAGGGAAGAAAAGAACAAAGGTATTCCTGGTTGTCCAAGAGACCTTCAACCCCCTTCCCATTTCCCTGTATAATCGTGTTTACCCCTTAGCTCAGGGAGACAGACATATTTTTTTAATGCATTTTATTGAAATATAAATTATGTACAGTGAAATACACAAAACTAAAGTGACATGGATCAATGCATTTTATTTAATTAATTAATTAATTAATTAATTTATTTATTTTTTGCAGTGTTCCCTCCTGTCCCCTACCACCCCTGGCAGCCAAAAAAGAAATGTTCCCTCCATATATAAACCTTTCCATGACCCTCCACAACAATGAACTAATACTATATTTGTCCTTCTGTGATTGACTTATTTTACTCAGCATAATGTCCTCCAAGATCATCCATATTATGCGGTGTTTTGCAGACTCTACATTACTCTTTAGTGCTGTGTAGCATTCCATTATGTGTATGTACCATAGTTTGGTCATCCCCTCTTCCACTGATGGGCATGCAGGTTGTTTCCATCTTTTTGCTATTGTAAATAATGATGTGATGAACAAGAGTGTGCATAAATCTGTTCCTGTCCTCTCACCTCTCTAGGATATATACCTAGTAATGGGATTGCTGGATCAAATGGTATCTCCAATTCCAGCTTTCTGAGGAATTGCCATATTGCTTTCCACAGTCTTTATCACTTCACAGTCCCATCAGCAGTGCATGAGTGTCCCAATCTCTCCACATCCCCGCCAGCATTTGTTATTTTCTGTCTCATTGAACCTTGCCATCAGTGATGGGGTAAGACAGTATCTCATTGTTGTTTTGACTTGCATCTCTCTGATGGCCAATGATTGTGAGCTTCTCTTCATATATTAGCTAGCCACCTGAATATCCTCCTTGGTGAAGTGTCTATTCATGTCTTCTGCCCAATTTTTTGATTGGATTGTTAATCTCTTTGCTGTTGAGGCATTGGAGTTTTCTATAAATCTTAGAGATAAGTCCCACGTCAGATATGTAATTATCAGCAAATATGAATTTGTTGCTGTCATTTTTGTTATGTGCTTTTTTGTGGTGTCAATTTCTTTGTTCCATATAATTTTCTATGCTGAGCTCATTTTGTTTATGAATCATGTTATCACTTCCTTCATTGCTATTGTTTTAGTATTTGCTAAATATTTGTGCTGGTCCTCTTTTTTATTTTGATGTGAAGGTTTATCATTTTTCTTTGAGGTTACCCTGTGCTTTATAATTTATTCCCAAGTTTAGAACAGTACATTCTATCTTGTTGTTGTCTTGACTTCCCTACCATCTAGAAGTTCTGTAATGACAGTTTTTTTCCCCTCTTTTTGGTTTGTAGTTGTCCTCATTTGTCAATTGATGTCTCTGGTTCCCTGTTTACAATCTTGAAGGCTTATTTACTTTGGATACTTCCATAGCTGAGTTGGTTTCTAGGTTACATCATCATGTGTGTAAATGGTCACTTGTTGTTGGCTGTTGTTGCTTCTCTGTCCAAAGGGCTCTCTTTAACATCTCTTGTAAGGTTGGTCTGCTTTTAACAAATTCCCTTAATTTCTGCTTATCTGAAAACGTCCTAATTTCACCATCATATTTGAGGGACAATTTTGCTGGGTACATAATTCTTGGTTGGAAGTTTTTCTCTTTCAGGGTTTTATATATACCATCCCATTGTCTTCTTGCCTGCATGGTTTCTGTTGAGAAATCCGAGCTTAGTCTTATTGGTTTTCCCCTTGTAGGTAACTTTTCGTTTTTCCCGTGCTGCTCTCATGATTCCTTCTTTGTCTTTGGTTTTGGTGAGTTTGATGATATGTCTTGGTGATTTTCTTTTGGGGTCTAATCCTGTTTGTGGTTCATTGGACTTCCTGAATGGATATATTCTCATCATTCATCATACCAGGAAAATTCTCTTCCAACAAATCTTCAACAATTATCTCTGTGGTTTTATTTGTGTCTTCCTGTTCTGGAATTCTGGTTACACATAGGTTATTCCTTTTGATGGTATCCCACATGAACCTTAGGCTTCTTTCATTTTGTCTTGATCTTTTTTCTGATTGATCCCTTTCCAAAGAAGTGTTCAGGTATTTGCCTTCAATATCTCCAATTCTGTCTTCCATTGATTCAATTCTGCTCTTTTGCCCATTCAATGTCTTATCTATTTCTTAAAATTTAGTATTAATCTTCTGGATTTCTGTCTGTAGATTTTGTATCATTTCTAATTTTTCATTTATTTTGTCATTCTTTTCTTGTATTGTCTTTTGAAATTGTTCTAGGATTTCCTCTGTGTTTTCCTTGATCTGTCTCTCAAGTCATTGTAGATACCTAAATATAATTCTTTTGAATTCCTTATCAGGGAGTTCCAGTGCTGCATCTTCCTCAGGGATGCCTTTTGGGTCTGTGTCCTGGTCCCTTGTTTCTCCTGCTTTATCTTGCTTCTTTGTGTGGACTGTGATGCTCTGTTGTCTGCAAGGCATTGTGATGTTTTTGTGATTATATTTAATTGGTTATTGTATGTTGGAGTGACTTGCTCATGATTTTCATTTTCTTTGTTTAGTTTGTATGTTATCTACACAAGCAGGGTACTGTGCTGTGCTCATCTATTCACTAGTTGACAGCACTTATACACTCACCACCTGTCTCCTTTCCTGTTGTCAACCTCTTGTATGTCCCTGCTGACTTGTGAAACAGAGCCTATTCCTAGGTCCCTGGAATCTGAATGAGAATGCTATCACTTTAAAATCCAAAATCATTGCCTTTGTAAAGATTCAAAATGGTTGTACCCTTGGTCACATTAAATATCCAAAATGGCTGCTGCGTGTAAGCAATCAAAGTGGCTGCACCCTCCAGACAGCAGAAAGTCAACAACTCAGGTTGTCTCCCTCCTTGTTTCCTTTCCTAGTCATAGGCCACCAGCGCAGTTGACCAGGGTTGATCTTTAGGTCAATTCTCAGGTCCCAATACCACTTGGAAATATCCAAGCTGTTGGTACTGTCAGGGTAGCTGACTGTCTGCAGCTCTGACCATCTCTGTACTCAGTGTTTTCGTTCAGGTTTTTCCAGTAGTTGGTGCCTAATCCACTTCTGTATAGTTCCTTTCAAAGCTCAGGGCTCCAGACTTATCTTCCATATCTCCGTCAATTGGTTTCTCTTTTCTTTGTTCAAGAGGGTCTGTGTCGCTTGTCTGCCTATTCCTCCATCTTACTGGAAGTCTGGAGACAGACATTTTAGAGAAATGTTTCTCATTGTCTCCTTTGGTATTGATACTCAATATACCTTTTGCTTTCCCTCTTCAAGCTGTTGTGATCATTGGCTCTTCACCACAGGGTGTAAGGACCTTGTTTTCCTACAATACTTTTACGATTAATCAAATTGGAGAACCAAAACAGAATCAGTGAAAACCAATTTAGGAAATCCATCCTTACGATTTTGTCTTTTTAGAACCACTTCCAGTACCAAATGTGTTAAATGTGTTAGGCTGGGTTCTCCAGTAAAACTTACATATATATATATATATACATATATATATATACACACACACACACACATACATGTATATATATGTATATACAGAGAGAGAGAGATTTGTCTTAGAAAAATAACTCACACAGTTATGGAGGCTGGCAAGTCCCAAGTTCCTAGCTCAAATGTCAAGCTGGAGGCTTTTCCTGACTCATGCAGCTGCAGGGGGCTGACGAGCTCAAGGTTGGTAGTCAGTATAACTGCTGTTGACTTCAATAATGACATATCCAAGATTACCAGGCAGAATGTTGGATTGTTCACTCACAGACAGTTGTAGGCAGCACAACAGGATCCAGATCCACAGAAGGTTCTCAAAATTTCACAGGATGTCCATATATATATATATGTCAGAAGCAGGCCTCAGCTCTAGGGAAACTCCCTTTCAACTGATTGGCTGCTCAAAGCATATACATCAGATCTCTTCACAGGAATAACCACATCACAGCTGCTTAAACCACTCAGAATCATGGTTCAGCGAAGTTGACACACAACCCCAACTATCATGGTGTCTCCCAGAATACAACCTATGACCATCAGGAATCTAACTCAGGAACAAGAAGACTCATTTTGTAGAATGAGGGCTGGAACACTGCAGGAAAGCTTGGAATTTTTTCATGGCATTCTCAATTAGGAACTTGTTATATATATTTATTTGTAAATATTAGCACAGCTGTTTGGGTTGGCTGTTATTTAAAGGATTTGAATTTCAATAAACTTTGAAATTCCAGTTCACCATAGATGCTATTTTAAAAAAAAGGAAAAAAAAAAAAAAAACTGTTATCAAGTCAATGACAGAGTTCAAACTGCCCCATAGGATTTTCAAGGCTGTAAATCTTTTATGGAAGCAGACTGCACACATATTTCTCTTGCATAATGGCTAGTGGGTTCAAACTCTCGACCTTTCGGTTAGCAGCCAAGTGTTTAACCACTGTACCACCAGAGCTCCTTATGGATGCTGTATGAGAGCAAAATTCTCACATAGGTTGGTAGATTTAAGACCTCTCTGGACAGCCTTGGTTAATTTGATGAGTTGAGAAAACTACAAACCCAATTCATTATCTGTGAAATGGGTGTAATCATACACAACATGAAGCTACTTTACAGGCTTGTGTAGACTGATTTGGAAATCTTGTAGAGGAGGCATAAGGATCCCAAATTTAATTGTTATTATTGCTAATTAGACTAATTCTCAATTAAAGCTGCTGCCAGAAAGACTACCAATGATGTCAGTAATGAGAGGGTCATTGATTTGCATGTGCTAAGTGCATTCATTGTAATTATTGCTTTGCGAGTTGTAATGTCTAATTCCATAGTTGTTTATTCCGTTAGTGATTCATTATTTTCAAAGTATTATTCTGAAAATGATGAGTCTACATTACAGACCAAGACCCTCTTGTGATGAAATGTTTTTTCTCTGTGGGGTGTGTGGATCCTTTCCCATGGGAGACAACCTCAACGAGTCATGCCATCAACACATGGAGTAGTGGTTGGAAACCAGGATGGAAGAAAATTATTCCAGTTCAAATACTGAATATTTTTCACCCTCAGGGCAAGTGCCTTCCCATAAATATTTTCTTCAAATGGAAGTTGCCATGGGAAGTGGGTGGGTGGTCTGGATATCAGAAGAAGGGCCTGGCAGTCAGGGGTCTGGATTTATCTTTGTGTCGACAAGCACAGGGCATTGGCAATAAATACTCAAATCCAAAGGAGTGATGTGGCCCTGAGCCTGAACTCAGCAAAAAGATAAAGAGAACTGCCTTCCAAGGACTATTGTTAAACACTTAACACTTTGTGTTTGTGACATGCTTTCAACCTTTACTTATTCTTCACTGTAGCCCTGTAAATTAGGGCAGGACTCTCACTGTCAGCAAACAGGGAGAAACCAGCAGCTTCCCAAGGCAATTGGGGTTCCCCTCTTTGCTGGGACTTCTCAGTTGGTTTCTGCTATTTTTTCCCCTCAAAAGTATATGCTTTATCAATGGCTATCTAGTAGAAACTGAATCAGAATATTTAGCTGGAAATTAGTTTTCACAAAATCAAAATGCCCAGCTAATTGTAGATGGAATGCTAACAGTTTAAATGGTAAATTTTTAGGAATCAGAGGCCCTAGCTCTTTTAATTAAGATTTTCCTTCCTCAGCTTTTTAGTAAGTTGCTATTGTTGTTGTTGTTGTTATGTGCCGTCGAGTCGGCCCCGACTCATAGTGACCCCTCCTTGGGTTTCTGAGGCAGTATCACGATGGAAGTAGATTGCCCCATCTTCCTTCCAAGGAGTGGCTGGTGGGTTTGAACCGCCAACTTTCTGGTTAGCAGTTAAGTGCCTGAGCCACTATGCTACCAGAGCTCCTAAGTTATTATTAGCTGCTGTCAAATGGATTACAACTCATGATGACCCCGGTGCAGAGTAGAACAGGCCTGTCTGTCTCCATGGGGATTTGCAAGGCTGTGATCTTTTAGAAATCCATCACCAAGCCTGTCACCCAAAGTGCTAGGGTTCAAACCACCAACCTTTCAGCTACTAGACAAGTGCTTAACCATTTGTGCCACCCGGGACTCCTACTTTTTAGTGTGTTGTTGGTTCCTACTCATAACTATCTTATATACAACAGAATGAAACACTGTCCAGGCCTGCGCCATCCTCACAATTATTGCCATGTTTGAGTCTATTACTACAGCCACTCATGAGAGTCAATTCATCTCATTAAGAGTCTTCCTCTTTTTCACTGACCCTCTACTTTATCAAGCATGATGTCCTTCTCCAGGGACTGGTCCCTCTTGATAACTTGTCTAAAGTATGGCCGATGAAGTCTCACCATTCTCACTTCTGAGGAGCATTTTGGCTGTACTTCATCCAACACAGATTTATTTGTTCTGGCAGACCGCAGTATATTCAATACTCCTCGCCAATACCATAATTAAAATGTGTCCGTTCTTTTTCGGTCTTCCTTTTTCATTGTCCAGCTTTCACATGCATATGAGGCAATTGAAAAGATCATAGTTTGAGTCAGGTCCAAGTAAACTTAGTATGAGAAATATTAAACATATTCAACAGTAGAAAGAAAAATAATAAACTCCCATGTTCTTGTCTTTAACAATGACATAGTCTTGGCCAATCTAATTTTATCTACATCTTACCCATTCTCCCCATCCTGTTAAATCATTTTAAAGGGAATCTTTTTATTTTAAAATATTTTGATGCATATCTCTAAAAGATAAGGACTTTCTTATGAAATATGAGTTATCATCCTTCAAAATTATCAATTCCTTCATATCCAGTCACCATGTAATTTACCTAATTATCCAGTAAATTTTTTTTCTCAGTTTCCTTATTAGACTCAGGATTCAACAAATAATAGTTGGTTTGTATATCTCAAGTCTCTGACTATCTTGGTTTTTATTTATGTAAGAAATCAAATGTTTTTCTTGTTTTGCTGATTGTATCCCCAAGGTATTTTTTAAATAAGTTCCTCTGTCCCTTATATTTTCTGTAAATTCATAGTTGATGTAAAGTTTGAACAGTTTTGGGTTTGAAATTTTTTTTCCAAGAGTACTTTATAAGTAGTATTGTATACTTTCATCAGAAATTATCGGGTTGTCTCTCTTCACTAGCAGCCATTGAGGGATCTATTAATTCTAATTCTTTGTTGTTGTTGTTGTTACGTGCTGTCGAGTGGGCCCCGACTCATAGCGACCCCTCCTTGGGTTTCCGAGGCAGTATCACTACGGAAGTAGGCTTGCCCAACCTTCCTTCCAAGGAGTGGCTGGTGGGTTTGAACCGCCAGCTTTCTGGTTAGCAGTCAAATTTCTTTAGGCACTACGCTACCAGAGCTCCCATTCTATCACATATCAGCTAGAATATTTCCATAAAAGGAAAGTTCTGCTTACCAGTTTTTTGGTTTCCACACAATATAGTTCACATAAGTAAGGCATAACAAATGCTTGATTCTTTCCCTTATGTATTAATTATCAAAATATTGACTTAGTTCTCTGATATCTTCTAAAGGTATCCAATTAATTACTATTTTTAAAAGTACCCATATAAAGTTATAGATTTAAATATGTTTGTTTGTTTCACTTTATTGGAGTTATTATTATTACGGATGTTCAAATATTTTTTCATCTTTGACTAGGGTATCCCATTCAAGTTTGCTCCTAAGTCTTTCTGGACACAACTCCAATAGTTTTTTGTAGACATTTTGTTTACGTTTTCTGTTTTAGACCTAGAATCAGCCTTCATTCCATTAAGGTGGAAGTATTAGGGACCACACACAAATGAACACTATGGATGCTCCTTGTTACTGAGTCAGTAGATACTTCTAGACCTTTTAAAAGACAGAGATAGGAATTTAAATAAATAAATAAAATGAATTATAAATTCGTAACTAGTACTTCAAATTCAAGATGAAGTATTTTACTTAACTTTATCAAAGTATCACCTATTTTTTCTTTCTCTCATGGGAATGGCCTAGTTCTCAATGACAATGTTCTTGCTAGTTGTTCTTGAGTCAGCTCCAATTCACGATAATCAATGTCCAACAGAACAAAACATTGCCTCACCCTGCACCATCTTCACAATCAGTGATATATTTGAGTCCATCATGTGGCTACTTCCAACCAAGGGGTTCATCTTCTGGCACCACATTGAGCAATATTCTGTTATGATCCAGCGGGTTTTCACTAGCTAATTTTTGGAAGTAGATCATGAGGCCTTTCTTCCTAGCCATTTTAGTCTGGAAGCACTGCTAAAACCCATTCACTATGGCTGACCCTGCGGATATTTGAAATAGTGATGGCACGGCTTCCAGTATCATAGCAGCCCATAAGTCAGCACAGTACGGCTGACTCATGGTGGATGACAATACAATTACTCTTTTATTATGATATTTTTCTCTTACCATGGAGAAGTTTTAATTTTTAGTTTTGGTAATCAATCTTCTAGATTTCTGAAGCAAGCACAAGCATAGGACTTATTAGAAAGAAGAACTTTGATTAAAAGTAATCCAAATCCAAGGAAGGCCCTGGCTGAATGCCCAGAGACTAAAACCTAATGGTTCCCCAGAGAGTCACAGACCCCCACCTTAATCCTTTATTATTATTGATGCAACTATTACCAGAGAAACTATAGATTTCTCAGTAACAGTCCCTCCTCTAATTTAGAATCTGTTTTCCTCAGAGCTTTTGTTGACTTGGATAGATAAAAATGATAATATAGGTTGTGGACAGGAAAGAGGGTTCTGAAAGAGCAAAAGCTTTGAATAAAGCTGAGGGGCCCAAACAGTGCAAAATGTGGCTGACAAATGTGTTTCCCTGCAGCACTACTGCCACAAGAACAGAGGATGTTTCCTTCAACTCGTATCTCTCATCTTAGAAACCAGTTGTGTTTTCATCATAACTTCTTTTGCAGCATAAAACAAATGCTTCAGGTCTCAAAAGTGCCTGGGAGAAAACTTCACAGTTTCATGGATAATGATGTATTTCTTTTATTTTTATAGACTTAAGCTCCCAAAAGTAATGGACGCATATAGGTAACAGGGTAATAGCATCTTCCTCTCTTTGTGTCTCCTATTTCTTTGGCATGTGACCTCTGCCAGATGAACTGCTCTTATTTCATACATTTGGGTTAATGTGTTTGCTTTTTGCTTATTACAAAATTAAATTATGAAGTATTTAAAATATAATTTTTTCAAAGTAGAAAGTAACATACTAGGTACTATTTACCTACCACCTATCCTTTAGCATGAATTGCTAAACAAGGCATATGTTTTAAAATTAAACTTCAGATAATAGAATTGAACATCTCTCTGCATTACAATACTTATACAGAGCAAGAGAGAGACACTGGGTGCTACAAACTGCTCATGTTCTTGGCTGCTAACCAAAAAGTTAGAGGTTCAGGTCTACCCAGATGCAGCTTGCAAAACAGGCTTTGCAGTCTACTCATGAGAGATCACAGTCATTGAAAACCCTATGGAGGAGAGTGCTACTTTGACACACATAGGGTTGCCATGCAATGCCATAGACTCAATGGTTTATATAGAAAACCAAAAAAACTTGATGGGTTTTTGGTTTTATATACAGATAGTCCCACATTTTTAATAAAAGTCGGACAGGGAGTACTTTAGGCTATTGTTACTTTGCTCCTGATAATTGCCTCCTGCCTTATATCTCTCTCCTTTTTCCTTAATTTCATGACTTGCAATGGAGAATACATTGGACCTAATTTCTTTAATTGTCCCCAAACAAGCAGTTGGTTTAGGAAAAATGTAGGGCAGTCCCCAACACGTAGCACAAAGAAAGGGTCTTGTGTCTGGTTATGATTTAGAAGTAGTCCTGTTAACTCTAACATACCTCTTGCTACTGGATTATGTGGAACTTCCAGCAATCTAAGTGTTATCTCTGCACAGGAATTTAGACAGATAGTATTCAAAATTGTGGGTAGGTTATGATTCTGACAAATTAGATCCTAACTATTAGCTCCAGGCACTGCCCATATTGCATGCACAGCAAGCCTTTACCAGGACACTTGGAGAGTTTTGTAGCCTAAACTGAATTAATTTAAAACAAATGGACCCATGTGATTATCTCAACCACAAATACGTAACACAATGTGTAATATATTTAAAAAGCAAGAGGAAATTTAGTAATGGAATTTCTAAGCTGTTTGAAAGAAAAGGACTTTGGGGGGGGAAAGAAAGGAAGAAGTGGATTGGTGACGCTAGTTTGATTATTTTCAAATACCACAGCTTAACTTGGATTTGTACAATAGAAGCAGTGCATCGAGTTGTAAATGGCACCAATTGGAATCTCGGATACCATGTGGAAAAATACAGGTCAGGGTCTCAGATACCTAGAAAACTATAAAACCCATTCACTCTTAACATACTTCATTTTCTATTGGAAAATGTTTTGATTTCCATATTTTATTAGAGAAATATCTAGGTAGAAGCATAGTCTTTGTTGTGATCACTTAATTCATCTATTTAATTTCTATTACTGTCTACTCAAGCACTTTATGGCTATTCCAAAATATCTGCATTCTGTATGGACAAAATCCTATGATAACAATAATAATAACAGCTAACAATGATTCTAAACCAAAAAAACAAACTCACTACCATCAAGTTGGTTTCAACTCATAACGACCCTTCCTTGGGTTTCCGAGGTGGTGTCTCTACAGAAGTAGATTGCCCAACCTTCCTTCTAAAGAATGTCTAGTGGTTTTGAACTGCTGGCCTTCTGGTTAGCAGTCAAATGCCTTAGGCACTATGCCACCAGAGTTCCTGATTGGGTTATTCCAAATCCAAAAACTAAACTCACTGCTATTGAGTTGATTCAATTGGGTTCCAAATATGACTTTGATTATATCCCACCTGAATCTAGAGATCATCTGAAGAATAGATTTGATGCATCGAACACCAATGACCAAAACCCAGAGGAATTATGAGATGACATCAAGAACATCATACATGAAGAAAGCAAAAGGTCATTCAAAAGACAAGAAAGGAAGAAAGGACCAAAATGAATGTCAGCTGAGACTCTGGAACTTACTCTTGAACAGAGTGTATCTAAAGCAAATGGAGGAAATGGTAAGATAAAAGTGCTGCACAGAAGATTTCAAAAGCAGCTCAAGAAGACAGAGTCAATTATTATAATGAAATGTGCAAAGACCTGAAGTTAGAAAACCCAAGGGAAGAACATGCTTGGCATTTCTCAAGCTGAAAGAACGGAAAAAAAACATCAAGCCTCAAGTTGCAATATTGAAAGGTTCTATGGACAAAACAGTGAATGCATCAAAAGAAGATGGAAGGAATACACAGATTCACTGTACAAAAAATAATTGATCGATGTTCATCTATTTTAGGAGGTGGTATATGATCAAAAACAAATGGTAGTGAAAGAAAAAGTCTAAGCTTCACTGAAGGAACTGGCAAAAAACAAGGCTCCGGGAATTGACTGCCCAGTTTATAGACTGAGACAGACTAGGAAGAAGGAAGAGGCCATCCACTTCTCAAAGAATTGGCCAGGGAAAACCTTATGAATAGCAAAGAA
>NW_006921883.1:2799318-2824814 GCF_000298275.1 Orycteropus afer afer | reverse complement strand
AAAAAAAAAAAAAAAAGGCCAGACTTACTGGACTGATAGAAGAACCCCAAGTACTCTAACCCTAAGGCATCATTTTAACTTGGGACTAAAGCTACTCCTGGAGGTCACCTTTTGGCCAACCAATAGATTAGACTGTAAATTAAACAGTAGTAACACCTGTGAGAAATGTGCTCCTTTAAACAATCAACTATCCAAGACCAAAGGTCAACATTTACCCAAAAACAAAGGTGAGAAAACAAGGAGGGGCAAAGAAACTGGATGGATGGAAATGGGGCAAGAAGCATGGAAATCAGGATAGTCCTGGGATTGTAACCAATGTCATAGAACAATTTGTGTTTGGATTTTTTAATGAGAATCTAATTTCCTGTGTAAACTTTCACCTAAAACACAATAAAATATTTTTTAAAAAAAGAAAAACAAATTTGAACACAGATTCTTTCTTATTATTCAATGTTATAATCTGTTTCTGTCATTTATTTTGATGCTTAACTCATTCCAATTATGGCCAGTGGGGGATCCTTCAAGTTGGCTCCCTTGTCCTCTTGACATGTTCTCATCCACATTTGAGTACTTCTTTACTTTCTAGTACAAGATGTTCTAACTTCACTTTGTACTCTCCCATCCCTGGTATTAGCCATGTCTCATAGGAGCCTTACCATTATACTTTAAAATAATATAAACTAGAGCACATTCCCTTTCTTCACTCCTTTCCACTTCCAACTTTGTTACATATTTCTATTTATTTTTATTGTGATTTGGGTGAAGATTTACAGAGCAAATTCACTTTCCATACAGCAGTTCACATACACTTTGTCTCATGACATTGACTACAGTTTACCACAATGCAACAGCTCTTCTCCCAGTTACCTCTTCCCAGTGTCCATTCCTCCATGGGCTCCTGCCCCCTGAACTGTCTCTCTGTGCATAAGCAGCCCTTCTTTCTCCCATGATTGTTCTCTCCAAGGAGTGTATCTACTTGAGGTAAATGCTCAAGTCATATACTTGTCTTTTCTTTGTCTGGAAACCACAGGTGTGGGTTCGATTCCAAACCTGAAGGGCAGCTAGGGGCCATAGTCTCAATGGTTCCACCAGGCTCTATCGGACCAGCAAACCTGGTCCCCTCCTTTTTTTCCTCCAAATGATTTTGAGTTTTGTTCCACATTGTTCTCCCTCTCTGTCAAGGATCTCCTACATAGATCCCCTTCCAAGTGGATGACAGTGGTAGCTGGGTACCATCTAGATCTTCTGGTCTCATAGTCATATAGGTTGCACATCAGATGGTGTACCAGTTGCTAAGACTAATTTTTTCCATGAATTTTGTTTTTCTTCAGAATGGAGAAATTATTGAACAATATCATTAATATCATACTCAAATAAAATTTTGCTGAAGATAATTCAAGATGGTTGCAGCAGTATGTTGACAGAAAAATTTCAGAGATGCAAGCTGGATTCTGAAGAGGACCAGGAATGAGTGATACCATTGCTGATGTCATATGGATCTTGGCTGAAAGCAAAGAACACCAGAAAGATGTTTAGTTGTGTTTTATTGACTATGCAAAAGCATTTGATTGTGTGGGTCATAACAAATTGTATATAACATTGAGAAGAATGGGAATTCCAGAACACTTAATTGTGTTCATGAGGAACCTATACACAGACCAGGAGGCTGTTATTCAAACAGAACAAGGGGATACTGTGTGGTTTAAAATCAGGAAGGGAGTGTGTCAGGGTTGTATCCTTTCACCATACTTGTTCAATCTGTATTCTGAGCAAATAATCCAAGAAACTGGGCTCTATGAAGAAGAGCATAGCATCAGGATTGGAGGAAGACTCATTAACAACCTGTGATATGCAGATGACACAACTTTGCTTGCTAAAAGTGAAGATGATTTGAAGCACTTACTGATGAAGATTAAAGACTACAGTCTTCAGTATGGATTACACCTCAACATAAAGGAAACTAAAAAATCCTCACAACTGGACCAATAAGCAACATCACAATAAATGGAGAAAAGATTGAAGCTGTCAAAGATTTCATATACTTGGATCCATAATCAACACCCATGGAAGCAGCAATCAAGAAATCGGATGTCATATTGCACTGGGCAAATCTGCTGCAAAAGACCTCTTTAAAGTGCTGAAGAGCAAAGATGTTTCTTCGAAGACTAAGGTGTGCCTAACCTAAGCCATGGTATTTTCAATAGCCTCATATGCTTATGAAAGCTAGACAATGAATAAGGAAGACTGAAGAAAAGTTGATGCTTTTGAGTTATGGTTTTGTCAAGGGATACTGAAAGTACCATGGACTTCCAGAAAAATGAACAAAATTGTCCTGGAAGAAGTAGAGCCAGAAGGCTCCTTGGAGAACGGCCAGACTTAGTCTCATCTACTTTGGTCATATTGTCAGGACCAGAACACTTAATTGTGCTCATGAGGAACCTATACATAGACCAGGAGGTTGTCATTCAAACAGAACAAGTGTTTTTCAGGACCATTCCCTGGAGAAGAATATCATACTTGGTAATGGAGGGTCAACAAAAAAGGGGAAGGCCCTTAAAGAGATGGATTGACACAGTAGCTGCAATGATGAGCTCATGTATAGCAAGGATTATAAAGATGACGCAGGTGCAGGCAGTGTTTTGTTTTGTTGTACATAAGGTCGCTATGAGCCAGAGCAGACTGAACAGCACCTAACAACAACTACAACATGTCTCAAATGTTGTTCTAAGCACAAAGTTTTACCTCAGTTAATCCCTACACAACAACCCTATGAGATTGAAGCTATTATTATCTTGCACTTGAATATGAGGAAGCCAAGGACTACAGAAATTAAGTAACTTCCCTAAGGCCAATAGCCAAAAGTAGTTCACAATCTTAATCATTACATGATGTGCACTTTCAGTCATACTGAATGTCTTGCCTTATGTAATGATAGTTTGGGAGCTCTCATAGCCTAGTGTCTAAGGCATTTGACTGCTAACCAGAAGGCTGGTGGTTCAAACCCACCAGCCACTCCTCGAAAGGCAGATTGGGCAATCTACTTCCGTAGTGATACCATCTTGGAAACCCAAGAAGGGGTCACTGAGTTGGGTCCAACTTGATGACACATAACAACAACAACAGTGCTTCCAAAGACCAGCATATTTAGAGGGAATATACAAGACTGAATCTTTCAGAACTACAATAATAAATGAAGTTTGCAATAAGGTGTGACAACAGGTTTTCAAACCAATCATTTAAAAGTATGAGTTTTAATGCATCTATTTAAAAACCAGCCACATTTTAGAATTGTCACCATAATAGATTTATTAAATTGGAAAGTACAAAAGTGCCAACAATTGACTCTTTCAGACTACACAAACTGCAGTTTCATATATTCAGCTAACACTTTGGCCACTTTTGAAAAGATTACATTTTTTAGTGTTATGAGTTGATTCTTTGTCCATCCCTGTAACATTATTTATGGAGGGATAATTGTGCCAGACACTGTGTCAGTCCTACAGAAACATGGAACTTGCTCCTAAGAAGTTCTTGGTCTTTGGCAAGAGACAGACAGGTATACAAACAATTATAATTAAAATAAGATATTTGCCATCCTGAAGTTATGTATAAAATGTCTTGAGGTTATTGAGAGAAGGTCATGGACATCAGCCTAGAGAAGGCAGAGAGGTCTTCACACAGAAGAGGCATATATGGCTGAGATATAATGGATGAGTAGGAGTTCACCACTACCCCTTGAAAGAACTAACATCCAATGGCTATAACTTCAAAATGAAGAATGACACTTCTTTAGTGTCATTTGATTTTGTGGAAGTACTCTTCTGGACAAGCCAGACCCACCTACTTTTTAATCTTGGCTATGACTCTTAACATCTTTATGTCTTGGGACGAGTTCCCTCTCTCAACATTTACAAGACAGAGATAGTAATATTTGCCTCATAGAATTATTATGAAAATCAATTATACAGTATATGACCTAAGAGCTTAGCAAAACAAATGCAAGCTATTTTTACAATGGTTGATTTTTTACTTCTTTGTTAATAAGTACATCACTAGACCATGAAAGCCATGACCAAATGTTTGGGGGACAGATGCAGGTATTACCTTGGTAGGTGACACATGACCTTAGAGAGCTTGGGCCTTTCCATCAGGTCATAGTGTGGTGCTGAATCCTCCCAGAAGTCCGTGGTTTCTGCTTGTCATCTTCCAAGTGTGTGTTTGTGTGTGTGTGTGTGTGTGTGCATGGTGTGTAAGCTTCTAGAGCAAACTTGTCAGCACAGAAAAGTTCCCAGATGGCTTTTCTGAGAACTTTTTGATCTCGGTAGTCTTTGATTTGAATGTTCCCCAGAGATCTGGAAGCAGATTTCCTGTTGCATCCTCAAGCATAGCAGTGAGCAAATAATTTGTTCAGTTAACCCATCCTATTTGACTACAGATGAATTCATGGCAGAAAGAGCAACTTCACATCTGATATCATTGACTGAGCCATGATCCAGTTGTGAGTTCTCGCAAACTCCTCAGAAGAGCCTTGGAAGAGGCTTGCCAGGTGTTGTCGACCTGTAGTCAGTGGTAAAAAAATTTTTTTAAAAAACCCCTCTAAACTAAATGCAGGATCTTGCCTATGAAATTCCTGCTAGATTTTGTCACGCAGCAATCACCTGTTCTGATCCTCAAGTAGTTTTATTACCTTTACCCACAAGGTGTAATGGCTTTGAGATGGCAGTTTAGGAACAGCAAATACTGAGATACTGGAACATGAGCAGTCAACCACAGTAAAACAAAGCTTAGTACAACAAGCCTCCTGCACTGGCTTCCTACAGAGAATAGAAGCCAAAAGAAAGACTATCTTGCCTCTGCAGGCTGGGCCCTTAGCCATGGGATGGAAAGCAGGGCTCTGTCTTAAGACCTGGGTATAAGAAAAGTTGTGGTTGGGTATCAGAGACCCTTTGGTAAAAATGGCATATGCTACAATATGTGGTGTTGCCCTCATTTAGGGCATAAAATTTCTTGTGTTTGTTCATCTTGTCTCAGTATTTTGAAAACACTATGAAAGAGTGGTGTTGCTTATGTTGTTCAAAGGGTTAAATTCAGATTCACCTCTGGAGGAAAAAAAAAAATCTGTTTTGGTTGTTCGAAAGCCTCTTCCCCTCATGGTTGTGTTTCGATATTATCCTAGTGCCATCCAAGACAATAAATAGCAAGGAAGTTGGGGTAAATTCAACAATTTTCCCCAGCATCTTTTGTTGTATGTCAGAATTTTTAAAATGAGACTCCATAAACCACATCATCACAGAGCCACGTTGCTGTCTCTGAGGCCGGGGGTGGGGGTTGGGGTGGTTCAGAGTTGCAAACGCTTGCCTTTTTGGACTTTACATTAATGGGGCCCTGGAGATGGGTTAGAGTGACTAAAAACAGTCCTGGCATGAAATCACTCTGTAGCTGAGGTGAAATGGGGATCTTGTTTTCAAGAGATTGGAGAAGAGAACTTGTGAAAGGACCAGAGACTAGGGGTGGCTCTATGTGAAGCTGAGGAGAGACTAACCCTTGACCTTCCCAATCTTCAGACTTTAGAAGCTCCTCTTCGGCACACACTTTCACATTCATCTTGGCAGCCTGACCATCCCCCCCAGCCCCAAAATCCTTGGAAATTCCTAGAAGAGTAAAGACAAAATCAGCTCCGGGATGTTGGCAGGATTCAGTGTATTACTAAAAATGGACCTTTGTGGATGGAGACTTAAGGGTTTTAAGTGAAAAAAGAAAATAAAATTTATGTAATTATCAGTGACTTCAGTTGTTCTGAAATGGTTCATTACCAAAGATTGAAATAGGGTCATAGGAACACGACTTCCCAGTGAGGAAAAAGCCTATCTCTCCATAGTCCTTACTCCTCCCTCCAATCTCAGCCAAGAACGTCACTCGGGACTCAGTCAGGAAACTATTTGTGGGGATTTGGATTTACAAACTCCATAACTGTTCTCTTTATGCCATAATCCACCTTTGGAGTAATTCTTAGCTCCCTGACTCTGCTAACTTTGGGTTCTTTCCCAAACACTAAATAATGGGATGGGGATACAAGACAGTTTCTTTTCTAAACTGCAGAAGTGGAAGGCTGGCTGCCTGTATTCCCTGAGCCCTGGATCTGCTCCTGCTCCCTAGTTGATACCTTCTCTGGGTCAGACCAAGAGGGCTTAGGTCTGCATAGAGCTGGTGGCAGGGGGAGGGGGAGGCAGAGTGGGGAGTGGTTTTCTGTGACAGGCTCCCTTATTCATGGCCATCCTCCTCTCAGCCAAAACTGTACTTCCTGGTACCTCTCTCGGGGTTGCAAAGGAGGAGCAGTTGGATCATCTGATTAGCTTTTTCCAAGAACAGGGAGCCTCCCATCTCTGTTTACTTTCCAGTGAGTGAAGGAGGAGGCAGAAGAATGGGGCGCCTTCTGGGGCAGCTCCTAAAGCAGAAATGGCTCCAGAATATGCTCTGGTTTTGCTAAATGTATCAGTTCTCCCACATCAGGTAGACACCTGCTGACCTTTAGCAACCTCTCTACTCCTGGGAAAATTACTTCCAGGTGGTCCCACCCTAGCTTTCCTCAAAAAGGAAATGCCCTTGCTTCTCATAGATAACCTGTCTGGAACATTCTTGAAGTGCCCACAGGCATAGACTTCAAGCTTTCGTCTGCCAGCTTTTGGTTTCATTTTGATGTTTCCCAATTCTTTCCACAACAACCACCCATATATCCATAAATTGTAGAATATTCCCTTCCTCCAAGATTAATCCCACTGAGCAAGGAGCAAATATCAGGCTGGGCTCTGCCCCAGTCCCAAGCCAAAGTCAAGCGTGAACTTTTCATTTTCAATCTCTGAGTCCATTGACGCAGCCACCATGTCAATCCATCTCATCAAAGGACTTCCCCTCCTTCGTAGACCCTCCACCTTACCAAACATGACATCCTTCTCCAGGGAATGGTCCCTTCTGACAACATGACCAAAGCAGGTGAGACGAAGTCTGGCCATCCTTGCTTCCAAGGAGCATCTTGGCTACACATCCTGCAGGACAGATCTGTTAGTTCTTTTGGCAGGCCATGGTACCTTCAGCATTCTTCACCAGCACCACAACTCAAAAGCATCAACTCTTCTCCAGTCTTCCTTATTCATTATCCAGCTCTCACATGCATACTAGGTGATTGGAGATATCATGGCTTGTGTCAGGTGCACCTTAGTCCTCAAGGAGACATCTTTGCTCCTCAACACTTGAAACAGTTCCTTCACAGCCGACCTACCCAGTGCTACACGTTGTCTAATGTCCTGACTGCTGCTTCCATTGGCCTCAATTGTAGAACATAAATTAGTTGACAACCTCAATCTTTTCTCCATTTATCATGATGCTGCTTAGTGGTCCAGTTGTGAGGATTTTTGTCTTCTTTATATTGAGATGTAATCCATACTGCGGACTGTGTTCCTCAGTCTTCATCAGTAAGTGCCTCAAGTCATCCTCACTTTCAGCAAGCAAAGTTGTATCATCAGCATATCTCAGGTTGTTAATGATTCTTCCTCCTATCCTGATGCCACTTTTTTCTTCAAATAGTCCAGTTTCTCGGATTATTTGCTCAGCATATAGATTGAATAAGTATGGGGAAAGGATACAACCCTGATGTACTCCCGTCCTGATTTTAAGCCATGCACTGTCCCCTTGTTCTGTTCAAATGACAGCCTCCTGGTCAAGGTACAGGTTCCTCATGAGCACAATCAAACGTTCAGGAATTCCCATTCTTCTCAATGTTATCCATAATTTGTCATGATCCACACAATCAAATGCCTTTGCATAGTCAATAAAACACAAGCAAACATCTTTCTGGTATTCTTTGCCTTGAGCCAAGATCCATCTGACAACAGCAATGATATCCCTTGTTCCACATCCTCTTCTGAATCCAGCTTGCACCTCTGGAAGTTCTCTGTCAATATACTGCTGCAATCGTTTTTGAATTATTTTCAGTAAGATCTTACTTGTGTGTGATATTAATGATATTGTTCGATAATTTCCACGTTGTGTGGAATCACCTTTCTTTGGAATGTGTACAAATATGGATGTCTTCCAGTCAGTTGGCGAAGTAGCTGTCTTCCAAATCTCTTGGCATAACCGAGTGAGTGTCTCCAGTGAGGCATCCGTTTGTTGAAATATCTCAATGGGTATTCCATCAATTCCCGGAGCCTTGTTCTTCGCCAATTCCTTTATTGTAGCTTCAAATTCCTCCTTCAGCACCATTGGTTCTAGATCATATGCCACCTCCTGAAATGGATGAAGATTGACCAGTTCTTTTTGGTACAGTGACTCTGTGTATTCCTTCCATCGTCTTTTGATGTTTCCTGCATCATTCAATGTTTTGCCCTTAGAATCTTTCAATATTGCAACTTGAGGCTTAATTTTTTTCTTCAATTCTTTCAGCTTGAGAAATGCCAAGCGTGTTCTTCCCTTTTGGTTTTCTAACTCCAGGTCTCTGCACATTTCATTATAGTAATTGGCTTGGTCTTTTCAAGCTGCTCTTTGAAATCTTTGGTTCAAATCTTTTATCTTGTCATTTCTTCCATTTGCTTTAGCTACTCTCCACTCAAGGGCAAGTTTCAGAGTCTCTTCTGTCATCCATTTTGGTCTTCTCTTCTTTTGTTGTCTTTTTAGTGACCTCTTGCTTTCTTCATGGTTGATGCTCTTGATGTCATCCCACAATTCATCTGGTTTCCAGTCATTGGTGTTCAGTGCATCAAATCCATTCTTTAGATGGTCTTTAAATTCAGGAGGGATATATTCTAGATCATATTTTGGCTCTTGTGGACTTGTTTTAATTGTCTTTCACTTCAAGTTGAACTTGTGTAAGAGCAGTTGATGGTCTGTTCCACAATCAGCTCCTGGCCTGGTTTTGGCTGAAGATATTGAACATAGATGTTCTGCTATGCCCTTGCAATTCAACAGGCAAATCCAACTGCTCAGCTCAAGCACCCTCCATCCCCAAATGAACCTTTCTGGCATAACTAGCTCGTCCAGCTTTGCAGGTGAGGCTCTGCTGCTCTCAGCTGCTCTAGACTGTCAATGTCATCCTCCTACGATTTATCAAGGGTTCCCTTCACAGTTTTTATGTTCAACCTGGGCAGACATCTCAAGTTCTCTTCCCTCCAGGGTGATGGCTTGTTAAGCATAACTTGATCACTTCTGCTGGACAAACTGGCAGCCCAGGAGCAACTCAGCAGTTTCCTGGATTTCCACCCAGGCTGAGGAGTTCTGTCTTTTGCAAGAGGAGCTCATCTCCTTTATGTTACAGAAGAAGGAGTAAGATTTGTGGGAGATCATGAAACTGGCTCCTTTCTCCTGACTAGCTCTGAGTGATATGATTTTGGGTCTAGACTGGTCTTTCTTTCTTTTCTTTTCTTTTTTTCAGTATATCTTTTGTTGTTGTTGAAAAAACAAAACTAAATGAAACCAGAGAAACAACATATATAACACAAAGCAATAACAAACCCATTGATTCTGACTCACGGCCACCCAATGTGTTACAGAGTAGAACTCTTCCATAGGGTTTTCTTTATGGAAGTAGCTTTCCGGGTCTTTCTTCCATGGTGTTTCTGGGTGAATATGAACTGCCAGCCTTTGTTGTTGTTGTTGTTAAGTGCCATCAAGTCAGCTCTGACTCATAGTGACCCATGTACAACAGAATGAAACACTGCCCAGTTGTATGCCATCCTCAAAATCCTTGCTATACTTGAATCTATCTTTATAGCCACTGGGTCAATCTATCTCATTGAGGGTCTTCACCTTTTTCACTGACTCTCTACTTTACCAAGCATGATATTCTTATCCAGGAAATAGTCCCTTCTGACAGCATGACCAAAGTAGATGAGATGAAGCATGGCCATTCTCACTTCCAAGGAGCATTCCAGCTGCACTTCTTCCAAGACAGATTTGTTTGTTTTTCTAGCAGTTCATAGTCCTTCCAGTATTCCTTGACAACACCATGACTCAAAAGCATCAACTCTTCTTTGGTCTTCTTTATTCATTGTCCAGCTTACACACGCATATGAGGCTATTGAAAATACCATGGCATGGGTTGGGCACACCTTATTCTTCATAGTGATATCTTTGCTCAACACTTAAAAGAGGTCTTTTGCAGCAGATTTGCCCACTGCAATACTACTTCTGATTTCTTGCTGCTTCTTCCATGGGTGTTGATTGTGGATCCAAGTAATATGAAATCCTTAACAACTTCAATCTTTTCTCCCTTAACGTTTAGTTAGTCAAAAAAAAACAAAAAAAAAAAAAACAAAAAAAACCTTGTTCCATTGAGTCAATTCCAACTCACAGTGACCCAATAGGTTAGAGTAGGTTTTCCAAGGCTGTAATCTTTATAGAAGCAGACTGCCACAGCCTTCTCCTACAGAGCAGCTGATGGGTTGGAACCAGAATGGTTGGACATTCTGGTTAGCAGTTGAGAGCTTAACCACTTAGTATTGAATGCAAACCATTTGTACCACCCAGGGACCCTCATATACAACACAATGTTCACCAGTTCAATATTTTTTTACATATACAAGTTAGTGGCACCAGTTAGATTAATCATGTTATGCAACCATCACCAGTTTGTCCTTTGCCAAGTTTTCTATCACCATAAACAAATACTCAATATTTCCTAAACAATAATTCCCACTTTCCCTTCCCTCCCACCCTTGGGAACCATCAATAAATGTTAGTCTCTATACATTTGCCTATTCTAGTTACAAGTAGTCCCTGGGTTATGAATGTCAATTTATGGACAGTTCCTACTTGCCTTTTAAGCAGAGCTTTGAACTGATTCAAACTTATTCTGTCATGACCAATGAAGCAAAACAAGAACAGACTAGAATTATTACAATTTAGGTGATTCATCATGGTGACTGGAATAGGAAAAATTAGGGACCGAAGCCCTGGAATGGGAGAGTTGGAAGAGGAGTAGTGAGCTCTTCCAGGAGCCTATCCATGAGATTGGATTATTAACAGGACTGTGGAGAGCCATACATATTCAAAGTGGCATGGTTGGCTGCCATTTTTGAGCATGGCTCTGCAATTCTGAATCTGCTCATTGGTTCTAAGCCTTTCTTTAATGTTATATAAATTTGCCCTCACTTTTAAATGATTGAATCAACCCCCTATTTGCAACAAATTCTCCATCACAATCACCTTCACTTGCTACACATGCAGTTTTTAAATCATTGAAAAGGCTTTGAGGCTTTTCTTGCATTAAAGTAAGACTAAATAAGAACTATACTCATCTGTTCCTGTGGACCTACTAATTCTTTAAGATACAGTAAGGAACAGATCTCATTCATAACCAAGATAGTCTGTAATTCATATGAGATCATACAGTATTTGTCCTTTCATGACTGACGTATTTCATTCAGCATGATGTTTTCAAAGTTCATGTATATTGTAGCATGTACCAGAACTTCATTTCTCTTTATGTCTGAGTAATACTCTATTGTATGAATATACCACATTTTGTTTATTGATTTATCTGTTGATGGACATTTAGGTTGCTTCTACCTTTTGGCTATTGTGAATAGTGCTACATTGAAGGTTGGTGTACATGTCTGTTTGTATAGTTTCTTTCAAGTCTCTTATGTACATACCTAGCATTGGAATTGCTGGGCCATATTTTCTGAGGAACCACCAAACTGTTTTTCACAGTAGGCTTATCATTTTATATTTCCACCATAAATGGATGAAGGTTCCAATTTCTCCTTCATATTTCCCTCATCTATTGCTCAACATGCTCCCCTTAAAAGGACCCAAAAACACATACACACACATAAAGTTCCTGCCCATTCTACACTATGGTTTCCCCTTCAACCATTCTTGTTCCATTTCCAGCTGCTGATATGGAATTATTAGCTTAAAAAAAAAAAACAAAAAAAAAACCAGAAAGTAAAGGATGAAATTCCTTAATATTGACTACTAAAAAGTGCTCTAAATTTTCTTGGTCACTTTATTTATTGAAGTCACTGCTGGGTTTACATGTATGAAGAGAAGTTTTCAGAACAATTATAAATCCCCCAAAATATTTCTTCTACCAATTTGCATTGGCACAAAAAAGTGTACAGTAAAGAACCATTTCTCTGATTTTGTATTGTCCTCTCTGTCATTTAAAAAAATACAAATACACCTAATGAGAGTAACAAATCATCAGTAACACTTGACTGTAATTTAGTTTGTTAGATAGCTTTCCTCTGGGACAAGTGGGCAAGGAAACACAGAGGTTGAAATAGGAGAAAAACACAGAGAACAGAGTTGGGGAAGTATTAACAAAATTCATTTATTTCCCAATTTTTCCTAAGATCAGCTATGTGTATGTTTCTGCTAGAATTTTATGAATCTTTGGGTTTTAGTACTTCCCTAGCTTAGGAAAAATTGAGTCAACAAGTTAGTCAAATCACTCACATCCTGATTTTACATGCTAGTATCATGTTATGAAATATTGTATGGGAAGGGGGTGCCCCAAAATATGTTTATCTGTTTGTCTCTTGTCCTAATTAAGTCCATGTGTATCTTATGTGACTTCAGAATACAAGGACCATATTTCCTTTCTTCCCTCCCCACCCCCCTGGGTCTTTTCCTTTAATGTGCTGCTTCAATTAGAGAAGGAACAAATCAATATTTGGATTTGGAGGTAAGACACAGAGAGGGAATTGTTTGGCCCATGAACTGTTGAGGGAATATATGAGCTCTTGAATCATCAAAAATGTATTTCCTGGTATTAGTGAAGACACTTTTGGATGAAAGAAATAGAAATAATTTTCTCTAGATTAAGCAAAATTTGGGGAGTGGTTTAAGGATAAAGGGGTATCTCATAAAATCCAAGTGCAGGAATACAGCCTAACATGGAAGCTTGTCAGCAAACCAGAGACTAACTTGGTCTCTTGATTCTGCTGCCCTCTGAACATCTGCTTCTCCTTTTTCCCCTCACTGCAGACCAGCTTTCTCTGCTCATATTGCAGAACATGGCTGCCACAGGTTCCTAAATGGATATATTATTTTTCCACCACACAAAGTCTAACTGACTATTTATTAGCCCAATTTGTAGAAGGATAAATATGATTGGCCCAGCTTGGATCAGGTGTCTCTACAGACCTAATCAGCTATGGAAAAGGGACAGGGTGTCAGATATGACACCTGGGCATCAGGGATAATTCCTTAGAGAATGGAGCATGGTCCATATCCTGACAGTGCCTATTCCAGAAGAAACCTATGCAGAGTTTTGCATTTTTACTGCTTATAACCTGGCTGCAACAAGACTTTATTAGCTATGGGCACAAACTGAGTCATGGTCATAGCACCTTTGTAATATTCTATTAGAAAAGTTTACAAAAAAAATGTTGTATGTTCTAATATTTTTTGGAGGAGCAATTGACATAAACCCAGTTTGACCTTAATTAACCAAAAGGGGTGGATTTTGTTGGCTGATGTAACCAAACCAAGGAAAGGGCAGGGGTTGCATGTTGTCTCAGCAGCCACTCAGTTCCAAACTCTGAACACTAAGTAAGTCCATCTTCATCGCTACTTTTTTTTTTTTTAAATTGTTGTTTTTATTGTGGTGAAATAAGTATAACAAATAAAAATATATATTCCATTAGAATCATTTTTGCATGTGTAATTTGAGTGAAATGATTACTTTCATTATGGTGTGCAGTCATCACTATTATCTGTTTCCAAATTATTCCCAATAACCTCTTAAGCAATAACTACCTCCCATCACCTGCCCCTGTAAACACTGATAAACACTGGTTTCTATGTATTTGTCTGTTTTAGATATAGGCAGTCCCAAGCTAACAAATGAGATCTGTTCCTAAGAGTGTCTTTCTTTCAGTCAGATTTGTTGCTAAGTCAGAACAGGTGCATATGGCTCTTATTTAGCCTTACTTTAGGGCAAGAAAGAAGCTCTGGTGGTCCAGTGGCTAAAGCATTTGGCTGCTAACCAAAAAGTTGGCAGTTTGAATCCACCAGCCACTCCATGGGAGGGAGATGAGGCATTTTGCTTCCATAAAGATTATAGCCTTGGAAACCCTTATGGGGGCAGTTCTACTCTGTCCAATAGGGTCACTTTGATTCGATAGCAGTGGGTTTGGGTTTTGTTTGTTGTTATTGTTGTTGTTATATGCCGTCAAGTCGGCCTGACTCATAGCGACCCCTCCTTGGGTTTCCGAGGCGGTATCACTATGGAACTAGGTTGCCCAACCTTCCTTCTGAGGAGTGGCTGGTGGGTTTGAACCACCAGCCTTCTGGTTAGCAGTCAAATGCCTTAGGCACTATGCTTTAGTGCAAGAAAAAGGTCCAAAGCCTTTTCAATTATTTAAAAGCTGAACATGCAACAACTGAAGGCAATTGTGACAAACAATTTGTTTTGAGTAGGGATTGGTTCAATTGTTTCAAAGTGGAGCTTCAAAACAGTTCATTCCAGTTTGACCCCTTGTTGAGAATTTGCCTTTCCATCCCAGAGACCCTGAATCAGGATCTACATTTCAACAAAATCCTCACCTGAGGATGTAGATTCTGATTCAGGGTCTTTGGGGTGGGAAGGCAAATTCTCAGGTGGGGGTCGAATGCATTGGTTTGAAGCTCTATTTCAAAGTGAGGACAAATTGACATAGCATTAAAGGGCCAGGATGAGTTGTAAGTAGGACATCTGTAACTGGGGACTGACTGTATTTCATATAAGTGAGATCATACAATATCTGCTTCTTTTTGTGTGCTAACTTTACTTTTCCAGGCTTCTCCTTATGAGGTTAGAAACTTGGACACTATCACCTCTGGGTTTGCGTCCTCAAAGCCTCACTACCATAGAACTCAGAGAGAACTTGTTTGGAAAGACCCTGTTGACTTTGCTTGGGTCATATCCCCATCTCTGGACCAACCATTGTGGCCAGAGGATGAGAAACTGGGTTGGCAGTCTCTGCTGAACCCCCAGCTAATGGAAGGAAGAACTGCTGTTCCTGGAATACAAGACAACAATGCCCACACACCGATCTCATCCAGTGTTCACCATCAGCCAACTTTCCCCAGAATTCAGACCTGAGTCCAGAGGGGCAGATCATGAAACAAACACAGGTGCCCTAACAGCCTTCCCTTTTGATAACTAAGATTTTCTGACTGAGGCAAGCTCTTGCCAATACTCAATTCTTGGTCCCTAAGTTCACCCAGGAGGGAACACAGGCCTTATGCAAATAGTTTTGATTAGCAATTCATAAGAACCCCAGCAATGGACACAGCTTGTTGTTGTTGTTGTTGTTATGTGCCGTCGAGTCAGCCCTGACTCATAGCGACCCCTCCTTGGGTTTCCGAGGCAGTATCACTACAGAAGTAGGATTGCCCAACCTTCCTTCCGAGGAGTGGCTGGTGGGTTTGAACAACCAGCCTTCTGGTGAGCAGGCAAGTGACTTAACCACTATGCTACCAGAGCTCCCTTAGGAGATATATATATATATATATATATACACACACACACAAATACACAGGAATAGGGAACCTACTGCTTAACAGCCTGACCCTGAGTAAGTTCTTGAAATTAAGTCCTAGAATTTCATAGATCTACAGCTTGAATCTTGAAGACAACCAGACAATCAGCCTGAATTCAGGGGAAAGAAACCTCTTCTCCTTCTCTTTCCTCTCCTCGCCTCTCCTCCGTCCTCTTCCTTCTCCTCTCCTCTTCTCTTGTATTTGTGTGTGTGATGTGCATGTGTTGCAGATATATCAAGGTGTTTATAAAGTAGGACTTGTATGTTTTACTGGTTTCAGGGCCAAATGTTATTCATGGAAGAGCAAAGCTGATTTCTGCTGTGATACGAACTTGAATATCATTTCCTCTGTTCATGAGAAATTCTACTTTTCTTCAGTATTGCTAATTAACCAAGAGACTTTGCCTTTCATTTGCAGCAGAGTTTTTGAATGATTTTCAGTCAAGCTGGGCAATTTCAGACACTTTCCAGTAGAGACTGCATGCCCGTGTGGGTTTCCTGCTTCCAGGGGGCATTGTACCGACTGACCTTTAATGGTCTTTCAACCCTCTGATTGTGAGATTCCTGAGTACATAGATGATCCTAATTCTTCTTACATATGTGATCCACTTAGTTTAAAACTCTTTTAATCTCTTCTCAAAAATATGTGGAAAAATTATAGCAAATGAAGAGACTAATGTGAAGCTTGTTGATGTACCTCACTGGAAAGGAGATGAGATTTGGGATTTAATTTACTGCAAGGTAAACTGGCTAGTGACCGGAAATTGTTGGAGTAGGCAGCATCACAGCTCCACCATGTTTGGAAAATGGGTCTCAACTGTTTGCAGCTGGTGGGGCCAGAGTGCCCCCTCCCTGGGGGACAGAGGGCTCTGGTCCTTAAGGCCACTGGCACGCTCTGTTACTTTCTCAATGCTGATCTCCAAAATTATTTAGGGAAAGAAAGCCAAGCCCAAAGTTATTTTGCTGACTGTTTGGATGCACCATTTGGTAAATGTCTTCTCCAAGAACCATCCTTTGGCTGAAGGATAAACCCCAGGGCACAGATTGTCTATCCACATAGCTTTTGCCAAAAAATGATTTTGCCACAGCCTTTAAACATATGACGCAAATTTTGTGCTGTGAAAAGTCCCCACTTAAAATTTAAGTATTTTTGTTCAGAAGGATAAAAGAAAAGAAAACAAACACATAAGCCCCAATACAGGACCTGTTTACAGGATGGCAGAGGATCCGCCAAGTCTCACTCTTTACCATTTTCCTCACCACTTGTAACTGGATCAATTAGCTGAAAGGACCTCTAATACTCCTTGCAAATGAAAACAGCCAGGCTGGTTAACTAGATAGAAGAGTTCTCTGGCCTCCACTTTTAGGCACCATTCATGGTACTGAGTTTCCATTTTCTTTTCATTTTCATTTTTAGGAAATGAGTTCTTGTGAAACTTGTACTTATTGGCTTTGAGGATGCATCTAGGAAACCATGTGAGTATTTTTAAAACCAAAGACCTCTAAATTTTTGTTAATTTTCCAAAGAGAATCTAAGTTGGAGAGAGACAAAAATTCAACTCTAATTGTATCTGTGGTGCCTGGTAGACACCCCCAGCTTAGACGTGAAAAGAGAAAACACTCATAAGCAATTAGCTGGGTCTTGGCTAGGTGTCAGCAATGTATCCACTGTGTGCCCCAAACCCTCCCTGCTCCCAGGCACCACTCTCCCCTCCCCTTTGTCCCCTTAGCCACATTTTCAGGCAGTAAAGCAAAGGGCCTCTTATTTGTATTGTTTCTCTGGAATTAGGCTCAGCAGTCTTCTCTAGTAACTTCTTAAAATTCTGTCTCTTCTGGTCATGATTGTATTTTCTCTTAAAAAAAAAAAAAAAAGTTTTACTGGAAAACTGCTTGGCACTGACCACCTCTTCTCTCAGTTGTAGCAACTTCTAGTTCTCATTGGCCCACACAGATCGCTGCTAGCTGAGCATGAGTGAGTGTGAAAGGAATATATTTCGTTTAAACCACTCCACATTTCCCCTGCAAATGGGAACCGGCAGAGCTCTCCTCAAGTCCATCACAGCTGATGAAATTGCCATCCTTATGAACTGATGTGACTTCTCAAGGTTACTTAAAGTTTAGTTTTTCTCTCTGCTGCTGGTGCAGTCCTTGGCAGAGAAAGACCACAGCACTGTGGTGAAAGCCTGGATTGCCCAGTTATTTTATTAATGAATTTCCCAAGGCCAAGGACCAATGAGAATTTGTAGCCCTGGATATGTACTCTCTGAGGAAATTTGAGGCAATATAGCAGCTGCCTGTAGGCTCTCTATTTCCTGGAGTTCCTATCTTGGCCTCAAAGTAGGAATTTCCCCTCCACCTCTCTGTGTGTTGGGAAGCTGACTTCCTTCTCTTCTTTCTGATTGGTGAGTTGATTGGGGCATGTGCAGTTCAACTCCTTCCTCTCAATTTCTAAGAAGCCCCTTCAAAACACCAGCTTTATTATTATTTTCAGAAGCTTCTGAGACTGAACTTTGCCTTTGCAGAGATGAGGCCTGAAGTTTTGGAAGGCAAACCCCAAGAAGGGCTGAGTGGAAACTATTAGGAATCCGATTGGGACCTTAGACCTTAGACCTATTCTCCAGCTTAGCTTCAAGATCAATAAAGCTGGCATTCTCCTCTTCAGCTCTGAGTCTCCATTGTTCATGTGTCAGTTGCTTTAGGTTTGGAATGGAAAACATAGGAAGTAATTAATGGTCAGACCTTGAAGCTGCTAACTGAATGGTCAGAGCTTCACATCTAACCAGAGGTATCTTGAAATAAAGGCATGGAAATCTACTTCTGAAATATCTACTTCCAAACACCCTACGAGCAAAGTTCCACTCGCACACATATGGTTTGCCGTGAATTGGGATTACCACGACTTAGAGTTGACTTGATGACAGCTGGTTTAGCTTTTGAAAAATTAATGGTCACCCTGAAATTCTAGCACTATCCTCAGGATTTAATGAGGCATGGGGCCAGGGAACTCCTTCAAGGACTCCATGAGAAGATCATGAAGACATAAAAGAAAACAAGGTGATGTGGAAGAACAATTGATGACCAACATGGAGACTGAGGAGCACGTGCAGAAGAATACAGGACAGCTGAAACTTCTGTTTTCCTCTAGAGAATCCCACTCAACTTGTGAAGCAGGGTGATCTTGACAAGATTTCTGAAGCACCAGAGGCCATGTTGGAGTATTGTAAAGAATGATGTTTTTCAGAATTTGCTTCATGGAGAAGCAGGTCCAGATTGTGAAGGGGGAATCATCTGCCAGGGCACCCTTGGGTCATTATTAGTGTTTCCTTAACATATCTACCCAAGGACTGCTGGAACTTGATTTACACATATGTTCTTTGGTCTGTTGGGGTGCTGGTGGGCAGTTGGAGGGGAAGTAGGAGGAGAGGTGAGAATTTGGTGAAAGGATGAGTTGGGAGCACTCTTACTGATTATAAAAGGTCACCATAAGCAAGTAGTTCTTAGTCTATTAGAATCACCAGGAGAATTTCCAAACAGTCCCAATGCTTGGGTCTCTTTCCCTGTGATTCTAATAAGACACCCTGAAGAGGGACCGTACTGTCAGTATTGTCCAAAACTGCTCAGGTGATTCTGATGTGCAGCTATGACAGAAAGAAATAGCACCTAGGCTTAGGGAACATCAGTAATTTGTGTACTGCCTTTGGAAGCAGCTACAGGTTAGTGGTGTTGGTGGGGGTAAGGGATATACACTCTTCCCTAATGAATCTAAAGTTTTGCTGCTCAAAAAGTGGTCCCTTTGATACTGATACTGCATCAGTGTCACCTGGGAACTTGTTAAAAATTTCAGAATCTTGGGCCCCACCCTAGACCTTCTGAATCAGAATTGTTTGGGGGAAATGTTTTACACTTTGATATGTATAGGAAGCACCTGGAGATCTTATGAAAATGCAGACTTTATTTAGGTCTGGATTCAGGCTTAAGATTCTACATTTCTTGTAAGCTTCCAGGTGATTCCAATGTTGCCTAATCATGGACAACCCTTTGAGTGGTAAGGTAGTAGAGCACTTGGAGCAGCAACAAATGGAAGTTGCTCCAAGGGTACTACTCCAACTTGGGACTGTTCTGGAGAAATAGTGCTAAAAAGTTGTGTTGAATATCATCAGGAACATAAAAGACACTGAAAGTTTTACATGAGTGGCCACCATTCCCGGTACATCCAATAGGAATTTTCACCATCCAGAGAGGCGTTTTCTGGGAAATTTCAGGAACTGCCAATATAAGCAGGTACAAAAGGAAACTGCAAGGGGAGATTCAAACTAACAAGACAGCTTAGCGAACTGGAACCCTCTTTGCATCCTCATCCAAGCCACACTTGAGAATTGGTTATCTTTCATTGCTTGATTTCGGGAGGACAAAACCAACCCTTCCAATATACTTCACACTGAAATTAGAAAATAATTGCCCATCAGGATCCTTATGAGGCTTGCTCATTCGTTTATCCCACATCTATTTTACTGAGCACCTACTTTATACCAGTAACTCTGCTAAAACGTAGAATTAGATGTATAGAAACTGAGGAGGGCTCCAGTGAACAGTAGAAACCTAAAATTGCAACTCAACCCTCATCTCAGAGGACACTGTTGCCTGAAAGAAGGTTATACTGGGACAGTGCCCATAAACATCTTAGCTATTATGTAAATCTAGGCCTAATGTCAATTGATGTCAATTTCAGAAATGAGACCTTATATGATTTATTTGGAATCAGGCAATGGAAAAACCAATGCTGTTACTGGAAGGAATTTGACACCACTGAACTATCCTGGGATAAAGGCTAAGTACACATTATTTTGGAATGAAATGGCAGCCACAGAGGATATTGTATGTCTGTACTGGGACCACAATGCTAATAACCCATTTGAGAGTTTGGGAAAGGTTTGGTTCTGGGTAAATAACGTAAGTGGGAACTTGAACCCTGGGCTATGCCCATCTCCCCATACAGAAAGGCATTGCCTGAATCATTTGGGCACCCCCTTTTGTACCAGTGTCCTCAAAAAAAGGAGGACTGGCCTCTGTAGCTCTCAAATACCCTGAAAACAAAAGTTCAGGGCAGCACTCCATTGAGATTTGTACCTGGCCCAATGTTTTCTCTTTGAAGAGTTGGGCCTAACTGTTGTCAATGCAGGAAGATGGCTTAGTCAATACATACTCCAATGGCCAAGGGGATGAGACAAGCCACTGAGGAGTCATTCTGAAATCTCAGCAGGGCTGAGAGCATAGTATAAACTCATTACTAGCAGTAGCAGTCAGGAATCTTACAAGGAAGCCATTATAATGTTCACTTTTCAAGGATACATTCAAATCTACAACTCACTCATATTAAGTGACTTGTATGGAATTACGGGTAGTAGATCTAAGTGGAGACGAACTGAGGTTTTCTGATTTCAAGTTCCACACTCTTTCCAATGCCCAGCAGAACTGATGTTAGTGGAAGGGTAATAAAAGGTGATTAAGAAACAGAACTACAGAGGAAAAATTGTCATTAGAATTGGATTTGCATGTGTGTGTGTGTGTGCAAAAGGAAACATGTTATCCTCTACATTTGAGTGGCCACCATATTTGGTGCACATGCAACAGACTGTGAGAAGTCACATAGGAAATGGAAGATTAGGTCTCTTTTTTCAAAGGAGCTTACACTGTACCTGTGGATGTAACCCACTGTCATCAAATTGATTCCAACTTATAGTGACCCCCATTGGATTTCTGAGCATGTAAATCTTTACAGAAGTGGATTGCACCGTCTTCCTTCTGCAGAGTTGTCTGATGGGTTTGAACCACCAACCTTCTAGTTAGTAAGGAAATGCCTTAGGCACTGTGCCCCCAGAGTGCAGATATACACAATAACACAAGTAACATAAACACTAGCTATAGCACTACCCTCTACCTTCTTCTTTCTCTCTGTTCAGAGATGAAAGATGTATGTACCCTGAAAAGCAAGGAACCCTGTTCTCTTCATCAGTCTGGGTTCTGCTCACCACCACCACATATGTGCATGGGTAGGCATTCAGGTCATTGCTGAGTTAGCCTTTCACATAAAGTGACATAGGCGGGGCAGAGCCAAAAAGCTATGACAGCACACTTGCTAGGGATCAGAGTTTCTACTGTATTTTATTTTTTCAGCATGTCAGAAATCAAAGTCTTGATATTAAGAAAAAAAAAAAAATTATACCTCTTTCCAACAGAAACAACTTAATAAATGTCTTCAATGATGGGTCATTGTGCTAGAGGCTATGGTCATATATTTCCTTTCTGCCCACAGTCCTAAGTTAACAGAACCCACACTCCAGTGGACCTGAGGCTTGAGTTCTGGACAGTGCCTATATCAGCATAGTTTACTGAGTTGGTATCTCTTTGGATGGAGCCATAAATTAATGCCATAAGTCCCCTTGGTAATTCTGATACCTTAAGAACTAATGACTAAGAGCGACTGCATAATAATAGAAATGGCTTACTATAAGAATAACTTTTTAGAAAATTGTTGACATCATTAATAAATAGGAACAAAAAGCCAAAGATGAGAACATTTGGAAGTGAACAGCTAACAAGATACAACAATCATAACATATGATACAACATAAAATGAAAATATTGAGAAGAAAAGGAAACTTGGAGTGGTAAAATAGGACTACAAGGAAACACCACTTGTCTGTTAGTAGGTCATACTGTGGTGACTTATGTGTTTCTGTGAAGTTGGAGGCTATGCCACTTGTGTTTCGAATGCCAGCAGGTCACCCATGGTGGACAGGTTTCAACAGAGCTTTCAGACTGAGACAGAATCAGAAAAAGGAAGGGGCCACTCACTTCTCAGAGAATTGGTCAGTAAAACTTTATGAATAACAGTGAAACACTGTCTAATATATTACTGGAAAACTTTATGAATAACACTGAAACATTGTCCGATAGAGTGTCAGAAGATGAGACCTTCAGATTGCAAAGCACTCAAAATACGTCTGTGGAAGAGATGCTACCTCAAAGTTGAATCCACCTTAAGGAGGTGGATGGGGTAAAGCTTTTGGGATTTCCATTGGCTGTTGTGGCACAACTCAAAATGAGAAGAAACAGCTGCAAACATCCAATAATAATTAGAAAATGGAATGTACAAAGTATGAATCTAGAAAAATTGGAAGTTGTAAAAAAATGACATGGAACACAGAAAGATTGACAAGCTAGGCATTAGTGAGCTGAAATGCACTGGTTTTGGCCATTTTGAATCAGACAATCATATGATCTATTATGCTGGGAACGACAAATTGAAGAGGAATGGTGTGGCATGCATCACCACAAGGACTGTTTCGTCCTGACGTACAGTGCTGTCAGTGTTGGGGTAATATCTATATGCCTACAAGGAAGACCAGTTAATACAACTATTATTCAAATTAAGCATGAACCACCAAAGCCAAGGATGAGGAAATTGAAGATTTTAACCAACTTCTACAGTCTAAAATTGACAAAATATGCAATAAAGATGTGTTGGTTATCACTGGTAATTGGAATGAAAAAGTTGGAAATGAAGAATCATCAGTAATTGGAAAATACCTTGGTGATAGAAATAACACTGGAGATCACACAATAGAATTTTGCAAGACCAATGACTTATTCATTGCAAGCACCATTTTTCAACAACACAAATGATGGCCATACACATGGACTTTGCCAAATGGAGTACACAGGAATCATATCAACTACATCAATGGAAAGAGGTGGAGGAGAAGCTCAACATCTTCAGCCAAAACAAGGCCAGGAGCTGATTGTGGAACAGATCATTAACTTCTATATGCAAGTGCAAGTTGAAGCTGAACACAATTAAAACAAGTTCATGAGAGCCAAAATATGACCTTGATTATGTCCTTTCTGAATTTAGACACGATCTGAAGAACAGATTTGATACATTGAACACCAATGACTGAAAACCAGAAGAATTGTGGGATGAAATCAAGAACATTATCCATGAAGAAAGCAAAAGGTAATTAAAAAATACAAGAAAGGAAGAAAGACAAAAATGAATGTCAGAAGAGACTCTGAAACTTGCCCTTGAATGAGAGTAGATAGAGCAAATGGAAGAAATGACAAGATAAAAGAGCTGAACAGAAGATTTCAAAGAGCAGCTAAAGAAGACAAAGTCAATAATTATAATGAAATGTGCAAAGACCTGGAGTTAGAAAACCGAAAAGGAAGAACATGCTCAGCTTTTCTCAAGCTGAAAGAACTGGGAAAAAATTCAATCCTCAAATTGCAATATTGAAAGATCCTATAGGCAAAATATTGAATGATACAGGAAACATCAAAAGAAGATGGAAGGAATATACAATCACTTTACCAAACAGAATCAGTTGATGTTCATCCATTTCAGGAGGTGGCATATAATCAAGAACGAATGGTATTGAAGGAAAAAGTAGAAGCTGCACTGAAGGAACTGGTGAAAAACAAGGCTCAAGAAGATGGAGGAATAGGCAGACAAGCGACACAGACCCTCTTCAACAAAGAAAAGAAAAACCAATTGATGGGATACAGAAGATAATCCTAGAGCCTTGAGCTTTGAAAGGAACTATACAGAAGTGGATTAGGCACCAACTAGTGGAAAAACCTGAACGAAAACAGTGAATATAGAAATAGTTGGCGCTGCAGAGAATCAGCTACTCTGACAGGACCAACAGCCTGAATATTTCCAAGTAGTGTTGGGACCTGAGAATTGACCTAAAGATCAGCCCTGATCACCAAAGTTTGCAGGGAAAACTGTGCTGATGGCCTATGACTAGGAAGGAAAACAGCAAGGAGGGAGACAACCTGATCTGTTGACTTTCTGCTGTCTGGAGGGTGCAGCCATTTTGATTGTTTACATGTGACAGCCATTTTGAATATTTAAAGTGACTGAGGGAGCAGCCATTTTGGATATTTAAAGTGACCAAGGGCACAGCCATTTTGAATGTTTACAAGCAGTGGCCATTTTGGGTATTTAAAGTGACCAAGGGCACAGCCATTGTTAATGTTTACAAGCAGCAGCCATTTTGGATATTTAAAGTGACTGAAGGTGCAGCCATTTTGAATCTTTACAAGTAGCAACAATTTTAGATTTTAAAGTGATAGCATTCTCATTCATATTCCAAGGACCTACGGATAGGCTCTGTTTACCAAGGTCACCAGGGACAGATGAGAGGCTGACAACAGGAAAAGAGGCAGGTGCTGAGTGTATAAGTGCTGTCAGCTAGCCAATAGAGGAGCATAGTGCCCTGCTTGTGTAGATAACATACAAACTAAACAAAGATAATAAAAATTATAGGCAAGTCACTCCAACATACAATCACCAATTAAATATAATCACAAAAAATGTCACAATGCTTTGGAAACAACAGAGCATCACAGTCCACGCAAAGAAGCAAGATAAAGCAGGAGAAACAAGGGACCAGGATGCAGACCCAAAACAAATCCCTGAGGAAAAGGCAGCATTGGAACTCCCTGATAAGGAAATCAGAATTATATTTAGGTATCTTCAATGAATTGAGAGATAGATCAAGGAAAACACAGAGAAAATCCTAGAACAATTTCAAAAGGCAATTCAAGAACAAAATGACAAAATAAATGAAACATTAGAAATGATACATAATCTACACACAGAAATCCAGAAGATTAATACTAAATTTTCAGAAATAGATAAGACATTGAATGGACAAAGGAGCACAATTGAATCAATGAAAGACAGAATTAGGGAGATTGAAGGCAAATACCTGAACACTTCTTTCAATAGGTATCAATCAGAAAAAAGATCAAAACAAAATGAAGAAAGCCTAAGGTTCATGTGGGATACCCTCAAAAGGAATAACCTACGTGGGAGCTCTGGTAGCATAGTGGCTAAGGCACTTGACTGCTAACCAGAAGGCTGGCAGTTCAAACCCACCAGCCACTCCTCAGAAGGAAGATGGG
>NW_006921883.1:2775580-2777449 GCF_000298275.1 Orycteropus afer afer | reverse complement strand
TGGGTTTACTCAGTTGTTGCAGCTCTTTCCCAGTCCTATTTTGAGAGCCTTTTAGTCTAAACAGACTATTCCTAAAGGTGCGCGGTAATGTACCAAACAGTGTTTCTTTGCTATTCATAACGCTTTCCCTGGCCAATTCTTTGAGAAGTTCACGGCCTCTTCCTTCTTCCTAGTCTGTCTCAGTCTATAAGCTGGGCTGTTTCCTGTGCACCAGGTGCTCTCTGGGTTTTAAACACCAGAGGCTCAGCCTCAAAACTCAAGTCTACAAGTCACCATAGTAGGACAAACTGACAGACAAGTTTGTCTTGCTGTTGGAGACCTCTTGTATCACCCCCATCTTGGTCCCTATGGCTGACTGTACCTCTGTCTGGGTTCCTGCCTCTTATCCCCTTTCTCCTGCTCTCTGGTCCTGCTGCTTTGGATGGGCCTGAGTTTCCGCTCCTCACCTAATCCCTTCGGCTGATTGCTCTTCTCTCTGGCTTCCCGGCTTTTAATCCCCTTTCTCCTGCTCTTCTGGCCTGCTACTTTGGGCATCCCTGAGTTGTCTCTCCTCACCTGTTACTCTGGGGCTGACTGCTCTTCTGTCCGGGTTCCTGGCTTTTATCCCCTTTCTCCTGCTCTTCCCACCTGCTACTTTGGGCATCCCTGAGTTGTCTCTCCTCACCTGTAACCCTGGGGCATTAATTCTTGTTTAGTCTTCCTCATTCATTGCCCAGCTTTCACAAGCACATGAGGTGATTGAAAATACCACAGCTTTGGTAAGGAACACTTTAGTCTTCAAAGTGACATCTTTGCTCTTTAACACTTTAAAGAGGCCTTTGGCAGCAAATTTGCCCAGTGCAATATGTCATCTGATTTCTTCATTGCTGCTTCTATGGGTGTTGATTGTGTTTTCAAATAAAATGAAATTTTTGACAATTTCAAAGATTTTGTTTCTAATAGGGTGCCATAAAAAAGAAAAAGAAATGCTCCTGGAAATTAAACAAAGATAGGAGAAAATAACTAAAGGTGAAAATTCAATGATTGCTTCCAGAAAGCAGAGACATCAAGAGCATCATTCATGAAGAAAGCAAGAAGTCACTAAAAACACAACAAAAGAAGAGAAGACCAAAATGGATGACAGACGAGACTCTGTAACTTGCCCTTGAGTGGAGAGTAGCTAAAGCAAATGGAAGAAATGATAAGATAAAAGAATTGAACTGAAGATTTCAAAGAGCAGCTTGAGAACACAAAACCAATTACTATTATGAAATGTGCAAACACCTGGAGTTAGGAAACCAAAAGGGAAGAACACACTCGGCATTTCTCAAGCTGAAAGAATTGAGGAAAAAATTTAAGCCTCGAGTTGCAATATTGAAAGATTTTAAGGGCAAAACATTGAATGATGCAGGGAACATCAAAAGAAGATGGAAGGAATACACAAAGTCACTGTACCAAAAAGAACTGGTCGATCTTCATCCATTTCTGGAGGTGGCACATGATCTAGAACCAATGGTACTGAAAGAGGAAGTTGAAGCTGCACTGAAGGAATTGGCGAAGAACAAGGCTCCGGGAATTGATGGAATACCCATTGAGATATTTCAACAAATGGATACCACACTGGAGGCACTCACTCGGTTATGCCAAGAGATTTAGAAGACAGCTACCTGGTCAACTGACTGGAAGAGATCCATATTTGTACCCATTCCAAAGAAAGGGGATCCCACAGAATGTGGAAATTATCGAACAATATCACTAATATTGCACACAAGTAAGATCTTAATGAAAATAATTCAAAAACGGTTGCAGCAGTATATTGACAGAGAACTTCCAGAGGTTCAAGCTGGATTCAGAAGAGGATGTGGAACAAGGGATATCATAGCTGCTGTC
>NW_006921883.1:2770265-2775440 GCF_000298275.1 Orycteropus afer afer | reverse complement strand
ATTTGATTGTGTGGATCATGACAAATTATGGATAACATTGAGAAGAATGGGAATACCCAAACACTTGATTGTACTCATGAGGAACCTGTACCTTGACCAGGAGGCTGTTGTTCAAATGGAACAAGGGGACACTGCATGGTTTAACATCAGGAAGGGAGTGTATCAGGGTTGTATCCTTTCCCCATACTTAATCAATCTATATGCTGAGCAAATAATCTGAGAAGCTGTACTATATGAAGAAAAAATGTGGCATTAGGATTGAAGGAAGAATCATTAGCAACCTGAGGTATGCTGATGATACAACTTTGCTTGCTGAAAGTGATGATGACTTGAGGCACTTATTGATGAAGATTGAGGAACACAGTCTACAGTATGGATTGTTGTTGATAAGTGCCATCGAGTTGGACCTGACTCATACCAACCCCTCCTTGGGTTTCTGAGGCAGTATCACTATGGAAGTAGATTGCCCAACCTTCCTTCCAAGGAGTGGCTGGTGGGTTTGATCCACCAGCCTTCTGATTAGCAGTCAAGTGCCTTAGTCACTATGCTACCAGAGCTCTTGCAGTATGGATTACATCTCAATATAAAGAAGACAAAAATCCTCACAACTGGACCAATAAGCACCATCACAATAAATGGAGAAAAGATTGAGGTTGTCAAAGAAATCATGTTGCTTGGTTCTACAATTGAGGCCAATGGAAACAGTAGTCAGGACATTAGACCACGTGTAGCACTGGGCAGGTCAGCTGCAAAGGATCTCTTTCAAGTGCTGAGGAGCAAGGATGTCTCTTTGAGGACTAAGGTGAGCTTGACACAGGCCATGATATTTCCAATCACCTCATATGCATGTGAGAGCTGGACAATGAATAAGGAAGACCAAAGGAGAGTTGATGCTTTTGAGTTGTGGTGCTGGCGAAGAATGCTGAAGGTACCATGGACTGCCAAAAGAATTAATAGATCTGTCCTGGAGGAAGTATAGCCGAGATACTCCTTGGAAACGAGGATGGCCAGACTTCATCTCACCTACTTTGGTCATGTTGTCAGAGGGGACCATTCCCCGGAGAAGGATGTCATGCTTGGTAAAGTGAAGGGTTGACAAAAGAGGGGAAGACCTTCGATGAGATGGATTGACATGGTGGCTGCGACAATGGATTCAAGTATAGCAAGGATCATAGAGCTGGTGCAGGATTGGGTGGTGTTTCATTTTGCTGTGCATGGGGTCACTAGGAGTCGGAAGCATCTCGACAGCACCTAACAACAAGTTTCCCTGCCCTTTTATCGTATCATCTTTGTTCAGAATGATTGTTGACCTTTTGATCTCACATAGATGGTTTTTCACTAGAGTACTGTACTCGTGGGTTATAGCCTTTAATTTGGACACCAATCTGTTATTTTGCTAAGGTGACCTCAGAGGATAGTTTCAGTTCAAGGTTTAAAAGAATATCTCAGAATGATAGCTTCAGGGAGTTCTCTGGTTTCAATTGGTCCAAAGAGTCTGGGCCTTTTTAGAATTTCAGTTCCATATTTGTATTCTGTTCTATCAGAGTCTATCTCTTGTGGCCCTGATCAGAATGGTTGGTAGTGGTAACTGGGCACCATCTACTTCTTCTGGTCTCAGTGTAGATGAGGTCATGGCCTACGTAGGCTGTTAACCCTGTAGACTAGTTTCTTTTCTTAGACTTTGTTTTCCTTCCTCCTCTTTTGCTTCTTCCATAGAGTTTTCAATGGCTGATTTTTCTGAGTAGATTACCAGGCCTTTCTTCCAAGGCCACTCTGGGTGGATTTGAATTGCCAACCTGTTGACTAGAAGCCAAAAGCATTAACCGTTTGCACCACCCACTTCTTCTCCTCATCCCAAACAGAAGCAGCAATTCTAACATAGACCCTGAAGGACATGTGCCTGCTTTGTATGGGCACCAAGGAGTTGCAAGTTTCAGTTCTAGTTGTCTGAGGATAAGGGTGGAAAGAAGCTAACCCATCTCTGAACAGGGTGACCAGCAAGTCTCTGGCTACCTCTTAGTTTCTAAAAGAATTTTGGGGGCATAGGGATAATTTAGAAGAGGAATTCTGAGAGCAGGCAGACTAGGGAATGTGGCACCCCTCTCTCATAGACTCTAATATTCCGTTTCTGAACTGCCTGTTCATAGGTTCAAGACCAAGAATTCTTAAAAGTGTCTGGAAAACAAAACCCCATGTCTGGATGGAAGTGAAGTGAGGTGGACACATGAAAATGGTGAAGAGTGTGGAAAGGTTCTCACCATATTTTCTTATGAAAGACATTGAGGCTCAGCAATGGAACCTGAACCTTGAAGCTGTGGAAGAGAAATGATTTGTGTATATGTAAGAGGGTGAAGCAAGAAGAGATGGCCCCATGTATACCTTTCCTTCTTTGCGCTGAAGGTCATGGGTTAATGAGAGAGTAGAGGGGAAGTGGGACAGCCAGGCCCTTTGCTGAGATCAGGTTCAAGGAGTCCCACTTAACAGCAGCTGGTTGCCTACCATACCTGATCTTCCTTGGTCAGGAGAACCAGCCTCACAAAGCATGAGTGAGTGCAAGGGAATAAAGCTGAGAAGCTTGTGTCAGACTTGCAGTAGACCTTGGGGTTAGATGTTGGAGAAACTGATGAAAAGACTTGCTAGAACCCTGGTCAAGGTATGAGAAATGAAGCCAGGCTTGGTTACTGGGACCTCAAAGCTAAGGGCAGCGGGTGAGTTCACCAAAAGTACTGACTTAGAAAGCTGAGCATTGGCAACTTAAAGGAGTTTAAGGAAAGTGAGGCTTAGTGAAAGTACCAAAGGCCCCCCTCTGCACACACTAACACTCTCCATGACCACTGCCATCTACTCTTTGAAAACAACACACATTTAGTGTCTTCCTGAGAGAGAGATGATTTGGTCTACAAGCTGAAGTTTTACATTGAGGATTAATGCAATTTAGCAGAGTGGTTCTCAGCCCTGAACATTAGAATGATCCTGAAGATTAAAACAAAATACCAATGCCTGGGCCCACCCCAAACCAATTAAATCAGAATCTCTGGGTATGGAGACCAATATTGGTAATGATTTTAAAACTCTTCCACTGATTATAATCTCCACGAATCTAATGAAGGGAATTTGGTGGCAAGTAGAAGGCCTTCCTACCAAAGCAAGATCAGCATCACCTGGAAGCACATTGGAACTACAGCATCTCGCCCCACCCTCCACACTGCCCGACCTAGACCTGAATCTGCATCTTAACAAGTTCCTCAGAGCATTTGTGGGCACTTAAATTTTGAGAGTCACTGATAGACAGAAAAACTGTTCAGGTTCTCAGACATGCCTTGTTAAGATAGCCAAGAAATTAGAGAATTGAAGATATCTTAATTACTTAATTCAGATCTCCCAATCTCAAATACCTATAGGAGCGGACAGAAACATGAAAGTGTCAGATAGGTCTGCCACCCCAACAGATTAAATAGGGCTTAAAGACTCTCAATAACGTAAGAGGCAATAAGGAGTGGTGAGGACTGAGGTAAAGAACACCAACCTCACTGGAGAGGGCAGGTGTGATCCAGCCCCATCTATGATACTGCCCTAGCTACTGCTGCTCTGTGAAAATGTAGGCACCTTGTTGTCAGACCTTACAATTTTTCAAGATGCAAATATGGATTTTTGTATTAAATCTCTTGATTTTTAAATGTTGGCAACTAATTCATGCTATTTTTTCCCCCATAGGACAGGGAATATCATTAATCTAATCCAACCTTTCCATGTTACAGATAAAGAAATTGAGTCTGGGTTTTCCAGTCTTCAAGCTCCAGGACAAGAGTGACTCTGGTTTAGGCATCATCTTATTTCCCCATTTTTTATTTTTTCTAGGTAATAGAGAAGTGCTGTCTTACAGTGTTCCAGAGCCTCTGCAGGTGGAAACAGTCATGAGGGGGGTCAGGAGGGGTTTCTCTGGAAAGGCAATGAAGAGGCTCAGATTCAATATCCAGACGTGTTAAGTGTTTTTTAAGCCCTGAGTAATCTGCTAGAGGAGCAGACCAAACCCTTTAAATTGACACTTCCTTCAACACCAGGCTTGTTTTGGGAGTCTGGGCCAGGTGATAATGATGGCACCAAAAGCTTGTTTTTCCAATTGGTGTCAAAACATTTGCTGAGAAGCCCCATAAATTGGCTAGACAAAAGTAAATAGGAAGCAGAGACACGGGAGAGGTGGAGCAATCACACAGCCTAAGGGAGAAGGGAGAATTGGAGGAGGCACACTGTGAAAGAAGACAAAAGAGGATGCAGGATGATTGAGCCAGCCTATTACTTAACATTCATCCTTCATTCAATGATTCTTGAACAGTTATTTATTAAGCAACTACTATGTGTCAAATGGACCTGTGCAAGCATAGTGGGTAAGTTGTCAGCTGGTAAATGAAAGGCTGGCAATTTGAACCCACCAGCTGCTCCACAGGAGAAAGATGTGGCAGTCTGCTTCTATAACAATTTGACAGCCTTGGAAACCCTATGGGGAAGTTGTACTTGTCCTATAGGGTCACTATGAGTGACTATGAATCACCATGAGTCAAATTTGACTCAGTCAAAATTGACTGAACGGCAACAAGTTACTATGTGCCGGGTACAGGAGTCCTTGGGTAGCAGAAACAGTTAAGTGCTCAACTGAAAGTTTGGTGGTTTGCACACACCCAGAGGTACCTCACAAGACAGACCTGGTTATCTGCTTTGGAAAGGCCACAGCCTTAAAAACTCAATGGAACAGTTCAATTCTTGCACACATAGGGTTGCCATGAGTCCGAATCTGCTCAACGGCAACTAACAACAACATGTGCCAGGCTTAACTCTAGATGCTAAGGATATAATAGTGAAGAAGCCCAACCATGTTTTCACCCTCTTGATGCTCCCACCCTTTCACATCACACATCTCACATCAATGCATCTAACATCATTGCCTCACACCTTTGCATGACATCCAACATCCCATTTTCAAACCATATCATTACAGTGTATCATTTCACATGAACTGTGGAAAGTTCTAGAAAGTATGGAGAGTTCGTTGTTGTTGTTGTTATTTGCCATTGAGTCAGACTCAACTCATAGCGTCCCCTCGTTGGGTTTCCAAGGCAGTATCACTACGGAAGTAGATTGCCCAACCTTCCTTCTGAGGAGTGGCTGGTGGGTTTGAAC
>NW_006921883.1:2753479-2769903 GCF_000298275.1 Orycteropus afer afer | reverse complement strand
TTCTCTAGAGAAGCAAAAACAGTAAAACATATATATATATAGAAAGAGAAATTTATCTTAGGAGAATGGCTCACACACTTATAGAAGCTGGCAAGTCCAAAGTTCTTGGATCAAACATCAAGCTGAAGGCTTTTCCTGACTCACACAGCTGCAAGGGCTGAAGAGCTCAAGGTTGGCAGTCAGCATACTGGCTGTTAACTCCAACGAATGATGAATCCAAGATCTCCAGGCCGAATGGTGGATTGTTCATTCACAGACAGTTATAAGCAGCACAACAGAATCCTGATCCACAGAAGAATGTCTCTTTTCCCAAGATGTACATAAATATATTGAAAGCAGGCCACACCCCTAGGGAAACTCCCTTTCATTGTGTTGGCTGCTCAAAACACATTCATCTGATCCCATCATGGGGATAACCACATCACAACTGCTTAAACCACAAAGAATTGTGGTCCAGCCAAGTTGACACACAGCTCCAACTATCACAGTCCACCCCTTGTCAACTTGGCAGTTGTACACATCTTCTTAACCACATATAATCTCTAAATAAGGACAATTATAAAGTCTTATCTGTGCCTAACATGATATGCTAACACACGAAGAACCAAAACACATTAACCTTATTTATATTTCACAGTTCATAACAGAAGGAAACAAAAATATTTGATGCACATGTACAATGAAGAAATATAACAATCACAGTCCTCATTTCTGCAACTGGTCACGTGGTTGTAGCTGATATTCAGAACTACCTTCTTTCACCACCCATTCTGTATTTCCTTTGCCCTCAGCAAGCACCTCAGCTGGTCGTGGTTCTTTGCCTGGTGGGGTGACCCAAACCTTCATTCCTGAAGGATCTGGGCCGTTAGCAGTCATATCAGAATTGGGTTGCTGTAATTTTCCATTGACTTTAATCACAGGGCATGGTAATACTAAGAGACATCCTAAAGAATCTCCTGTATTCCAGACATATTCTTCTGTACTTACATTATGTAATGCCAATCCAATTTCCTCTTGATAATCAGGATCTATCACTCCAGATAGTACAGTAATGCCCTTCTTTTCTATTGATCCAGAGGCATGAGGAAGCCAAAATGGCTGGGCAGCATTCTTAATTTCCATTTAAATGCAATCAGTATTGTGTCTCCAGGTGGGAATGTTCCTCCCTTTGGGACTAAGATCTGCAGACCCAGAGTGCATAGGGCTGCAGGGACAGGAAGCAAGAATTTTTTGAGTGAGTGACTAGGGGTAATAGTGAGTGGTACCACTCCTGTTTCCACCCCTTGGTCCTGTACCCATTAATCCAGGCTATTGGAGAAACAGAACCATATATTGGATGCTGGTTTAGAGCATATACAGGCTCCTGGAGAACATCGCCCCAACCCTTCAGGGTATTGCCTCCTAGCTGGCACTGCAATTGTGTTTTCAGTAAGCCATTCCATCTTTCTATCAAATCATCTGTTTCAGGATGATGGGGAACATGATGTTATTGTTGATAGGTGCCATCGAGTCACTTCTGACTCATAGCGACCCCGTGCACAGCAAAATGAAGCACTACCCGATCCCACGCCAGCTCCATGATCCTTGCTATACTTGAGCCCATTGTTGCAGCCACCATGTCAATCCATCTCATCGAAGGCTTTTCCCTCTTTTGTCGACCCTCCACCTTACCAAGCATGACATCCTTCACCAGGGAAGGATCCCCTCTGACAACATGACCAAAGTACATGAGACGAAGTCTGGCCATCTTCACTTCCAAGGAGCATCTCAGCTGCACTTCCTCCAGGACAGATCTGTTAGTTCTTTTGGTAGTTCATGGTACTTTCAGCTTCACCAGCACCACAACTCAAAAGCATCAACTCTTCTTCAGTCTTCCTTATTCATTGTCCAGCTCTTACATGCGTACGAGGCTATTGGAAATATCATGGCCTGTGTCAGGTGCACCTTAGTCCTCAAGGAGACATCCTTGATCCTCAGCACTAGGAAAGAGTTCCTTTGCAGCCAACCCACCCAATGCTACACATCATCTAATGTCCTGACTACTTACTGTTTCCATTGGCTTCAATTGTAGAACCAAGCAACGTGAATTCTTTGACAACCTCAAACTTTTCTCCATTTATCATGATGCTGCTTATTGGTCCAGTTGTGAGGATTTTTGTCTTCGTTATATTGAGGTATAATCCATACTGCAGACTGTGTTCCTCAGTCTTCATCAGTAAGTGCCTCACTTTCAGCAAGCAAAGTTGTATCATCAGTGTATCTCAGGTTGTTAATGATTCTTCCTCCAATCCTGATGCCACATTTTTCCTCATATAGTCCAGCTTCTCAGATTATTTGCTCAGAATATAGATTGAATAAGTATGGGGAAAGGATACAACCCTGATGCACTCCCTTCCTGATTTTTAACAATGTAGTGTCTCCATGTTCCATTCGAACGACAGCCTCCTGGTCAAAGTACAAGTTCCTCATGAGTACAATCAATTGTTCAGGAATTCCCATTCTTCTCAATGTTATCCATAATTTGTCATGATCTACACAGTCAAATGCTTTTGCATAGTCAATAAAGCACAAGTAATCATCTTTATGGTATTCTTTGCCCTGAGTCAAGATCCATCTAACAGCAGCTATGACATTCCTTGTTCCACATCCTCTTCTGAATCCAGCTTGCACCTCTGGAAGTTCTCTGTCAATATACTGCTTCAACCATTTTTTAATTATTTTCAGTAAGATCTTACTTGAGTGTGATATTAATGATATTGTTCTATAATTTCCACATTCTGTGGGATCCCCTTTCTTTGGAATGGGTACAAATATGGATCTCTTCCAGTCAGTTGGCCAGGTAGCTGTCCTCCAAATCTCTTGGCATAACCAAATGAGTGCCTCCAGTGCGGCACCCATTTGTTGAAATATCTCAATGGGTATTCCATCAACTCCCGGAGCCTTGTTCTTCACCAATTCCTTCATTGCAGCTTTGACTTCCTGCTTCAGTACCATTGGTTCTAGACCATATGCCACCCCTGAAATGGATGAAGATCAACCAGTTCTTTTTGGTACAGTGACTTTGTGTATTCCTTCCATCTTCTTTTGATGTTTCCTGCATCATTCAATGTTTTGCCCTTAGAATCTTTCAATATTGTAACTCGAGGCTTAAATTTTTTCTTCAGTTCTTTCAGCTTGAGAAATGTCGAGCATGTTGTTCCTTTTTGGTTTTCTAACTCCAGGTCTTTGCACATTTCATTATAGTAATTGGTTTTGTCTTCTCAAGCTGCTCTTTGAAATCTTCGGTTCAATTCTTTTATCATTTCTTCCATTTGCTTAGCTACTCTCTGCTCAAGGGCAGGTTTCAGAGTCTCTTCTGCCATCCATTTTGGTCTTCTCTTCTCTTGTTGTGTTTTTAGGGACTTCTTGCTTTCTTCATGGACGATGCTCTTGATGTCATCCCACAATTCATCTGATTTCCAGTCATTGGTGTTCAATGCATCAAATCTATTCTTTACATGGTCTCTAATTCTGGAGAGATATATTCTAGATCATATTTTGGCTCTCCTGGACTTGTTTTGTTTTTCACTTCAAGTTGAATTTGTGTAATAGCAGTTGATGGTCTGTTCCACAATCAGCTCCTGGCCTGGTTTTGGCTGAAGATACTGAGCTTTTCCATCACCTCTTGCCACAGATGTAGTCAATCTGATTCTTGTGTGCTCCATCTGGTGAAGTCCACTTCTAGAGCTACTGTTTGTGTTGTTGAAAAAAGGTTTTTGCAATGAACAAGTCGTTGGTTTTGCAAAATTCTACCATGTGAGTTCTAGCATTATTTCTGTCATCAAGGCCAACTTTTCCAACCACTGGTAATTCTTTGTTTCCAACTTTTGCATTCCAGTCACCAGTAGTAATTAACACATCCTGACTGCAAGTTTGGTCAATTTCAGATTGGAGAAGTTGATGAAAATCTTCAATTTCCTCATCTTTGGCTTTGGCGGTTGGTACATAAAATTTGAGTAATAGTCTTATTAATGGGTCTTCCTTGTAGGCGTATGGATATTATCCTATCACTGACAGCACTGTACTTCAGGACAGATCTTTAAACATCCTTTGTGGTGATGAATGCCACTCCATTCCTCTTTAAACTGTTATTCCTGGCATAGTAGATCATGAGGTTGTCTGATTCAAAATGGCCAAAACCAGTCCATTTCAGCTCACTAATGCCTAGGATATCAATCTTTATGCCTTCCACTTCATTTTTTATAACTTCCAATTTTCCTAGATTCATACTTCATGCATTCCATGTTCCGATCATTAATGGATGTTTGCGGCTGTTTCTCCTTAATTTGAGTGGTGCCACGTCAACAAATGGAGGTCTTGAAAGCTTTACCTTATTCATATGAGTAAGGCTGATTTTACTCTGATAATGCAGCTCTTTCCCAGTCTACTCTGAGATCTTTCTAATCTAAGTGACTCATCTTCCTCCTCTGTATTAGACAATGTCTCTGGACTATTTATAAAGTTGCACAGTAATGTATCAGACAGTGTTTCTCTGATATTCATAAGGTTTTCCCTGGCCAATTCTTTGAGAAGTAGATGGCCTCCTCCTTCTTCCTAGTCTGTCTCAGTCTGTAAGCCGGGCTGATACCTGTGCAACAGGTGCACCCTACTGGGTTTGAAACACCAGTGGCATAGCCTCAAGACTCACAGCAACATGTCACTACAGTAGGACAAACCGACAGACAAGTTTATCTCCCTTAGCTGTTGGAATCCTCTCCAACCACCTTTACCTGGATCCCTTGGGAACATGATAACACCAGTGAACTCCATGAGCATAGGCCTATTGCCGCACTTCATTTGCTGTGAAGTGAGTCCCTTGATCTGAAGCAATGCTGTATAGGATACCATGACAGTGGATAAGGCATTCTGTAAGTCCACAGATGGTAGTTTTGGCAGAAGCACTGCATGCAGGGAAGAGAAATCCATATTCAGATCTATTAAGTATCTATTCCAGGAAGAACAAAACGCTGTCTTTTACATGGTGGAAGTGGTCCAATGTAATCAACCTGCCACCATGTTGCTGGCTGATTGCCCTGAGGAGTAGTTCCATATCATGGACTCAGTGTTGGTCTCTGCTGCTGGCAGACTGGGCACTCAGCAGTGGCAGTAGGCAAATCAGCCTTGGTAAGTGGGAGTCCATGTTGCTGAGCCCATGCATAACCTCCATCCCTGCCACCATAGCCACTTTCTTCATGAACTCATTGAGCAATGAGGGGAGTAGCTGGGGAAAAAAGGATGGCTGATTTCCACTTAACTTGTCATCTTATCCACCTGATTATTAAAGTCCTCCTCTGCTGAGGTCACCTTTTGATGGGCATTCACATGAGACACAAATATCTTTACTTCTTTGGCCCATTCAGAGAGATCTATCCACATACCTCTTCCCCATACATCCTTATCACCAATCTTCCAATCATGCTCCTTCCAAGTTCCAGACCATCCAGCCAAGCCATTAGCCACAGCCCATGTATCTGTATAGAATCGCACATCTAGCCATTTCTTATTCCATGCAAGGTGAACAACCATATGCATGGCTCAAAGTTCTGCCCATTCAGAGGATTTACCTTCACCACTGTCCTTCAAGGAAGTCCCAGAAAGGGGCTGCAGTGCTGCTGTTGTCCACTTTCTAGTAGTGCCTGGATATCATGCAGAACCATCTGTAAACCAGGCATGAGTTTTCTCTTCCTTAGTCAACTGATCATAAGGAACTCCCATGAGGTCATAGGTGCAGACTGGGAGAGGGAAGGTAATGTGACTGGGGTGGAAACCATAGGCATTTGGGCCACTTCCTCATGCAACTTACTTGTGCCTTCAGATCCTACTCAAGCCCGATCTCTGATATACCACTTCCATTTAATGATGGAGTGTGGCTGTGCACGTCCAACTTTATGACTCTGTGGGTCAGACAACACCCAGTTCATGATGGGCAGCTCAGGCCTCATGGTGGATTGTTCGCTCATGGACAGTTGTAGGCAGCCAAATCTCAATCCACAGGAGAGTGTCTCTTTTCCCAGCATGTCCATAAATATACTAGAAGCAGGCCACACTCCTAGGAAAACTCCCTTTCAATGGATTGGCTGCTCAAAACATTCATCTGATCCCATAATGGGAATAAACACATCACAACTGCTTAAACCACACAGAACTATGGTCGAGCCAAGTTGACACACAGCTCCAACTATTACAGTTAGTAATAATGTCATACCCATTGCCTAAGTGCACTTAAGTCTGTTAGAAAGGACAATAGTAGTTCCTACAAGAATGGGTATAACTTTTGGTTCATTTTCCATATCAAGAAAAAATACAAAGAGAAATGGTAGTTTGTGGCTTACTAGAAGACTAGGTAAATTTTCATTGTTTACATTTTACAGGTAAATTTCTATGGACAATGCTGTTAATTATCATTGCATGGGTAAATCTCTGCATCCACATGTTGTTGTTATGTTGTTGTTGTTAAGTGCCATCGAGTCATTTCCGACTCATAGCGACCCCATGCACAGCAGAACGAAACACTGCCCAATCCCGCGCCAGCCCCACAATCCCTGCTATAATTGAGCCCATCATCGCAGCCACCATATCAATCCATCTCCTTGAAGGCCTCCCCCTCTTTCGTTGACCCTCCACCCTACTAAGCATGACATCCTTCTCCAGGGAATGGTCCCTTCTTACAACATGACCAAAATAGGTGAGATGAAGTCTGGCCATTCTTGCTTCCAAGGAGCATTCTGGCTGCACTTCCTCCAGGACAGATCTGTTAGTTCTTTTAGCAGTCCACGGTACTTTCAGCATTCTTCACCAGCACCACAACTCAAAAGCATCAACTCTTCTTCAGTCTTCCTTATTCATTGTCCAGCTCTCACATGCATACCAGGCGATTGGAAATATCATGGCTTGTGTCAGGTGCACCTTAGTCCTCAAGGAGATATCCTTGCTCCTCAGCACTTGAAACAATTCCTTCACAGTTGACTTTCCCAATGCTACACGTTGTCTAATGTCCTGACTGATGCTTCCGTTGGCATCGATTGTAGAACCAAGGAACACGAATTCCTTGACAACCTTAATCTTCTCTCCATTTATTGTGATGCTGCTCATTGGTCCAGTTGTGAGGATTTTTGTTTTCTTTATGTTGAGATGTAATCCATACTGCAGACTGTATTCTTCAACCTTCATCAGTAGGTGCCTTAAGTCATCCTCACTTTCAGCAAGCAAAGTTGTATCGTCTGCATATCTCAGGTTGTTAATGATTCTTCCTCCAATCCTGATACCACGTTTTTCTTCATATAGTCCAGATTCTTGGATTATTTGCTCAGCATATAGATTGAATAAGTGTGGAGAAAGAATACAACCCTGACACACTCCCTTCTTGATTTTAAACCATGTAGTGTCCCCTTGTTCTGTTCGAACAACAGCCTCCTGGTCAAGGTACAGATTCCTCATGAGTACAATCAAGTGCTCGGGAATTCCCATTCTTCTCAATGTTATCCATAATTTGTCATGATCCACACAATCAAATGCCTTGGCATAGTCAATAAAACACAAGTAAACATCTTTCTGGTATTCCCTGCCTTGAGCCAAGATCCATCTGACAACAGCTATTATATCCCTTGTTCCACGTCCTCTTCTGAATCCGGCTTGAACCTCTGGAAGTTCTCTATCAATATACTGCTGCAAATGTTTCTGAATTATCTTCAGTAAGATCTTACTTGCATGTGATATTAATGATATTGTTCTATAATTTCTACATTCTGTGGGATCACCTTTCTTTGGAATGGACACAAATATGGATCTCTTCCAGTCAGTTGGCCAGGTAGCTGTCCTCCAAATCTCTTGGCATAACTGAGTGAGTGCCTCCAATGGGGCATCTGTTTGTTGAAATATCTCAATCGGTATGCCATCAATTCCCAGATCCTTGTTCTTCACCAGTTCTTTCATTGCAGCTTTGACTTCTTCCTTCATGACCATTGGTTCTAGATCATATGCCACTTCTTGAAATGGATGAAGATCGATCAGTTCTTTTTGGTACAGTGACTCTGTGTATTCCTGCCATCTCCTCTTGATGTTTCCCGCATCATTCAATATTTTGCCCATAGAATCTCTCAATATTGCAACTCGAGGCTTCAATTTTTTCTTCATTTCTTTCAGTTTGAGAAATGCTGAGCGTGTTCTTCCTTTTTGGTTTTCAGACTCCAGGTCTTTGCACATTTCATTATAGTAATTGGCTTTGTCTACTCGAGCTGCTCTTTGAAATCTTCTGTTCAGCTCTTTTACCTTTTCATTTCTTCCATTTGCTTTAGCGATTCTCCGCTCAAGGGAAAGGTTCACATGGGCAGCTGTAAATTACTTAAATAATCCATCACTGGGCATTAACAATAGATGTGGTATTTTTTCTGGGAATTCACTTAATTTTTCCCTTTAGTATTTCTGGTATATTCAAATTACTTTTAATTATAGTGACAATAAGAAAATTCTGCCCTGTCTGCTCAGTCTAATATACCCACAAGGCTGAGAATGTCTACTAAATAAGGGCTCCAAAACATTGCTTCCTATAGGGTCTAAGGTCTTGAGATTGTTTGGAACTCATTTGTTATGTGTAACCATTGTTTTACAAGGAAAATCAGTGAAAACCTTTCATTTCATGCCTCACTCCTGATCCTTTGCTTTGTCATATATATTTCACACTCCATCCTGGAGCTCTGCTCTTTTCCCCAGCTTGTTTCTTGGTCCCCTTTAACACTTTCTTATATAGAGGTTATGCCAAAGTGCTACTGGTGCTTTGTTGGAGAGCAGAGATTTAAACTGCTAATCAGAAGGCTGGCAGTTCAAACCCATCAGCCACTCCTCAGAAGGAAGATTGGGCAATCTACTTCTGTAGAGATACTGCCTTGGAAGGAGGGGTCGCTATGAGCCAAATCGTCTTGATGGCAGTGAGTTTTTTTTCATAGTTGCAGGGTAGGCACTGTTGGCCTTGTCTACATACAAGAAGAATTATATACCCAGGGATGGAAACAAAAGTTGTACATGCACCCCAAGCCCCAGGCAGCAAAGGAAGACATCTAAGAGACTACCTCCTGGGCAGCCAGAAGCCCAAGCCATCTGGTCAAGCTTGACTTCCTCTATAGGTTGAGTATTGATCTCACCAAAGAGAATGTCCTGAAACAAAACCATGAGGCTGGCTCTGGAGTCTTAGGGCAGAGACTATGTCCTAGTTCCTTGGTGACACACGGAACAGTGCTTGGCACATCTAAGACCCTCAATAGGTATTTGCCATGCCTTTCAGTAGATAAGGTCTTTGGTGCTCTTCCTTTTCTCCTGGGGAGGTGCCACATAACCCTTGAGGTTGCCAGACTTCATGCTCAGTAGTGTCTATATCCAGGGTATAAGAAAGCAGGTTGGATAAGTCACCAACACATTGAAATTTAAGAGGTCAATTTTTCTAAGAGAGGTTTTTGTTTTTTTTTTTTTCATTTCTGAAAAAGAATAAAGATTTTTAAAGTAAACATGAATATCATTCTTTTTAAATAATGAGATGTATACCTGCCACAGGGACAGTTCAACCAGACAGTCGAATTCTCTGTTAGTGCATCTTTTCTTGCAGGAAATGTTTGTGGTATGGCAGATGCTTTTGGTGACATTGGATACTCAACAGCCTTTTCCCTTGGATTTTCTTGTTAGTAGAATTCTGAAACATTCACATATGACCATTTGCTTTAAGGAAGCTTAGCCCATCCTCTATACCAAAAGATGAATCTTGATTAGTCTAAGTTGATCATGGGGATACCATTCTCCTTGTAGCAATTGGCTTAGAAATGGGCATGGGAACAATTATGGCCAATCAAACATGAAGGGAAGTTTTTTGGGGAAGGATGAGGAGAGGTCTGGGAAAGTTTTCTTCTTTACAAACAAATGTCAATCTCACCTACGACCTTTGGATTTTTGTGTGAGGATGTTGTGGTTAGAACTGTAGCCATACAGCTTTTTAACCATAAAGAAACAAGCTGAAGGACTACAGCTGACACCTGAGGATGGCAGAAGAGAATCAATGAAAGAATCTTGTCCTTAATGACATTTTTGAGCAACTAAATTAACCAACCCTGTACCTGCCATACCTCAGACTGCTAATTCTTTGACTAAATAATACCCTTTATTGTTTAAGCCAGTTTTGGCTGGGTCTTTTGTTACTTACATTCAAAACATAAACATGGGGAGGAAGCCAGTTTTGCTCAGAAGATTGTGAAATGTGCAAGAACTCAAAGTGAGGGGAGTCAACTGAATAATTTCAATGATGCATGGGCCCACATCTGGTACATCCATTTTCCCACCAGAGGGACCAGACAATTGGGTCCTCCAGTAAGCTGTTTCTTTCTCTGAACTCTGTGAGGGGAACATGGCCAAATTCGAACTCTGGTTGTTGGAATGTAGGAATTTTTTGAGGTAAGCTTTAGCCCTGAAAACCAAGGGATGTCTCCAAGGTTTCTAAAATAACAATTTGTTCAGTAACAGGGTGGCTCCCCACTCTACCCAGTGGCTGCTATGGCCTGGGTCCTCCCACATCTCCACATTGTGGGCCAAGGGGGTAGGCATGCAGGGGGTTGAAGGAAAAGCCAACACTCTTCATCCTTGGGTCCATGGCAGTGGCCTCCATGTTGGAAGACCAGCTCATGGCTTTACTGGAAAATATTTTCATGAGGAAATATTCTTCTCTCTCATCACTCTGGCAAATTTTGATCTCACTGGGTTTAAAATCTCTATCACCATTAGAAAGACCCTTACTGGTAACCCAAAACCCCACTGCCATTGAGTTGATTCTGGCTGGTAGTGACCCTGTAGGGCAGAGTAGAACTGCCCCATGGGTTCCCAAGGCTGTAAATCTTTATGGAGGCAGACTGTTCATCATTCTGCCACAGAACAACTGCTGGGTTTGAATCTCTGACCTTTTGATTAGCAGCCAAATTCTTTAACCACTCCTCCACAGAATTCCATTACTGGTTAGAGATACTTTATTTGTACTACCAACTCAGTGTATAGGAGCTCTGGTAGCATAATGTCCAAAGCACTTGACTGCTAACCAGAAGGCTGGCGGTTCAAACCCACCAGCCACTCCTTGGGAGGAAGATGGGGCAATCTACTTCCATAGTGATACTGCCTTGGAAACCCAAGGAGGAGTCACTATGAATTGGGTCCAACTCAGTGGCACATAACAACAACAACATCTCAGTGTACATGCCTTCTTCTATTGAAACTTGTTTCGGGCTCATTCATTGCTGTCATAGAGATAACAGTAAACTATCTTTCACTGGAATCCCAATATCTAGCTTTTTATAACAAGAGTAAAGATATAGAATTAATCATGTGGAATTTATACATTAAACCTAGAGTAGGGAAGATTATAAGCTAACCTAAAGACAGGTGTGTGGCTTATACAAAGAGAAGACAAGGACAGATGAAGGACTAGGGAGAAGATGGAAAGAGGAGAGAATGTTAATATGCTGGTGTTGAGCTCTGCTCCCTGTCAACTCACCTGGTCCAACACACCCAGGATGAAACCCTAGGAGTGATAGTAGAAACATCAGTTGCTAGTGACACCAACTCATGGAGAGTCCATGTTTGTCAGAGTAGAACTGTGCCCCATAGGGTTTTCAGAAAGTGGCTGATTTTTCAGAAGTAGATCACCAGACTTTTCTTCCAGGGCACTTCTGGGTAGATAAAGAAACATATAAATAGGTTTTGGGATCTCAAAACAGAGGGCTCTTATATCCTGCTTCCAGTAGTCTCTGGGAAGAGATAGGTTTACAGACTGCCCATACCAACCTGGGGCAGCTCTATGGTGCAACTGGGAATAATAGCAGCAGGTCTGGTCTTGAATGGGGTGGGGGCCGAAATAGCCCTACTTCCATCCCAAGCCCCCCTGGGTTCCCAGGAGTCCTGGAGGAGGTTTAATAGATTCCTATGTATTAGAGTGTCCCAAAGAAGGATGCTGGGAGTTGAAGTTCAAAGGCCTGCTAGGGAATTGTTGGACAAAGGATAAAGAAATCCCTGACAGAGGCTGGGCAGCCCAAGCCAAGCACTGGATAGGAGACAAGTGTCAGAAATTGGCAGAGCCTGGACCAGTTGATGTGGGATCTGGATTACCTGAATCAGTTCCAGAAAACCTGAAGCAACAAATGACCAGACCAAGCCAAGAGGATAGATGATCCCTGAGGCTAGACAGATTCATAATGATCACTAACAAGCTCTCTATCTACTGCCATCCTGCCTCACCTACCCACTTAAGTCCCAGAAAAGAAAGGAAAAGGGGAGAACTGGAAAATGACAAAGTACTTGTTTAAAAGGGATTGAGCATTAAACAAGAATCGACTGAATTACTTTGAATGGCCAAAATGAAGACTTCTGTCATCAATGCAAATAGAGATTTGCTAGCTCAGTTGACTTCTAGAAATAAAGTTTCTCTTTGAACACTCACATTTGAAAATTGTGTAAAATTCACAGTGTACCAAAGCAAAAGGAGAATCACCAAGGCAAAGGATGACCATGCCTGTCTCTGCCCTAGTTATTAATCTGTATTTCTGGGCTCATAGGGACAGCATCAATTCTGTGACATGGCTGAGCAAAGGGACTCTTTTCTTAAATTATGTATGTTGTAAACAGTGACATAGAAAACCAATGAAAGTGGTGTTGATCTGATTATGGAGCCTAGAACTCAAGGCACCTACTCCAAGAACACTGCATTGGTTTGTGCCTGGCTGTGGAGTCTTGTGTAATGGCCTCAACAATGGCAGCTGGGGTAGGACAACTCTTCACTGTGTAAGACTGATCCCCTGAATGCTGCTGTTGTTATTGTTATGTGCTGTTGAGTCGTTTCCAACTCATAGCAATCTTAGGTGCAACAGAATGAAACACTGACTGGTCCTGTGCCAGTGTCATGATCACTACTCTACCTGAGCCATTGTGTCAATCCATCTCTTTGAGGGTCTTCCCCTCTTTCGTTGACCTTCCACTTTGCCAAGAATGACATCTTTCTCCAGAGAATGGTCCCTTCTGACAACATGACCAAAGTAGGTGAGACGAAGCCTGGCCATTCTCGCTTCCAAGGAGCATTCCTGCACATTTTCCAAGATGGATTTGTTAGTTCTTTTAGCAATCCATGGTACTTTCAATGTTGTTTGCCAACACCATAACTTGAAAGCATCAACTTTGGTCTTCCTTATTCATTGTCCAGCTCTCCCATGCATATGAGGAGATTGAAAATACCATGGCTTGGGTTAGGGGTATCTTAGTCTTCAAGAAGATATTTTTGCACTTCCTCACTTGAAAGAGGTCTTTGGTAGCAGATTTGACCAATGCAATACATTGTCTGATGTCTTGACTGCTGCTTCCATTGGTGTTGAATGTAGAACAAAGTAATATGAAGTCTTTGACAACTTCAATCTTTTCTCCATTTACCATGAAGATGCTTCTTGGTCCAGTTGTGAGGATTTTTGTTTTCTTTATATTGAGATGTAATCCATACTGCAGACTGTATTCTTCAGTCTTCATCGTTAAGTGATCCAAGTCATCCTCACTTCCAGCAAGCAAAGTTGTGTCATCTGCATATCTCAGGTTGTTAATAAGTCTTCCAATCCTGGTGCCATGTTCTTTTTATAGTCCAGCTTCTCAGATTAGTTGCTGAGCATACAGATTGAGTAAGTATGGTGAAAGAATACAACCTGATACACTCCCTTCCTGATTTTAAACCATGCAGTATCCCCTTGTTCTGTTTGAATGACAGCCTCCTGGTCTATGTGCAGGTTCCTCATGAGTACAAATAAGTGTTCTGGAATCCTCATCCTTCTCAATGTTATCCACAATTTGTTATGATCCACACAATCAAATGCCTTTGAATAGTCAATAAAACACAAGTAAACATTTTTCTGGTAGTCTTTGCTTGAGCCAAGATTCATCTGACATCAGCTGCAATATCCCTTGCACCATATCCTCTTCTGAATCCAGTTTGCATTTCTGGAAGTTCTCTATCAATATATTACTGCAAACATTTTAAAATTATCTTCAGGAAGATTTTACTTGTGTGTGAATATTAATGATACTGTTTGATAATTTCCACATTCTGTGGGATCACCTCTCTTTGGAATGGGTACAAATATGGATCTCTTTCAGTCAGTTGGCCAAGTAGCTGTCTTCCAAATCTCTTGGCATAGCCGAGTGAGTGCCTCCAGTAGGGCATCTCTTTGTTGAAACACCTCAATGGGTATTCGGTCAATTCCTGGAGCCTTATTTTTCACCAATTCTTTCAGTGCAGCTCTGACTTCTTCCTTCAATATCACTGGTTCTTGATCATATGCCACCTTCTGAAATGGATGATCATCTACCAATTCTTTTTGGTATAGTGACTCTGTATTCCATCCATCTTCTTTTGATGTTTCCTGACTCATTCAACATATTGCCCATGGAATCATTCAGTATTGCAATTCAAGGCTTAAGTTTTTTCTCAGTTCTTTCAGCTTGAGAAATACCAAGTGTGTTCTTCCCTTTTGATTTTCTAACTCCAGGTCTTTGCACATTTCATTATCATAATTGACTCTGTCTTCTTGAGCTACTCTTTGAAATCTTCTGTTCAGCTCTTTTATCTTGTCATTTCTTCCATTTGCTTTAGCTACTCTCCATTCAAGGGCAAGTTTCAGAGTCTCTTCTGACATCCATTTTGGTCTGTTCTTCCTTTCTTGTCTTCTTAATGACCTCTTGCTTTCTTCATGGATGATGTTCTTGATGTCATCCCTCAATTCCTCTGGTTTTCAGTCATTGGTGTTCAATGCATCAAATCTATTCTTTAGATGGTCTCTAAATTCAGGAGGGACATAATCAAGATCATATTTTGGCTCTTATGCACTTGTTTTAATTGTCTTCAGCTTCAACTTGAACTTAGATATGAGCAGTTGAATAGTCTGTTCTACAGTCAGCTCCTGGCCTTGTTTTGGCTGAAGTTATTGAGCTTCTCCATCACCTCTTGCCACAGATGTACTCATTCTGATTCCTGTGTACTCCATCTGGTGAAGTCCACTTGTATAGCCACTGTTTTGTCATTGAGAAAAGGTATTTTCAATGAATAAGTCACTGGTCTTGCATAATTTTATCATGCTATTTCCAGTGTAATTTCTATAACCAAGGGATATTTTCCAACTACTGGTGATTCTTCTTTGTTTCCAATTTTTGCATTCCAATCACCAGTGATTATTAATATTTCTTGATTGCATGTTTCGTCAATTTCATACTGCAGAAATTGATAAAAAAATCTTCAATTTCCTCATCTTTGGCTTTGGTGGTTGGTGTGTAAATTTGACTAATGGTAGTATTAACTGGTCTTCCTCATAGGCATATGGATATTATCCTATTACTGGCAGCATTTGGAAGAAAGATTGAGCTATCTACTTCTGTAGTGATATCACTTTGTAAAACCAAGGAGGGGTTACTATGAGTCAGATTCAATTTGAGTTTTTTTGTTTTGTTTTGTTTTGTTTTTTACTGACAGCATTTTCTAGATGACAGAACAGAGCAGCAACCAGGGATCCAGGTAAGGAGAGGGACCCAGGCCCCACCCCCAACAAGGCAGTAAGCAGGGGAAAGCAAAGCCAGAGGGGAAAACAGACCAGAGCAGCAGCTAGAGATCCAGGTAAGGGGAGGGGTCCAGGCTCCACCCCCACCAGGCTGGATAGCAGGCGAAAGTGATGCCAGAGGGGATGACAGAGCAGAGCAACAGCCAGCCAGGGATCCAGGTAAGGGGAGGGCAGAGAGGTTTTGAACAGCTAAGGAAGGCAAACTTGTCTTAAGTATGTCATACTGTGGTGTCTTGTGTGTTGCTGTTAGGCTTGAGGCTGTGCCACTGGTGTTTCAAATGCCGGCAGCATTGCACATGGTGCACAAGTTTCAATACAGCTTACAGACTGAGAGAGACTAGGAAGAAGGAAGAGGCCATCCACTTCTCAAAGAAATAACCAGGGAAAACTTTATGAATAACAGAGAAACACTGTCTAATATGTTACTACACAACTTTATGAATGATCTGGAAATAGTATCCAATATAATGCAGGAGGACAAGCCCCGTAGGGCAGAAGTCACTCAAAATATGACTGGGAAAGAGCTGCATCATCAGAGTAGAACCAACCTTACCAATATGGATAAAGTAAAGCTTTTAAGACCTCCATTTGCTGATGTGGCACCACTCAAATTGAGGAGAAACAGCTTCAAACATCCATTAATAATAGGAACATGGAATGTACAAAGTAGGAATCTAGGAAAATTGGAAGTTGTCAAAATGAAATGGAACACATAAAGATTAATATTCTAGCATTGTTGCTGTTGTTGTTATGTGCTGTCAAGTCGGCCTTGACTCATAG
>NW_006921883.1:2717606-2753044 GCF_000298275.1 Orycteropus afer afer | reverse complement strand
GATGTGTTAATTATCACTTGTGACTGGAATGCAAAAGTTGGAAACAAAGAAGAATCACTGGTAGTTGGAAAATTTGGCCTTGGTGACAGAAATAATGCTGGATATCACATGATAGAATTTTGCAAGACCAAAGACTTTTTCATTGCAAATACCATTTTTAAACAACACAAACAGTGGCTATATACATGGATTTCACCAGATGGAGTACACAGGTATCAGATTGACTATATCTGTGGCAACAGGTGATGGAAAAGCTCAATATCTTCAGCCAAAAACAAGTCTAGGAGTTCATTATGGAACAAGCCATCAACTATTTATATACAAGTTCAACTTGAAGTTGAAGACAATTAAAATAAGTCCACAAGAGCCAAAATATGATCTTGAATATAAACCTCCTGAATTTAGAGAGCATCTGAAGAATAGATTGGATGCATTGAACACCAATGACAGAGAACCATAACAATTGTAGGATGACATCAAGAACATCATCTATAAAGAAAGCAAGAGCTCATTAAAAAGACAAGAAAGGAAGAAAAGACCCAAATGGATGTCAGAAGAGACTCTGAAACTTGCCCTTGAATGGAGAGTAGCTAAAGCAAATGGAAGAAACGACAAGATAAAAGAGCTGAACAGACGATTTCAAAGATGAGCTTGAGAAGACAAAGCCAATTATGATAATGAAATGTGCAAAGACCTGGAATTAGACAACCAAAAGTGAAGAACATGCTTGGCATTTCTCAAGCTGAAAGAACTGAAGAAAAAAATTTAAACCTCGAGTTGCAATATTGAAAGATTCTGTGAGCAAAATATTGAATGATGCAGGAAGCATCAAAAGAAGATGGAAGGAATACACAGTCACTGTACCAAAAAGAACTGGTAGATCTTCATCCATTTCAGGAGGTGGCATATGATCAAGAACCAATGGTATTGAAGGCAGAAGTTGAAGCTTCACTGAAGGAATCGGCAAAGAACAAGGTTCCAGGAATTGATGGAATATCCATTGAGATATTTCAACAAATAGATGCCCCATTGGGGGCACTCACTCAGTTATGCCAAGAGATTTGGAAGACAGCTAGCTGGTCAACTGACTGGAAGAGATCCATATTTTTGTCCATTCCAAAGAAAGGTGATCTCACAGAATGTGGAAATTATCGAACAATATCATTAATATTGCATGTAAGTAAAATCTTCCTGAAGATAGTTCAAAAATGGTTGCAGAAGTATATTGACAGAGAACTTCCAGAGGTGCAGGCTTGATTCATAAGAGGATGTGGTACAAGGGATATCATTGCTGATGTCTAATATATCTTGGCTCAAAGTAAAGAATACCAGAAAGATGTTTACTTGTGTTTTATTGACTACTCAATAGCATTTGATTGTGTGGCTAATATAAAATTGTGGATAACATTGAGAAAAATAGGAATTCCAGAACCCTTAATTGTACTCATAAGGAACCTGTATATAGACAAGGAGGCTGTTGTTCAAACAGAACAAGGGGAAACGGCATGGTTTAAAATCAAGAAGGGAGTGTGTCAGGGTTCTATCATTTCACCATACTTATTCAATCTATATGCTGAGTAAATAATCTGAGAAGCTGGACTATATGAAGAAGAACATGCCATCAAGATTGGAGGAAGAATCATTAACAACCTGTGATATACTGATGACACAACTTTGCTTGTTGAAAGTGAGGATGACTTGAAGCACTTACTGATGAAGAGTGAAGAATACAGTCTGCAGTATGGATTACACCTAAATATATATTAAAAAAATCCTCACAACTGGACCAATAAACAGCATCATGATAAATGGAGAAAAGACTGAGTTGTCAAAGATTTCGCATTGCTTGGTTATGCAATTGACGCCAATGGAAGCAAGAGTCAGGACATCAGATGATGTATAGCACTGGGCAAGTTGGCTGAAAAGGACCTCTTTCAAGTGCTGAGGAGCAAAGATGTCACTTTGAGGACTAAGTGCACCTGACATAACCCATGGTATTTTCAGTCACCTCATATGCATGTGAGAGCTGGACAGTGAATAAGGAAGACTGAAGAAGAGTTGACGCTTTTGATTTGTGGTGATGGCAAAGAATGCTGAAAGTACCATGGACTGCTAAAAGAACAAACAGATCTGGAGGAAGTGTGGCAGGAATCCTCCTTGGAAGCGAGAATGGCCAGACTTCCTTTCACCTACTTTGATCATGTTGTCAGAGAGGACCATTCCCTGGAGAAGAATGGCATGCTTGGTAAGATAGAGGGTTGACGAAAGAGGGGAAGGCCCTCAACGAAATGGATTGACACAGTGGCTATGGCCATGGGCTCAACTATAGCAGGGATCGCAGAGCTGGTGCAGGACCAGGCGGTATTTTGTTCTGCTGTGCATTGGGTCACTATGAGTCAGAGATGACTTGAGAACACCTAACAACAACAACATTGTACTTCAGGATAGATCTTGATATATTCTTTGTGATGATGAATGCCATGCCATTCTTCTTCAATTTGTCATTCCCTGCATAGTAGATCATATGATCATCTGACTCAAAATGGCCAATACCAGTCCATTTCAGCTCACTAATGCCTAGCACATCGATCTTTGTGTTCCATTTCATTTTTTGACAACTTCCAATTTTCCTAGATTCATACTTTGTACATTCCATGTTCTGATTATTAGTTGATGTTTGCAGATATTTCTTCTCATCTTGAACATGCCACATCAGCAAATGGGAATCCTGAAAGCTTTACTCTACCCACATCATTAAGGTCAGCTTTATTCTGAGGAGGGACCTCTTCTTCAGTCATATTTTGAGTGCCTTCCAAGCTGAGGAGATCATCTTTCAGCACTATATTGCACAATATTTCAGAGATATTCATGAAGTTTTCCAGTAATATATCAGACAGTGTTTCACTGCTATTCATAAGGTTTTCACTAGCCAATTCTTTGAGGTGTGGACAGTCTCTTCTTTCTTCTGAATCTGTCTCAGTTTGGGAGCTCCACTAAAACCTGTCCACCATGGGTAACCCTGCTGGCATTTGAAACACCAGTAGCATAGCCTCTAGCCTCACAGCAACACTCAAGCCACCACAGTAGGACAAACTGACAGAGAAGTTTGTCTCCCCTAGCTGTTGTAAACTACTCTGTTCATTTTCTGGTTATCCTCACCCTGCTCACTTACCCGGCCCACTCCCAGGGCAAACACCCACCTTCCACTTGTCCCAGGGCTGGCTTACTGTGTTCTGCATCCAGGGGTGGCTCCATGCATGCCAAAAAAATTAAAAAGGAAGTTCTGTTTATAGGGCAAGAAGGTCTCTGTGATACTGATTTCTTATGATAAGTCAATAATTTTGTATTATTTGTAATTCAATATTTCAGTCTTGTGAATATACCTTAGTCAGCTTGGCCTCAAACAATGCTGAGAACGTTCTTATGTTCTTTGTACAGAAGCCATAATCACTGGCAAATAAGAGCGAATAAACATAGAATGTTCCTTCAGAAAAGGTACCTTTTATGAGTTGCTTAAGACTCATCAGTTTTTTAACTGTGTGACATTGTACAAGTTACTTGCCCTCTCTGTTTCTCCATTTCATTGGGAAATAAAGATAATATAGTACTTATAGCATTGTTGTGGGGATTAAATATGATAATCTGTGTAAACACACTAATACCCAGCCCAATAATGATTAATAAATTCTAATTATTCGTCCTTGTTCCCAGGTAACTGGCACAATAAGAAGTCACAAACACTGAGTGTGTTTCTTCAAGTAGTGATTCAGGGATTCCATTCGCTGCCTAGAAACCAGAGCCTACTCTCTTGGAAGGGGAAAAGACACAGGCTTCCCAAAAGCAATGTAGAGAAAAGTTCCATGTAGTATCGAGTAATGGAAGGAAGATACACCTTGGGACCCAACTCTATGCTCTCAACGTTTCTTCTGTCTTTGTCAGTAATAAAAACTAATTATATGTCAGGTAATATACTGAGCCCATTATATACATTATCTCATTCGATTGTCAAAGTGGCATTATGAAATAGGAACTTCTATTCGTTGCATTTTATAGAGAAGAAAATAAAGTCCTTGAGTGATTAGTACATCTCACATTGAGTTGAATGGCAGATTCTAGGTTCACTCATTCAACAAATATTTACTGAGGGCCTTTCAAGTGCCTGACCATGTTCTTGGAGCTTGAGCTACATCAGTGAACAGAGATACCTGCCCTCCTGGAGCTTATATTCTAACAGGGGAAGTCAGACATAACCCAAAACATAACTAATACATTATTTAGTGTGTTAGATGGTGATGAAAGAAAAAGTTAAGGAAGGAAAGGATTTAAAACCAGGTTGGAATTAAAACCCTGCACTCTTAACTGCTGTGCTATAGTTTTCTATTACAGTTTCTAAATCTAAATATATGTGTTTTCATTAGTGATAATAAGAAACTGTTTTCATTAATGATAATAAGAAACTGGTGCCAGGCCCTCCCTGAGGAAAGGGAGACACACATATGTAACATGTCTTGAACATAATGAGAATCACCCATGAAAATACTTAAAGATGGGAAACAGGCCCTAGGGGAGGCCACAATTTAGTGGTGCATCCTAGATTTTAGATTTCTTCTATGTTGTAAACTCTGCTTTTGGAAAAGAAAAAGACACCCACAAGTTAAATCCAAACTTTGGACAAAATGGCCTGGAATGTAAAAGATGGAATGCAACTCATTTACACCCATGTTGGCTCTCTAGGGGCTCCAACCCTTGACTAGACCAGAGCTCCACTCCTAAAAGCCTCGGTATTTGCAAACACAAACCCACTTCTGGTCCCTTCCCATCAGTCACTGCCTAACACTGCAGGGGCTTCCTGAAACATTAGTTTGTATGTTCTTGTTCTCTTTCCTAAACTCACAACCAAGAAAATATTCAATAAATAAAATTACTCATAACACATAATTTTATCCACATTTCTTACAAGGGTTGTCTCTTCCAGACTTCAAAAACTAGTTGAAGCCATGAGGAAGGGATTACTGTTATAATAAAATGTGTAAACAATTGATTATATGAGATTCTCATTAGCCTTGGCATTTGACAGGCTCCCCAGTGTGTCCACAGATTCATGTGCACAAACACACATGCACACACAGAATGTGGAAAGAAGGAGCAGCAGACAGATAAGTGCCTCCCACTGAGTAGGTGATTAGTTAAGGTATAAATCCAGAATTAAAGAGCTTATTCACCTCACAAGTCAACCTAAGAAGTTATCTTACCTTCGGAAAGAGACTAAATTTTGTAGATATGTATGCAGATGCATTAGTTTGGGTGTGGTTGACCCACTCCACCCCCAACCCCAACTAGGGTACATGATTCAGTTCTGATCAATAAGCGTACTTCTATTCCCCTGGTCTTAGTAATGAGGTGGACACATGGTCTAAGCCAGACCAATGAGAGTCTTCCTCAGGATTTTGTTGGTACTGTCTGGAAACTGGTGTGCTCTTCCACAGACTCTGCTAAACTGGTAGAATGTGAGTCTAGAGCTTTCTGGCAACTTTGTTTCCACATGTGGAAAATCAGCCTGAGGATAAAGCCAACAGAGACAAAAGCCAGGAGAAGAGACATGCAATATTCTGAGACATCACTTGAGTTTCTGACTAGAGCTGTTTCTGAAGCTAGATGGACTTCCTGGTGATACGAATGAACACATTTCCTTCTCTGCTTCAACTAGGTCAAATAGAGTTTCTGTCACTTGCAACCAAACCAGTACTAATTCACACAGGAACACATATATTTATGTTTCCAAAGCTACCATTTGTTGAGCATCAACCATGTGCTTGGCACCGTACTAAGTGCTTTACACGGAGTATCTCATTGACTTTTTTCAGTAGTACTCTATTTCTGAACAGGAAAATAAGAACAAGATAATAAGATTAAGTAAATTGTACAAAGCGACGTGGTGAGTGGGATATGTAGGGGAGATTTGAATACAGGACACTAAAGCTCACAACTCCATGGTCTTTCCACCTTCTCTCATTTGTGGGCACCAGCTGTAGCAAGATGGAAAATGGACTTTCATCAGAAGACTGAGAGTCACTTATTAGTGACCCTTTGATGTTCATTACTCATTTGTAAAATGGGATTAATCATTCTTGTCTCATGAAATAAAGGATATAAGTGAGATTTCAAGCAATAACTCTGTAACAATCATTTGTTGATCTCTTTTGAAATTAAGGAGTCTTGAGAATCTGCCCAAAGCTAAACATTTTTCTTCCTGCAAATCTATATGTGTAAGAATTTCTAGGGGATCCCTGGAGTCCTGTCTATGGAACCCAGTATAAATATATAAATATAAGTATTTACCACAAAAAATCAAGTATGACTTTAAGTGGCACTTCTTTTCAGTGCACTGTCCTCCCTATGTACATATAACTGACCAAAATAGAGCCCACTAAAGCAATATTCTGTAAGTCAGACTGTTTGCCTGGGATCCTACTCCAAGCAGACTATCATGGCAATAATTAACTAACCCCAGGGGTTACACACCACCATCTCTAACAACAGCTGCAGAGATTCTTTTGCTTAGGGCTTTATGAAGATACGAAATGATTAAATAAGAATGGCTAAACACAGTATGAAATAAGAACTCTGTGCAGTTTACTATATAGTAAACTTAAACATGTACAGTATGTTTATACAATAGGCTATAAATGATATATACAGATGGTTCTGGAAGAGTTTCCAATTCCTCCTCACCAGTTACTGGTGAAATCTTATCAGGTGTGGCTGAGTAAAGAATCTCTTCTGGTCGAGTTGGGGTTCTGATGATCTCTTATTTCCCACACTGCCTTTGTAACCCACCACTCTACACTTGGAGTGTGGCTTCCTCATATCAGTGTCTTGTAGAAGCTTCATATCCAGTAGTCAAGATGGGAACTGATCAGATCATTGGAAAAGTTAGAGAAGGAAGTTAAATGAGAAGATATTTTTATTGCTTAAAACATTATTTTTAACTAAAACTTTTATTAGGTGCTTATAAACATATGAAATTTCTTATATTCAACTATTTCTGATATTCAAAAACAATGCTTTCATAGGATATGTCCTAAAATAAGAATTCATGTGTACATAGGTCATCTGATTGAGGTTCAAAATCACTTTCTGCAGCCATCTACATCGATAATGCCTCACCTACAATTTTCAGTTTTTGTTTTGGTAAAGTGGATGAAACACTTTAAAGGCATTTCTCTTCAATCCTTTTCAGTTGCCTTGCTCATACTTAATTTAACAGTAATTTTTTTTCTTTAGACTTGCCTTTATTAAATCCTTCTAAGCTTCCAGCCTGACTTTCCTAAGAACAACTTTCTTTTTGCTCTCATATTTCACTTGCATAATATATTTCAATAAAAAGCACAAGCAGATTTTGTATGAAAAATAGACTTTTAGTAAGTCTACAGCTCAAATGATGGACCCAGAGGTAGAAAAGTGTGGTAGAAAGAAGCTTATAGTTAGTTGCTGGTGTTAATGGAAAAAATAGAAGGTGTGAATCAAGTGAATATTGATTAAGAGAGCTTCTGGTGTATATGAAGGAAATTCTCTATCTCAAAATCTACTCTTTATGGTGGAAAGCAATTTATATCTGAAAACAAATGTCTCATTAGAAAGAAATGAAAGATGTCATGATGTGCCTTTATAACATTAACAATCTTCTAGCAATGTTGTTCCAGTGGCAGAGTCTGAGGATTTCCCACGGGCTTATTTCATCTCCAGTGACATATTGTTCTGGTTACCTAGTGCAACTCTAACAGAAAACACACAAATGGGATGGCTTTAATAAACAGAAACTCATTCTCTTACAGCTTGGAGGCTTTAAGTCCGAGTTCAAAGTGCCAGGTTCTAGGGGCTGGGTGAAAGCCCCTCCTCAACCTTGGGCTTCAGCTCTGCCTCCTGTTCCCAGCCCACTGGAGCTAGAGGCTTTTCTTCACTCAGGCACCTGCTGGCTGCTGAAGCTGACAAACTCAAGGTCGACAAGTGAAAAGGCACAGTCCTGATGTTACCAAACAACACGGCAGGCCATTGATTCAAGTCCATTGAAAGTCCCAAGATCAGTAGAGCATGGCAGGCTGCTGAACAACTTGGCTACATGCAGGGTTCAAGCATGCCACAAGTTAGAGACCATTCCCAAAGCTGCTTCTTATACATGAGAAGCAGACCACATCCCTAGGGCAGCTACTCAGATGCTTGTGGTAGATCCCACCATGGAGTTCATTGCCAGTCTCATCATGGGGAATAACTACCACCAGCTGCCCAGCCACTTGACAAGGCCCAGCCAAGTTGACACATAACCATAACACACATGAACTTCTTTTTCTCTGGATCCAAGTAAAATGAAATCCTCATCAACTTCAATCTTTTCTCCATTTATTGTGATGCTGCTTATTGGTCTAGTTTTGAGACTTTTTAATTCCACTTCACTTTCAGCAAGCAAGGTTGTGTCATCTGCACATCACCAGTAATTAATGAGTCTTCCTCAATCCTCATGCTGTGTTCTTCTTCATATAATCCAGCTTCTTGGATTATTGGCAAAGTATGGTGAAAAGATCACCACTTGTCTGTCAGTTTGTCATATTGTGGTGGCTTGCATGCTGCTGTGAAGCTGGAGACTAAGCCACCAGTATTTCAAATACTAGCAGGGTCACCCATGGTGGGCCAGTTTCAGCAGAGCTTCCAGACTAAGACAGACTCAGAAGGAGGAAGGGGCCATCTACTTCTCTGTGTATTGGCCAGTGAAAATATTATAAATAGCAGTGAAATACCATCTGATATATTATTCGAAAACCTTATGAATAGCCCTGAAATATTATCCAATATAGTGCTGAAAGATGAGCCCCTCGGGTCAGAATGCACTGAAAATTTGATTGGGGAAGAACAGCTTCCTCAGAGTATACCGGACCTTAATGATGTGGATGGAATAAAGCTTTCAGGGTCTCCACTTGCTGATGGGGGACAACTCAAAATGGGAAGAAACAGCTGCAAACATCCATTAATCATGAGAATATGGAATGTATGAAATATGAATCTAGGAAAATTGGAAGTTGTCAAAAATGAAATGGAATGCATAAAGATCAATATCCTAGGCATTAGTGAGCTGAAATGGACTGGTTTTGGCCATTTTCAGTCAGACAACCATATCTATTCCATATTCCATATACTATTCTGGGAATCACAAATTGAAGAGGAATGGCTTGATATTCATCATCACAAATAATGTATCAAGATCTGTCCTGAATGCCAATGCTGTTAGTGATAAGATAATATCCACCGCCTACAAGGAAAACACATTAATACTACTATTATTCAAATTAAGCACAAACCACTGAAGCCAAAGATGAGGAAACTGAAGATTTTTACCAACTTCTGTAGTCTGAAATTAACCAAACACGCAATCAATATGTGTTGATTATCACTGGTGATTGGAATGCAAAAGTTGGAACCAACTGGTAGTTGGAAAATATGACCTTGGTGATAGAAATTACGCTGGAGATTGCGTGATAAAATTTTTCAAGACCAATGACCTATTCATAGCAAATATCTTTTTTTTTCAACAACACAAATGACGGTTATACATGTGGACTTCACCAGATGGAATACACAGGAATCAGATCAACTATATCTGTGGAAAGAAGCAACCAGCTCAAAATCTTCAGCCAAAACAAGGCCAGGAGAGGAGTGTGGAACAGACTTGCTTTTATGCAAGTTCAAGTTGAAGCTGAAGACAATTAAAAGAAGTTCATGAGAGCCAAAATATGACCTTGATTATATCCCTCTGGAATTTAGAGACCATCTGGAAAATAGATGTGATGCATTGAACACCAATGACCGAAACCAGAGGAACTGTGGCATGACATCAAGTATATCATCCATGAAGAAAGCAAGAGGTCATTAAAAAGACAAGAAAGGAAGAAAAGACCAAAATGGATGTCAGAAGAGACTCTGAAACTTGTCCTGGAATGGAGAGGGGATAAAGGAAATGGAAGAAATGACAAGATAAAAGACCTGAACAGAAAATTTCAAAGAGCAGCTTGAGAAGACAAAGTCAATTACTATAATGAAATGTGCAAAGACCTAGAGTTTGGAAACCAAAAGGGAAGAACACACTCAGCATTTCTCAAGCTGAAAGAACTGAAGAAAAAAATTCAAGACTCGAGTTGCAATATTGAATGATTCCATGGGCAAAATATTGAATGATGCAGGAAACATCAAGAGAAGATGGAAGGAATACACAGAGTCATTCTATCAAAAAAGAATTGGTAGATCATCATTCATTTCAGGAGGTGGCATATGATCAAGAACCAATGATGTTGAAGGAAGAAGTTGAAGCTGCACTGAAGCAATTGTCAAAGACCAAGCCTCCAGGAATTGATGGAAACCCATGGGATGTTTCAACAAACAGATGCCATGCTGGCATTATCACTAATATCCCATGCAAGTAAAATCTTGCTGAAGATAATTAAAAAATGGTTGCAGTAGTATATTGACAGAGAACTTCCAGAAATGCAAGCTGGATTCAGAAGAGTACATGGAATGAGGGATATCATTGCTTATGTCAGATGGATCTTGCTGAAAGCAAGGAATACCAGAAAGATATTTACTTGTTTCATTGACTATGCAAAAGCATTCTATTGTGTGGATCATAACAAACAATGGAGAACATTGAGAAGAATGGGAATTCTAGAACACTTAATTGGACTAATGAGGAACATATACATAGACCAGGAGGCTGTTGAACTAACAGAACAAGGGGATACTACATGGTTTAAAATCAAGAAGGGAGTGCATCTGGATTGTATCCTTTAACAATACTTATTCAATCTGCATTGCTGTTATTGTTGTGATTAGGTGCCATCGAGTTGTCTCCGACTCACAGCAACCCTACACACAGCAGAACGAAACACTACCTGGTACCATGTCAGCTCCATGATCCCTGCTATACTCGAGCCCACTGCCTCAGCCACTATGTCAATTCATCTCATTAAGGGCCTTCCTCCCTTTCATCGATCCTCCACCTTACCAGACATGACATCCTCCTCCAGAGAATGGTCCCTTCTGACAACATGACCAAAGTAGGTGAGATGAAGTCTGGCCACTGTCACTTACAACGAGCATTTGGGCTGCACTTCCTCCAGAACAGATTTGTTAATCCTTTTGGCAATCATTTCAGCATTCTCCACCAGCACCACAACTCAAAAGAATCAACTCTTCTTCGGTCTTCCTTATTCATTGTCCAACTCTCACATGCATATGAGATGATTGAAAATATCATGGCTTGTGTCAGGCTAACCTTAGTACTCAAGGAGACATCTTTGCTCCTGAGCACTTGAAAGAGGTCTTTTGCAGCCTACTTGCCCAGTGCTATACATCATCTGATGTCCTGACTTCTTCTTCCATTGGCATTGATTGTAGAATCAAGCAATGTGAAGTCTTTGACAACTTCAATCTTTTCTCCATTTATCGTGATGCTGCTTATAGGTCCAGTTGTGAGGATATTTGTTTTCTTTATATTGAGATGTAATCCATACTGCAGGTAGTATTCTTCAACCTTCACCAGTAAATGCTTCAAGTCATCCTCACTTTCAGCAAGCAAAGTTGTGTCATCAGCGTATCACAGGTTGTTAATGATTCTTCCTCCAATCCTGAAGCCACATTCATCTTCATATAGTCCGGCTTCCTGGATTATTTGCTCAGCGTATAGATTGAGTAAGTATGGGGAAAGGATACAACCCTGACACATTCCCTTCTTGATTTATAACCATTCAGTGTCCCCTTGTTCTGTTCAAAAGACGGCCTCCTTGTCTATGTACAGGATCCTCATGAGTACAATCAAGTGTTCTGGAATTCCCATTCTTCTCAATGTTATCCATTATTTGTTATGATCCACACAATCAAATGCTTTTGCATCGTCAATAAAACACAAGTAAACATCTTTCTGATATTCTTTGCTTTGAGCCAAGATCCATCTGACAGCAGCAATGATATCCCTTGTTCCACAACCTCTTCTGAATCCAGCTTGCACCTCTGGAAGTTCTCTGTCAATATACTGCTGCAACCATTTTTGAATTATCTTCAGTAAAATTTTACTTGTGTGTGATATTAATGGTACTGTTAGACAATTTCCACATTCTGTGGGATCACTTTTCTTTGGAATGGGTACAAATATGGATCTCGCAAATCTCTTGGCATAACCAAGTGAGTGCCTCCAGTGGGGCATCCATTTGTTGAAACATCTCAATGGGTATTCTGTCAATTCCTGGAGCCTTGTTCTTCGCCATTTCCTTCAGTGCAGCTTCAACTTCTTCCTTCAATACCATTGGTTCTTGATCATATGCCACCTCCTAAAATGGATGAAGATCTACCAGTTCTTTTTGGTACAGTGACTGTGTATTCCTTCCATCTTCTTTTGATGCTTCCTGCATCATTCAATATTTTGCTCATAGAATCTTTCAGCATTGCAACTAGAGGCTTAAATTGTTTCTTCAGTTCTTTCAGCTTGAGAAATGTTGAGTGTGTTCTTCACTTTTGGTTTTCTAATTACAAGTCTTTGCACATTTCATTATAGTAATTGGCTTTGTCTGTTCAAGCTGCTTTTGGAAATTTTCTTTTATAAAAGATGTCTTGTCATTTCTTCCATTTGCTTTGGCTACTCTCTGTTCAAGGGCAAGCTTCAGAGTCTCTTCTGTCATCCATTTTGGTCTTTTCTTTTCTTCACATCTTTTAGATGGCCTCTTACTTTCTTCATGGATGATGTTCTTGATGTCATCCCACAATTCTTCTGGTTTTTGGGCATTGGTGTTCAATGCATCAAATCTATTCTTTAGATGGTCTCTAAATTCAGGAGTGATATATTCAAGATTATATGTTGGCTCTCGTGGACTTGTTTTCATTGTCTTCAACTTCAAGTTGAACTTGCGTATGAACAATTGATGTTCAGTTCCACAATCAGCTCCTGGTCTTGTTTTGGCTGAAGATAGTCAGTTTTTCCATAGCCTCTTGCCACAGATATAGTCAGTCTGATTCTTGTGTATTCCATCTAGTGAAGTTCATGTGTGTAGCTGCCATTTGTGTTGTTGAAAAAAAAAGGTATTTGCAGTGAACAAGTCTTTGGTCTTGCAAAATTCTATCATGCAATTCCCAGCATTATGTCTGTCATCAAGGTCAACTTTTCCAAATACTGGTGATTCTTCTTTGTTTCCAACTTTTGCATTCCAATCACCAATGATAATTAACACATCTTGATTGCACATTTGATACATTTCAGACAGCAGAAGTTGGTAAAAATCTTCAATTTCCTCATCTTTTGCTTTGGTGTTGGTGCATAAATTTGATTATAGTCATATTAACTGGTCTTCCTTTTAGACATATAGATATTATCTTATCACTGACAGCACTGTACTTCAGGACAGATCTTGAAACATCCTTTGTGATGATGAATGTCACACTATTCCTCTTCAAATTATCATTCCCAGCATAGTAGATCATATAGTTGTCTGATTCAAAATGGCCAAAACCAGTCCACTTAAGCTCACTAATGCCTAGGGTATCAATCTGTTTGCATTCCATTTCATTTTTGACAACTTCCAATTTTCCTAGATTCATACTTCATACATTCCATGTTCCTATTATTAATGGATGTTTGAAGCTGTTTCTCCTCAATTTGAGTTGAGTCACATCAACAAATGGAGGTCCCAAAAGCTTTACTTTATGCATATCAGCAAGGTTGGTTCTACTCTGATGATGCAGCTCTTTCCAAGTCATATTTTGAGAGCCTTCTGACCTATGGGACTCATCCTCCTTCACTGTATTACCTAATATTTCTGGGCTATTCATAAAGTTGTGCAGTAATGTATCAGACAGTGTTTCTCTGCTATTCATAAGATTTTCCCTGGTCAATTCTTTGAGAAGTGGATGGCCTCTTCATTCTTCCTAGTGTGTCTCAGTCTGGAAGCCATGCTGAAACCTGTGCACTATGTGCAACCCCGCTGGTGTTTGAAACACTGGTGGCACAACATCAACCCTCATGGCAACATGCCACCAGAGTACAACAAACTGACAGACAAGTTTGTCTCACTTAGCTGTTCGAAATCTCTCCATCCTTCCATTACCTGGATCCCTGTTGCTTGCTTGCTCCATCCTTGATGCCCTGGTTTTCCTTTCCTTTCCCCTCCACTTTACCTGCCACTTGGGGGTGGGTGGGTGTTTGGTTCCCTCCCCTGTGCCACTTGCTTGTTCTGTCCTGGGCCCACTGGCTTTCCTTTCCTTTCCCCTCTGCTTTTCCTGCCACTTGGGGGGGGTGAGGCCTGGGTCCCTCCCCTTACCTGGATTTCCCTGCCACTTGCTCACTCTGTCCTGGATGCCTTTATGCTGAGCATAATCTATATGCTTAACAAATAATCAGAGAAGCCGGACTATAAGAAGAAGACAAACATGGCATTAGGATTGGAGGAAGAATCATTAACAACCTGTGATATACTGATGACACAATTTTGCTTGTTGAAAGGTAAGATGACTTGAAGCACTTGCTGATGAAGATTAAAGACTACAGTCTTCAATATGGATTACAGCTCAGTATAAAGAAAACAAAAATCCTCAGAACTGGACCAATAAGCAGCATCACAATAAATGGAGAAGAGATTGAAGTTGTCAAAGACTTCATATACTTGGTTCTACAATCAACACCAATGGAAGCAGCAGTCATGTTATCAGATGGCATACAGCACTGGGCAAATCTGTTGCAAAAGACCTCTTTCAAGTGCTGAAGAGCAAAGATATCTCCTTGAAGACTAAGGTGTGCTTGATACAAGCCATAGTATTTTCAGTCATCTTATATGCATGTGAGAGCTGGACAATGAATAAGGAAGATCAAAGAAGAGTTGAGGCTTTTGAGTTGTGGTGCTGGTGAAGAATGGTGAAAGTACCATGAACTGCCAAAAGAATGAACAAATCTGTCCTGGAAGAAGGGCAGCTGAAATGCTCCCTGGAAACAAGAATGGCCAAACTTTGTCCCACCTACTTTGGTCATATTGTCAGAACGGACCATTCTCTGGAGAAGGATATCATCCTTGGTTAAGTGGAGGGTCAGCAAAGAAGGGGAAGGTCCTCAATGAGATAAGCTGACACAGTGGCTGCAACAATGAGCTCAGGTATAGCAAGTATTGTGGGGCTGGCACAGGACTGGGCAATGTTTCATTCTGTTGTATGTAGGGCCACTATGAGTCGGAGCCAACTCAATGGCACCTAACAACAACAACAACATGGTGAAAAGATACAACCCTGACACACACCTTTCCTAATTTTAAACCATATAGTATTCCCTTATTCTGTCCTAATGTCAGCCTCCTGGTCTATGTTCAGGTTCCTCATGAGTACAATCAAGTGTTCTGGAATTCTCATTCTTCACAATGTTATCCATAATTTGTTATGAACCACACAGTCTAATGCTTTTGTATCATCCATAAAATACAAGTATACATTTTTCTGGTATTCTCTACTTTCAGCAAAGAACATATGACATTAGCAAAGATTCCTCTTTCTATGTCTGAATCCAACTTGAATTTCTGGCAGATTCCTGATGATGTTTTGCTGCAACAATTTTTGAATTTTCTTCAGCAAATTTTACTTGCATGTGATATTAAAGATATTGTTTGATAATTTCCACATTCTGTTGGATCACTTTTCTTTGAAATGGACAAAAATATGGATGTCTTCCAGTCAGTTGGCAAGGTAGCTGTCTTCCAAATTTCTTGGCATAGACAAGTGAGTGCTTCCAGCTATGAATTCATTTCTTGAAACATCTCAATGAGTATTCCATCAATTCCTGAAGCCTTATTTTTCAACAGTGGTTTCAGTGCAGCTTGGACTTCTTCTTTCAATAACGTTGGTACTTGATCATTTACTACCTCCTGAAATGGTTGAACATCAACCATTTTTTTTTTTCATACAGTGACTCTGCGTTCCTTCCATCTTCTTTTGATGCTTCCTATGTCATTCAGTATTTTGCCCATAGAATTCTTCAGTATTGTAATTTGAGGCTTGAATTTTTCTTTAGTTCTTTCAGCTTGAGAAATGTTTAGTGTGTTCTTCTCTTTTGCTTTTTAACTCCAGATCTTTGCATAATTCATTCCAATATTTTACTTTGTCTTCCTGACCTGCCCTTTGAACCATTCAGCTCTTTTAGTTCATCATTTCTTCCATTTCTTTTAGTTTTTCTATGTTCAAGAGTAAGTTTCACAGTCTCTTCTGATATCCATTTGGTCTTTTCTTTCTTCTCTTTTTCATTACCTTTTGCTTTCTTCATATGTGATGTCTTTATGTCTTTCCACAACTCATCTGGTCTTTGGTCATTCATGTTCAATGCATCAAATGTAGGAGAGTTGGAAGTTGTAAAAAATAAAATGAAACACTTCAAGATAGATATGCCAGGCATTAGTGTGATTGAATGGACTGGTATTGACCATTTTGAATCAAACCTTCATGTGGTCTTTTATGCTAGGAATGACAAATTGGAGAGGAACAGTATCACATCTACATCAAAAAACATTTCAATATCTATCCTGAAGTACAATACTGTCAGTGATAGGATAATATCTATACACTTATAAAAGGAAGACCATAGACGCAGCAGTCAAAAAATCAGATGTCGCATTGCACTGGGCAAATCTGCTGCAAAAGATCTCTTTAAAGTGTGAAAGAGCAAAGAAGTCACTTTGAAGACAAAAGTGGGCCTATCCCAAGCCATGATATTTTCAGTAGCCTCATATGCATCTGAAAGCTAGACAATGAATAAAGATGACCACAGAAAAACTGATGCATTTGAATTGTAGTGTTGGTGAAGAATACTGTAAATACCATGGACTGCCAGAAGAATGAACAGATTGGTCCTGGAAGAAGTGCAGCTGATATGTTCCTTAGAAGTAAACATGGCCAGCCTTTGTCTCACATCCTTTTCTCATGTTGTCAGAAGGGACAGGTCTCTGGAGAAGGATATCATACTTAGTAGAGGGTCAGTGAAAAAGAGGAAGCCCTTCAAGGAGATGGATTGATACAGTGGCTGCAACAATGGGCTCAAACATAGCAAGGGTTGTGAGGGTGGTGTAGGACCATGCAGTGTTTTTGTTCTATAAACCAGGGAATAACTGTGGAACAAACTGTTAATTGCTTACATGTGAGTTCCAGTTGAAGGTGAAGAAAACACATTAATATAAGTATCCTTTTAATGGACTGGGAGCTCTGATGGCATAGTGCCTAAGGTATCTGACTGCTAATCAGAAGGCTAGCAGTTCAAACCCACAAGCCACTCCTCAGAAAGAAGATTGGGCAATCTACTTCCATTGTGATACTGCCTCAGAAACACAAGGAAGGGTTGCTATGAATCAAAATTGACTTGACGGCTGTTCTGATTGCCTAGTGCTGCTCTGACAAGAAATATACCACAAATGGGATGGCCTTAACAAACAGGAGTTTATTCTCTTACAATCTGGAGGCATTAAGTCCAAGTTAAAGTGCCAGGCTCTAGGGGCTGGGTGAAAGCCCCTCAACCTTGGGGTCCAGCTCTGCCTCCTGCTCCTGGCCCACTGGAGCAAGAGGCATTTCTTCACTCAGACAGCTGCTGGCTGCTGAGGCTGAGAAGCCCAAGATTGACAAGTAAAAAGATACAGTTCCAATGTTACCAAACTGCACAGCAGGCCATTAACTTAAGTGAATTGTAAGAGCAGAGCAGAGCAGGCTGCTGAGCAATGACATGGCTATATGCAGGGTCCAAGCATGCCATAGGCTAGAGACCATTCCCAAGGCTTCTCCTTAAATACAGGAAGCAGACCACATCCCAAAGGCTGCTCAGCTGCTTGTGGTAGATCCCACCATGGAGTTGACTGCCAGTCTTTTCATGGAGAATAACTACCAACAGCTGTCCAGCTATTCAGCCAGGCCCAGCCAAACTGACACACAAACATAACCACCACAATTCCACCCCTTGTCAACATGACACCTGTACAGATCTTCAATGGATGGTATCTGTACAGGTCTCCTCCACTGGGTGGCTCCAGTCCCCTAATTCCTGAATGGCGACATCACTCCCTTGGCCTGGCAGCCCCGGTCCTCTCCCTCTTGGGCATGGTCACCCCCTCTCTCACTCTTGGGCAGTGGCTATGGCTCCATCCCACTGACTCACATGAATGAGCAGCCCCACACTCCAGAACCAAGTTGGTGAAGGCCTGGCTTTTTGAAACCCAGGGGGCTGTGGTCATTCTACCCCCAAAGGCCATGGTCCTACCCTTAAGGCTGAGGCAGCTCTGCTTCCATTTCCTTGGTCTCTCGCTTCTGCCAATTAATGCTGAAGGCAACCCACTCCACTGAAAAACCCTGCCAAAAAGCACTCGGCTTTCTTACTCTGTGGGCCGGCCAACTTGCTACTCCATTTCATGCAGATCTCTTTTACCAATTAACGCCCGAAGGCAACCCACTCCACCAGTAAGCCGGCAACCCATTCCGCCAGTAAGCTGACTAACCAAAGTCATCAAGCTTTCTCCTCCATGGGCTGGTAAGTCTGTCACTGTCTCATGTCGGTTCTCTTGGCTCTTCTACTGCTGTCTCTCATCCCGGTCTCTTGCTCTGCTCCTGCCGTCTGTCATGCCAGATGCTGGGGTCTCTCTGCCAGGGTGTCAGGTCAAGGATGCACTCCACTCCTGTTTCCACATTTTAGGTATCTGTCAGAGTAGCACCCCACTGTCTCAGTACCAAATTATGTTCTGGTTCCCTAGTGCTACTCTGACAGGAATATACCACAAATGGGATGACCTTAACAAACAGAAGTTTATTCTCTTACAATTTGGAGGCTTTAAGTCCAAGTTCAAAATACCAGGCTCTAGGGGCTGGTTGAAAGCCCCTCAACCTTGGGGTCTAGCTCTACCTCCTGCTCCCAGCCCACTGGAGCTAGAGGTGTGTTTCTTCACTCAGACAGCTGCTGAGGCTGAGAAGCCCAAGGTTGACAAGTAAAAAGACACAGTTCCAATGTTACCAAACCACAAGGCAGGCCATTAACTTAAGTCCGTTCTAAGTCCCAAGGTCAGCAGAGCATAGCAGGCTGCTGAGCAAAGACATGGCTATATGCAAGGTCCAAGCATGCCATAGGCTAGAGACCATTCCCAAGGCTTCTTCTTAAATATAGGAAGCAGACCACAATCCAAAGGCAGCTACTCAGCTGCTTGTGGTAGATCCCACCATGGAGCTGATTGCCAGTCTCATCATGGGGAATAACCACCACCAGCTGCCCAGCCACTCAGTCAGGCCCAGCCAAGTTGACACACAAACATAACCACCACAATGGCAGTAAGATTTTTTTTTTTAACAGAAGGCTTTGCAGAATTGTTTTTAACTGGGACTAAATTCCTCCTATCATAACTGCTAGAATTTCCACATATGGCTTTTCTGAAGCAAATAACTGCAGCCAGTTTCAGGCAAAATCATGAAGCTGGTCAAATTTATCTTCAGCAGATGTGTTCCCAACTATCCTCCTCACCTTCCATTGCTTCTGTCTGTCAGACATGGATCTGATTAATTTCCCAAGTCTCAGTTTTTTAGGATAGGATGTGATCCTTCCATGGCTTTCTTATGCCTTATCCCTGGGCTCTGATATATCTTAACTGTGAATTTGTTTACAGTTGTTAAGATATGATTGCTCTCTCCAACATCAGTGCCACCACCTTCTTCCAATTCACCATTTTCTCCTATTCAGAATTCTCTAATAGCTTCTTAACTGTTTCCAGAATCTTCTCTGCCTCGATAAAACATATTCATAACAAAGCAGTCACCCTGGATCTTTCTGAGGTGCAAATCTGATCATGTCACTCTCCTTTTAAAATTCCTTATTAACTTCCCATTCTCTCAGAATAGAGAGCAAACTTTTCGACCTGACCCCTTAGCTCCTTTATGGCATGGCCTTGCCTACCTTTCTGGCCTCTTCATGCTACAGCACTCTTCCCTTCTTCTCCATGTTATAGCCATTTTGTTTTCTTTCAGTTCTTGATGTTCTTTTCTGCCTTAAGTTCTTTTTTTCCTTCTTCTTGAAGCATCACCAATATCATCACTTAGGTGATGCCCTACCATCAAGGAGGTCTTTTCTCATTCCCTATCACATGGTGCCATCCTTTTTGAATGTTTTTCAGACATATAATTCCAGCCCAATATCTGACTCCCCCAGTAGACTTTAAGATTCATGAGAGCAGGAATCATGTTTATAGTGATCATTGCTGTATCCTCAGGACAGTGTCTGGCACTCAATAGATGCTAAAACATATTTGTTGGATCAATGACTGTATATGGCACACCCTTTCTAGGGTAATTTGCCTTTGATTAAGGGACTCTGAATGACACAGAACCTTATCACAAAAGCACCCAGGTTGGTAAGATATCTGTGACAGGGAACCTCTTCATGTGCCTTACAAATTACATCACAATGGGGAACTAGTAAGGAGCTCTATGAGTCGGGGTCGACTCGACTGGCACATAACAACAACAACAACAACATGATATAGTGGTTAAGTCATTTGGCTGTTGACCAAACGGTAAGTGGTTTGAACCTACAAGCCATTCTGTGAAAGAAAATGGGACAATCTGTTTCAGTAAAGATTTACAGCCTTGGAAACCCAATGGGGGATGCTCTGAGTGAGAACTAACTTGATGGCAGTAAGGTGGGTTTTTCTTTCTTTTTTTTTTTTTTTTTTTGGCAGAACTAGTAGCCTTACAGGCCACTAAGAACACACTTTGAATTCTTTTCCTAGTTCCATCTGTCACCATATTTATCTCAGACTCAACAGTTTATCTAAAAAGTCCTAAATTAATTCTCATGAGAAGATACTAAGCTGTTGTTTTAGGTGCTGTTGAGTCAGCAGCAATTCATAGCAACCCTCTGTACAACGGAATGAAACAATGCCCAGTCCTGTGCCATCCGCACTACATTTGCTACGCTTGAGCCTATCTTCACAGCCACTGTGTCAATCCTTCTCCAGGAAGGTCTTCCCATTTTTGCTGACCCTCTACTTTATCAAGCATGACATCCTTCTCCAGGGACTGGTCCCTTCAGACAGTATGAGCAAAGTATGTGAGAAAAAGGCTGGCCATCTTCTAAGGGGCATTCTGGCTGTATTTCTTCCAAGACAGATTTGTTCATTCTTCTGGCAGTACTTATATTGTCAGTATTCTTCACCAACATCACAATTCAGTCGTCAAGTCTTCTTTGGTCTTTCTTACGCAGTATTACGTTGTTCTGTTTGAATGACTGCCTCTTGGTCTATGCACAGATTCCTTGTGAGCATAATTAAGTGTTCCAGAATTCCCATTCTTCACAATCTTATCCATAGTTTGTTATGATCCACATAGTCAAATGCCTTTGCATAATCGACAACACAGGTAAACATCTTTCTGGTATTCTTTACTTTCATCCAAGATCCATCTGACATCAACAATGATATCCCTCATTCCATGTCCAATACTGAATCCTGAATCCAATTCTGGCCTGAATTTCTGGCATTTCCCTCTCAATATACTGTTGCAACCATTTTTGAATTATCTTCAGCAAAATTTCACTTATTTGTGATACTGATATTGTTTGATATTTTCTGCAAATTGACATCTTTGCTTTTCAAAGGTACTAAAGGGATCTCATAATTTAAGGGCTTATTAAGACTATAATGACAATGGCAAAAGTATTGCTGTGGAGAAAGCTTTGAAAGTCAGTGTGACTTCAATGTTTTTGTTTTGAATCTTTTAGCTTTTCATGGGTGTGGTGACTGCCACCTTTCATTCCAAAGGTCTATTAGAAAGAACCTGGACTACAGAGACTCTGGAAACAACTTTAGGTCAGGAACTTGAGCTTCCTCTTTTGTGGGCTCACTTGGTTCTTGTTCCACAGCTGCACAGATTAAAAAAAAAAAAAAAAAAAAAATTTCTTTTTTTTCTGAAAGAGAGGAGGTGTTGTTCCCAACATCTCTAACCAGAAGTTTGAAAAATGTCCAAAGCAAGTCCTCAGGTAAAATGGCTCTCTGTCTACTAGTCTCTCACATTTCACTTCCTTGTGTTGGTATTAGAATTTTCTTTCTTCCTTTCTTTTTGTTGTTGTTATGTTCCATCAAGTCGGATCTGACTCATGGCGACCCTTCCTTGGGTTTCCAAGGCAATATCACTACAGAAGTAGATTGTCCAACCTCCCTTCCGAGGAGTGGCTTGTGAGTTTGAACCGCCAGCCTTCTGGTCAGCAGTCAAGTGCTTAGGCACTATGCTACCAGAGGTCCTGATATTCCTGGTATTCAGGAAGTAGCCTTCTGTGCTCTCTGACTTCCCATCACTCTGAAAGTAGAGCCAAACTTGGAAAGAATAAGGAAGCATTGACCTTCCATCTCTGTTACTGCCCCACAGAAGGGCCTAAAGGCTTCTCAACACCATTTTTGTCAGCCCTCGCCTTCAGCTTTGACACTACATGAGTCTGTGTCTTTACAAGAGAACCAAACTCTCAAAATGAGCAGTAACCTCTACATTTGAGTTATTGGGCTGAAGTGGCTCTGGTAAAGAATTGTGGTGGTGCAGTGCCTAAGGTACTTGTCTACTAACCAGAAGGTTGGCAGTTCAAACCCACCAGCTTCCCTGTGGAAGGAAGATGGGGCAATCTATTTCTATAAAGATTTACAGCTTTGGAAACCCATTAGGGGTCACTAATGAGTTGGAATTGACCTCATGGCAGTGAGTTTGGTTATTTTCTGTTTTTGTTTTTTTGGCTGCTTTGGGATATTGAAGACTCATTTTCTTTTTCATTTTCCATTTTACCTCCCATCAGCAATTTCTTGAATCCTCTTGTAATCAGACATCCTTGGCCAGAAAGGAAAAGCTGGTAATTTAAAAATAGCTGGCTATCTGGTGATATTTCAAAGGTGTAATGGAGAACTGTGTCACACTACTGTGGTGCTGGGCTCCGTTTATGTCTTCCATCTTTCTCAGGCAGACAGAATTAGTCTGGTTTATGATGAGTTTTGTGTATGTTTCTTGGAAAATGTTCTGCTTGGAAGAGACCTTTCACCCCAGCCAAATGCACATTGCCGAGAAGTCATTCTGAGTAGACCTGTGTGTACTTGTAACGTGGCAAACCGTCTCTCCTAGGTCTGAAAGTGCAGATGCTCTCTTCTGCTCCCAGATGCCAGGCTGAAGGAGATTCTCTATCATCTGCTGCCTGCGGTCAACCCTGAGCTGTTCATCACTTATCCCGGCTCATATCCTCAACCACACACCACACTCACAGGTTTATAGAATCAGAAAGTGATGAAAGGTGAGGACAAATTATTTTAAATACACCAATGGAAGCTCACTGCTGCTTGGAGCTATTGTTTAGGTTTATGACAGGTTCCTCATAAACCATCATGTTTAGACTTTAGTACGTGTAAGACACATCCAAGGCTTCTGACAAAACCAGACCAGACACACAGTTGTTTCATGCAGTAACCACAAAAACATTCCTAGTTTTAAATATAAGCAGCCAGCCTATTGTAACCTCTTCTACAAACTTTTTTTTTTTTTTAATTCATTCTCCTTTGATGCTTCGCACTTAACCTGAATGACTTCATTTATGTGTTCAGTTTGACAAAACAGGATATAGAAAGCATCTTGATTTTAAATCTCTTTTCCTGGGTAGCTACTCTGGACATAAAATATCAGTTAAACCCCACTAGTTTGGGATATATAAGCAGGTAAATTCATGCATTTAGGGATTTTTTTCCCTCTCCTCCTCTACCTATTCACATCTGTGTTTGTAAAATTTGTTTCTCCTTTTTTTTCCCCTTAAAATATGTCTTTGGAGACTCAAAAGCTTGGCCATAAGATCAAGCAGGCACCCAGGGTTTATGAATAGTACACAAGGGCACATGATTTAAAAAGGGGGGTGGTGACCAAGAAGAACATCAGGGCAGTGTGACTCTGCACTGAGCAGACCGTGGGTGTGGCATGAGTGTCCACTACAGGATGGCTGTGTCTGCTGGGGCCACTAATTATTTTGCAGTCAGAAAGTGCCTGGTGAAAGGCTTAAAGGAGAAACTCAATGCAGTTCCCTTTTATCTGTCTCTCCAACTGATGTCTATACAGAGCAAGCAGGGCTCCCCAAACACGCCAGTCTGCCTCAGATACACAAGATTAAGTAGCTAGTGACATTCAAGACCAACCGGCCCACCCAGGAGGACTGAAGCCAGCGGAAAAGCTGTCAGATTTCGCCTTTTCTCCATTAATCTTAAAGCTTTTCAGTGGTGCCAGGTCGCATCTCCATCAGACAAGCTGAGAAAGTGTCCAGCAACTTTCCACACCCCCTACCCCTGCACCCAGGAGAGTAACCCCTTCATTGCTGGGTTGGTCTTTCTTGACTCATGGTTCTCCCTTTGGGGTCCGATTTTGAGTCCCATCCTCAGAAGCAGATCCTCACTGGTCCCATTGTCTTACAGCACTGGGGGAAGCCGGAGCAGTCCACAGGGTCCTTCTTCCTTAAAGGAGTCCACATGCTGGTGGAAATGGTTAACGCACTCGGCGGCCAACCAAAGGGTTGGAGGTTTGAGTCCACCCAGGGGAGCCTTGGAAGAAAGGTCTGATGATGTGAAATTTGAAATAAGGGGAAATTTATAAAAATCTTGAAGGAGAAAATCGTAAAGGAGTACAGATCTATTCTGACAGTTACGAGGTCGCCATGAAGCGGAGTCAGCCCAATGGTAACTGCACAAGCAGTTGTTTGTTTGTTTCTTTCTTAGGACACAGCTGCAGCACAGACTTTGGAGATCAGCTGCCCTAAGGGATGGCTTTTAGGGTAACGGTGAGAGGACCAAGGACAGGGCCATCCCTGTGGGGAATCTGGAAGCCTTTGCCCATCCTTACCCACAGTGAGAGGAAGGGGAGCTAGTGGAATGGGACAGGGGAAGCTGAAAGAGAGAGAAAACACGGGAAGATGAGAGGAAGGAAGAAGAAAGAAGGAGCAAATACAGGGAAATGAAGCCTGGACTTGTATCCCTCCTCCCCACACCCCACCTTAAATCCCTTTGGAAGCAGGTGGTAAGAGGTCACCGGAAGGGAGCAAAGGGAACTGCCTGCACACCGCAGCAGCAGTGCCTGCTGAATCAGATTTCCCAGAGCCCCTGGGCCTCCTGGGGAGAGGCTGGTGGGAGAGCCAGCTGGTTGTGTGCACAGAGGCCACCAGACAGTGGGGCAGAGGTGGCAGGAGAAGGTTTCTGAGTATGTCAGGGATGGGATTCGCGTCTGCCTTCCAGAGCCTCAGCTCAGCCTTTGAAGACAGAACTCAAAGCTGGAGCGCAGGAGGGTCTTCCCTGCTAAAGCCCCAACCCTCCTCCTTTCCTGAGTCCCTGAGAACCTCCTCCTTGGTGTTTCTCTTACTGTCAGCCTGAGCCAGCCCCCAACAATGGGTGTCTGAGAGAGTCAGGACCCTGCTCCTTCAGCCGGGGGTGATTTATGCCAGCAGGTATAGACTAATCCCACTCAAAAAATGAAACGGTGGTCTCCTCTAAAGTCTTTCACAGCTCATATACTTTTAACACACACACAGTCTTGGTCACAAAAACCCCATTCTTGAGCAGCATAGATCACTCTCTGGATGGGTTATCTTGTTCCCATTAGTAGGTGTGTGCTTCACAGCTCCCACCCCACCCAGACGGGCTGCTGGCAGCCAGGGCTCAGCCTTTTTCCCATGGGCAGGGATTATAAACTAGACCTCTGGATGACTTGCTTTAGGGCAATTTTCTGCACAATCCCTGGGCTCATTTAAATAACTTTCATCACATCTAGGAGGTCATCCTTTGCATTGGTGCCAGCAAAGAGACCACTACCTAGAGTTCATGGAGTCTCTTAAAGTGGTAGTGAGCATATGATGATGCAAAAGTAGGCCTGTGTTATTAGCAGTGTCACCCAAACTGGAGGGCACAGATGTGCCTTTGTTGTGTACCCTATTTTAAATAACACACACTATACATTTTTGCCAACTGCAATCCCCCCACACACATTATTTTCCAAAGCACATTATGCCAATTTCCTCAAGTTATAAGTATGGAAGTGCTATTTATGTAAATGCATTATGTGTGAAAAATATAGTATATTAATATCACTTCTCAAAGGAATATTAATCCCCAAGGAAACAGATTATAGTTGGAATCATATCTAGACACAATTGCAAATGTATTGAACACTTCCATTGTCAGTATTATGCAAATCCAATGATCTTAATTGACCATAAAGTACTTTGATGATGAAACACCCATACACAAAGGATGCTCAGCCCAGGAACGCACATGGAGTTGATGCTCAATTATTTTTCAATTTTATAACGTGCATGTCCTAATTCATGCATTCAGTATACAAAGCTGTTAGGTATTTGTATGGAATGCAAATTTCTTGCATCAGCATGATCCAACCTCTAATATTACAGTTAAGAAAAAGATAAGGACTTCCACAAAGGGAACTTAAGCCTCTGATGGCAGGTGTTTTGTCTAGGAATTTAACAAACAGGCTTTGTGTGATCAGTCTCTCCCCAGGAAGGGCCAGCAGTCAAGATTGTAATCACTCCGGACGGTAGGGGTCCAGCCTGGGTGGCTGGGCCAGCAGATCTTGCATCTGGGTATCCTGCCTTAGCTCCTGACACCCTCTGAGGCTGCAGGAGGTTCGCACAGGTAGCAGGTGAACGAACTGAATGAGAGCCCGAGATCATAGCCAATTTCCACCTCAGACGGTCAGCTAGATAGGGCCTTTGGGGAGCCTCCACTGCTTTCTGCTTCCCTAAAGGCTGCCTGCATGTGTTTGCTCTCCTTTAGAAATTCACAAGTAGGGGAGCAACAGAGAGGAGAGCAATCGCTCCTTGGTGCATTTATCTGGGATCATAAAGTGTCCAAACCTCTGCACAGGCCCACACCCACGTTGCTCTCGGTTGGGAGCGCTGCCTCATAACTGTTGAGGGAAGGAGAGAAACCTGCCTACTCTCTTCTCCATTCACACTTCCTCTCTACAGTTCCAGTCAGGGAAGCTGGAGGCTGGTTAGCAGTTGACTCGTTGTGTGTGGGCTCCCAAGCCACCCACTAGCCTTAAGCCACCCATCACTAGCTGTGTGGAGGTTATCATGTCCTTAAAGATGCTTTGCCTTGGAATTTTACTGTCATGAAATACTCCCACACACACACACTTTTTTTTTTTTTTTTAAATCTCCTACTAGGGCCGAGGAGAGTCCTTGGGTGGTGCAAACAGTGAAAGCTCTCAGAGGCTAACTGTAAGGTTAGAAGTCAAGTTTACCCTGAGGTGAATGCGAGAAAGAGACCTGGTGACCTACTTCTGAGAAGGCAGCCCTTGAGAACCCAAAGGAGCACATTTCTACGCAGACATAAATGAGGTCAACATTAGCTAGAGTCAACTTGACAACAATTGGGTTTTTAAATTTTCCAAACCCAGCAGCCACTCCGCAGAAGGAAGATGGGGCAATCTACTTCTGTAAATATGTACCACCTCAGAAACCCAATGGATGTCCCTAATGAGTCAAAATCTACTCCATGGCAGTGATTTTGGTTTTTGGTTTTAGGTCTTGGTAAAAATACATTTGGTCTTCATTTAATCAAAGGCAGATTTTGTTCTGCTACTGACAGATGGAAGCAATTCTCAACACTTGACTCCAGCTCCTCTTCCTTTCCTTCTCTGTAGAATCTTCTGAAACAAAAGTATGAGTGAACCTAAAAAGTGTGGTGCAAATTTTTAAGTGTTAACCATTAATAATAATAATAATAAATAAATTCACTACAATAAAAATAATAATAAATAGTTTTAAGATTGTAAAGTGGATATTTTATAAAAGACAAGATAATCTTTTTACTCTTCCTTGATCAATTGATATAGAATTTGTACATTGTATGGACATATATGAGTTTAAAATCCATGTTACAGTTTTCTCAGGCGGTCAGCTGAATAGGGCCTTTGAAGCAGCCGCCACTGCTTTCATAAATTCATACATGTCCACACAACGTACAAATCCTCCAAAGAGAATTTAATTTAAATTTATTTATATTATAGAAGGGAACAAGGTTGTAAACAATTGAGGCTTGGAAATAAAATGGTAGGGAAAATCCAGTTGCCCAGCATCAATTGCTTAAAACTTTTCCAGAATTTTTCTCCTTTCCCTCCAACCCACTTTGTTCTTTCTTTTTTTCTCCTTCCCTCCACCCTTCTTCCCTCCCTTCTTTCCTTCCCTTCTTTCTGGATGTTACCTTCCACCTGTACTGTATCTATCTTACGTGGGTAGAGAATCATTTTGACCAGATCTAGAATCACCTGGTTCCTTTACTTTACTGGCTCTCTCTCTCTTTTTTTTTTTTTTTTTTGTATAAACTCTGGTAAGGCATTTGACTGCTAACCAGAAAGTTGGTGGTTCAAACCCACCAGCCACTCCTCAGAAGGAAGATTGGGCAATCTACTTCCATAGAGATACTGTCTCAGAAACCCAAAGAGGGGTCGCTATGAGTTAGAAAGGACTTGATGGCAGTGAGTTTGGTTTTTTTGGTTTACTGGTAAATATATAGATAAGGAAACAATGACCATTTCTGTAATTTTCACATGTACAGTTCAGTGACATTATATGTCCATCGTATTGTTCAACCATCACCCTTAATTGTTCCTGATTTTTTTCCCCATAACCCTAAACAGAAACTCAGTGTTCCCTAAGCATTGTGTCTTTTTCTTGCTCTTTTTACTTTATATGTTATTCTGAGTGTGTGTCACTGACCAGATGCCCTTTCCACATTTTCCTAGTCATTGTCTCCAGGCACCTATTGTTAGGAAGGATATGTAAGTTATAACACCATGCAATAACATGCAGTGAACCATGCAATAACTTCCAGTGAGATAATACTCAGCAAATCTCTACTATGAGTTGACTTATTTTACCACCACCTTACTTTATCTCAGAATAATTAGTATAATTTAAGTAAAAGTGTTGGGGAATTTGGGAACCATTTCTGCCTTCAGCATCTTCCAGGCCATGTCTTGACTTCCATGTTTTATGATATAAAAGTCAGCAGTTTCAACCAATAACTCGAAACAGGTAAAGGTCAGGTACAGCTTTTGGAAGAAGTATAGGTCCAGAAAAAAGGACTTGATCAGCCTTGAGGCTTGGGCCTGGGTCCTCTGTGGGAGTGCTGAAACAAGTCAGCCTCCTTACTGCTCCCAGGAAACAGTACCTTGGTAGTCCACACACTGCTGTCTCAACAATGAGTCTTCTTCAGTCAGTAGCCAAGTGTGTTCGGGTATTTGTTAAATGCTTCAAACTTACATTGTCTGGCAAAAAGACTTCTCTAAAAGTAAGGATGGGGCAAGGGATGTTCCTGTGGGATAGTTACAAGCAAGGGAGGTTATTTTCCACGTTTCAAAAAGTGGGTTGAAATAAAATGCATGTTCATGATAAGAATGCCTAGGTTGTTACTTAATAAAAATGTACTTGTTTCCTTGGCAAAAAGCTTTTAGAAATAATTGACTCAGTTGGGATCTGCAGAAGTTGAGAAAAGGGCTTTTGAGTGATGAACAGGTCAAGAGGCTAACCTTATCCTGCTAGTGCTACCCTCATGTTACACACCTTCCATTTGCATTCGAGCTGATCCAGGGTAGAACTGCTCCATAGGGTTGTCCAGGCTGCCACTTTGGGGAAGCAGATCAATAGACTTTTCTTCCAAAATGCCTCTGAGTGGGTTCAAACTGCCAACTTTTCAGTTAGTAGCTATGCACTTAAACATTTGTACCACTCAGGAACTCCTTATTAAACACGTGGATCACCAGAAAACTGCATTCTTGGATAATATTTCTCTGGACTTCCAGAGAATCACCTTTACCGAACTGTAAAAGAATTTCAAATGGTGGAGGGAATTTAAAAAGCTGTCACTCCTTCTCCTTGTATACACACACACACACACACACACACACACACACACGGGTATATTATACAGAACTGCTTACTGTTTCATACATAGACTTATGACAAATTTCATGTACAGTTCAGGACTAGAAAAAACTTGGCTAGTCTCTTGAACTGGTTGCTATGCTTCCTCTTAGTAGATAGCAAGAATTATATAACCCACTGCATTTCCCCCTTAAATTTAAGCTTGCTAGCATCGAAGGCCAAGATTTGGGCTCTGTTGCTATTTTCTTTCTTTGGTGAGAAGCTTCTTGGTATGATAACCACACATTCCGCAACTTGCTCTTTGTCTTTTCCTTCAGCTTTCGGTTTTATTGCATGTAAACTTTAGTTGTAAACAGTGTCAAATCTTTTCAGGAAGTAGGTGAGATTGTTGTAATTTTAGTCTTTGGCTCCAAAGCCATGCTAGGGTTCTGATGGATCTGTTCCACTGCTTCCAGTAATCTTCCTCTCGAGATTTTCATGTTGTCTCTAGTGCTGATAGAGTAAATGTGCTAGAAAGCACTTGAATGAGAATGGAAACATTTGAAAACCAGTTGTTTGCATTAAACCAAAAAGTATCTGAAACAATGTGACCCTCTCTTGTGTGCACTAGAGAGCCTGGAGAACCTTCCACTGGGGCCCACTGGAGCCATCACCTTACAACAGGCCTCACCTTCCTTGGCCCCTGATCTTCTCTAACTCACTCCCTGACCAAGAGTTCTGTGCAGAAAGGAACCCTTATTCCTGCTTGCTCCCCAACAAGCTACTCTGCCTGCACTTCTGTGCAAAGCTGTGGTGGTTTGTGACATGCTGCCTCTCAGAGAATCTTCGAGGCATTTCTCCTGACCACCCTGCTAGCAGCTGCCCACTTCCTCTCCCCTCCGGCAGCTGTGCGGGTGTCCTGCTGTCATCCTTTCTGCATCCAGCCAGACAGCAGTCTCTGCAGCTAGCATCCATCCTTTCAGGGTTGATAGGTTGGCTTCAAGCCAGGACACTGGTAGACAGATACAAGAGAACAAGCTTGGGAACTAAATGTTGGCAGGAGGATGGCATCCGCTCAAAGCCCTTTGCTAGTGATCATCAAGGAGGAGTGATAGGAGCATCTTCTCCCTCCATTGATGACCTTTGGGTCCTCAGTCTCTGCAAGTGAGCCAGGGAAACTTTGTGTGACAGTGACATTATCTTGTAAAGTCATGTGTCTTCTTCAAGGGCCTGTTGTTTGGAGACTTGGTAATGTTTCTACTAGCTTTATAAGCCTGTGACTTCTGGCACCCTAGACCCCCCTGCCTTGCCCAAAGAAAACCATTGTAGGTTGAATGGATTCAGACTCAGGATGACCCCATATGGGTTACAGAGTAGAACTGTTCTATAGGGTTTTCTTGACTGTAATCTTTATAGAAGCAGTTTTTCAGGACTTTCTTCCATGGCACCATTGGGTAGGCTTGAGCCACCAACCTTTAAGTTTGCAGCTGACTGCAAACCACTATCTATTCCAAAAGTAGTCATTGTAGAACTAAGTAAACAAAGAAGCCAATATTGGCAATTCCTAAGCTTTTGTTATCATTGCTGAAAGAAAACAATACCAAAAAGATGTTTACTTGTGTTTTATTGACTGTGCAAAAGCATTTAATTGTGTGCATCATAACATATTATGGATAACATTGAGAAGAATGGGAATTCCAGAGCACTTCACTGCGCTCATGAGGACCCTGTAAATAGACCAGGAGTCTGTCAATCGAATAGAACAAGGGGATACTGCATAGTTTAAAATCAGGAAGGGAGTGCTTCAGGGTATCCTTTCAGAATACTTATTCAATTTGTATGCTGAGCAAATAATCTGAGAAACTGTACTTTATGAAGAAGAATGTGGAATCAGGATTGGAGGAAGAGTCACTAATAACTTGCAATATGCAGACGACACAACTTTGCTTGATGAAAGTGAAAGTGGCTTGAAGCATGTTCTGCTGAAGATTAAAGTCTGCAGTATGGATTACATCTCAACATAAAGAAAACAAAAATCCTCACAACTGGACCAGTAAGCAACATCATGATAAAGAGAGAAAAGATTGAAGTTGTCAAAGATATCATATTACTTGTTTCCTTAATTGACAACAATAGAAGCAGTGGTCAAGAAATCAGATGATGCATTGCACTGGGCAGGTATGCTGCAAAAGACCTTTCAAGTGCCGAAGGGCAAAGATGTCTCTTTGAAGACTAAGGTATGCCTAACCAAAGCCATGGTATTTTCAATCGCCTTATATGCTTGTGAAAGTTGGACAATGAATAAGGAAGACAGAGGAAGAGTTGATGCTCTTGAGTTGTGGTGCTGGTGAAGAATACTGAAAGTACCATCGACTGCTAAAAGAATAGATCTGTCCTGGAGGAAGTGCAGTTGAAATGCTCCTTGGAAGTGAGAATAGCCAGACTTTGTCTCACTACTTGGTCATGTTGTCAGAAGGAACTATTCCCTGGAGAAGGATTTCATGCTTGGTAAAGTGGAGGGCCAGTAAAAAAGAGGAAGGCCCTCAATGAGATGGATTGACACAGTGGCTGCAACAATGGGCTTAAGTATAGCAAGGATTGTGAGGTTGGCACAAGACCAGGCAGTGTTTAGTTCTGTTGTACATACGGTCACTATGAGTCAGAGCCAACTCGATGGCACCTAACAACAACAACAACAACAAGCATGTGTTTCACTTCAGAGTATGGAATGTGGGAAGCAGCGAAGAAAGACAACAGCTTAAATATGAACCAAGAGTGATGACGTTTTCTTATTTTCAAAAACTGGCACAAGGAAAATTTTGGAGAGGAAACTGCAAGCCGTGTGACTGACGACAGGAGCCATGCCTTGCAGCTGAGGGAAGAGCTTAAGGATTGGGATCCTGATTTGAATGTGCTTATTGGCCGAACACAGGAATAGAATGGTGAGACACTAGTAATTGACATTTGTCGTTTGGTGTCTTTCTAGTATATGAACTAAGGAGCTCTGGTGGTATAGTGGTTAAGGTCATTGATTCAAACCCACCACCTGCTCCACAGAAGAAATATTAGGCAGTCTGCTTCCATAAAGATTTACAGGCTTGGAAACCCAGTAGGGGTCCCTATGAATTGGAATCAACTCCATGGCAGTGAGTTTGGTTTTTGAGTTTATGAACTACCTTTCTGTGTTTGAGAAATTCTCTTCTTGAAGGCCAAAAATCCCTTTTATTAGCCTCCTTTGCAGCTGAAGTTTGGGCATTGACCTAGGGTGGGTTCTTCAGAGGCATCACTCCAACCTTTGAATGGGAAGCCAGCAGCACAGAGAAGCGGGAACAAGAGAGAAATTGTTTTGGTGGTCGTAGAAGCATCAGCACCAACACTGAGCTCACCGCATTCCACTGGGGCAGCAGGATGTTGTCAGTGCCTGGTTTTGCACTACTACCTGTCTTCTGAGCCCACTGTTCTCCAAGCATTTGTGAGCTCACTCCTATCCTCTGGAAACAGCTTTTTCTCTGCTTATCTCAGCCATGTTCCCGGTGCTTGCAAAGTGAGACTTCAAGTAAGGTTGACACTGCCACACTCCACCTATTGAACAGTTTGAATAAAATTCAGATTCCTGACAACCACAGGCCACCCATGCACAGGCTTATTGAGAGGGCTAGCAGCTACAAACATACCACATATGGGAGACTAAATGAGAGTAAAGAGGAGAGGGCTGAACAGGAGAGTGGTGGTCTGGGCAGAAAACAAGAGCAAGCAAGTGACAGCACTCAAATTTTGATCAAGTGAGAACTTTCAAAGATTGAGAGAGTGGGCAGGAAGCAGGCACAGTTCTTGACCACCTACCAGATTCAGGAGATAGGGGGTGAGGGGCTTAGCTTCAGTTCTTTCTGCTCAGAAAGTTGAGGCTGGCTGATCAGGCCAACACCAGGTTTAATAGAAAAGAGTTGGCCATTTTTCTAAATGAGAAAAGGAATTTGTTGAAATACCTCACATTGCTCAGCCTTGTGGAGAAAGACAGAAATCTTGTGAAAGGCATGTTCTCTTCTTCCCTACACTTTGCCAGCTGAGGTGGGTAACTGGAGTCTAGCATATTAAAGCAAAAACTATGCAACCCCCCCCCATTTGGAGAATCCACCTATGTCCATACACATTGAGAGCTGAACAACCTTTTTGCACCAGATGGTTCCCATGGAGGAAATTAATTAGGCATTTCTTCAAAGGTATTCAAGTTGGGATTAAAAGTCAGAAAGTTCTCTGAAATAGTGAGAAACAGAGTTTTATTTGAATAAGAAGTCAGTCCTGCAGACTGGATCACATTTGGAGTTTGGTTTTAGGCTAGGGGTAGGTGCTTTGCCACTGGATAGCTTGAATCAGTACACTTGCTACATATCCCATCTTCCAGTATTTAGAGGAGTTCCCTGTGCATTAGGGAGAACCTGGAAGGAAGTCATGGGTTTTCTAGAGATGGGTGAGTGGGTGAATGCATTAATTCATTTGTTCATTCATCCATCTACTCATTTACCCAACAGTTATTAAGCACTTTACATGCCAGGCATGGTGCCAGGGCCTTCTCTATATGATTAATAGGACAATTCTCTTCTTTAATCCTCCCAATAATTTAACTCACCTGAGATAGGTTCATTTGCTACCCGCATTTTACAGATGAGAAAATCAAGCAACTAGCCCCAAGGAGAGATTGGAAAAAGAGGCACAGCTATTAGAACATTACAGTGTCTTTGTGGGAAACCTCAGCCTCACGCTGGGGAGAGTAGCCAATGGAAAATAAGTCTTCCTACCTATTTATTTGGCAGACATTGAGGCTCAGGGTTGGTGCTTGTGTTGCTAAAAAGTCAAAGTTCTTAGGTATTTCCAAAGGGGTAGCCTGGCAAGTAAGTGAAGAGGTAGGGCTGTGTGGAGTCTATCGTTTAAATAATTTTCGTCTAACAATAGGAATATATCTGCTCATAAAGATTTGTCCAATTAGCTTCTAGTCTATGTGAACATGTTTCCCCTCTATAAGTCAATGAAAATATATAAATGTAAATCTTTTGATGTTCTTCAGTGAAGTGAATAATGATCTGAAATAGCACTTATATATACAGTATAAATATATGCACTATTTTAAATGAAGGCAAATATATATATATATATATATATATATACTCTGGTGGCGTAGTGTCTAAGGCATTTGACTGCTAACCAGAAGACTGGTGGTCAAACCCACCTGCCACTCCTAGGAAGGAAGATTGGGCAATCCACTTCCATAGTGATACTGTCTCAGTATATATATATACAGACAAGAAACCAAACTCACTGCTGTTGAGTCGATCCTAATTCATAGTGACCTCCTTTGGGTTTCCAAGTTGGTAAATCCTTACCGAAGTCAACTGCCCAGTCTTCCTTCCAAGGAGTGGCTGGTGGGTTTGAAATACCAATCTTCTGGTTAGGAATCAAATGCCTTAGGTGCTATGCCAACAGA
>NW_006921883.1:2693897-2697120 GCF_000298275.1 Orycteropus afer afer | reverse complement strand
AAAAAAAAAAAAAAAAGAACCTTTTGGAGCACAGTTCAACTCTGACACATAGGAGTTGCCATGAGTCAGAAGCAATTTGATGGCAACTGGTATTTCCAGTAAGTGCTCAGGCACAAAAGAGAAGGCAACTCAGAAAGCCATGGGAAACAATAGATTTATGGGAAAAAATAATTTGGGATTATATTTTATGTATTACTAATCATGCCACCCATCAACTAGATACTGAACTCTTTTTTTAATTAATCGGATTCTAGTTCTGGCCATTCATATAGGATGCCTTTGGGAAATAAACGAAGCATGTATAGACATTCACTTTTTAAGTGTCACTCGTCGATCTTAAAATCTCCATGTGCATAGACAATGAGGACAAGAAAAGTTTCTGTTCATCATCCTGTAGTGATGAGAACATGTATAAATTAAATGCTGCAAAAAATATCACTATGGCATTGAGAGTAAAACCATTATTTACTGTTTTCAACACCATGGATATTGACCTCTTCCACTACTAAGAAACATTTTCTTTTCTTCTCCCAAGATAATAGACACAATTCTTTCTTCTTTGCTTTAGCCTATTTCCAAGACATTATAATTAAAATTGAAATTTGGTTCTACAACAGCACAGCAGGCATTAAGTATTTAGACTGTATTTCATGTGCGTTCTAAAACCCAAGCTGGTTATTGCAGCCTCTTCCTTTTTTATTACAAAGTATTTGATCAGTTAATGTTTAATATTTCATCTAAATAAGCACAGTTCAACCAAGTAAACATTGAAAAAAAAAAAAACTGACCCATTAATCAGTTTGAACTATACATACTGTGAGCGAATTTATTTTAATGTGGCATAAATAATATCAACAATGTAGCCAGATATGTTCAAAATCACATAATGTTTTTGTGTGTGTGACATGGAAAGCCCACTCGCAGAGCAAGTATTCAACATTTGTAGAAATTCAAATGAGTATTGTTTCATAGGTCACTGAGAACTGTTTAACAAATTGAAGCTCTGATAAAAAATAAGTAGCTGTCCCCTTCTTTACTTAGGGACTCGTCCAGTGTACCAATGAAGACAGCTGCCTTTACTGCATATATTTTAAATAATAATGATCTGACAAGAATCTCACTTCTAATTTGTCCTTGGTCCCAGACACAAGGCCTAACATATATTTGTATGGTGTGCTGGTTAAGGTTATGTGTCAACTTTGCCGGACCTTGTTTTAAGTGGCTGGGCAGCTGGATAGCCCACAATGAGACTGGTAATCAACTCCATGGTGGAATCTGCTATGAGCTGCTGAGTAGCTGCCCTAGGGATGTGGTCTGCTTCCACAGAATCTTGGAGAAAGGTCTCTAGCTTTTTGCCACACTTGGGCACTGCATGTAGCCCAGTCTTCAGCAGTCTGCCATGTTTTTTGCCAATCATGGGATTGTTTCTGGACTTGAATAAGTGGCCTTTAATGTTGTCTGCTAATCTTAGGACTGTGCCATTTTACTTGTCCACCTTGGGTTTGTCAGCCTTAGCAGCCAGCAGCTGCTGAGTGAAGAGAAGCCTCCAGCTCCAGTGGTACAGAAGCAAGAGGCAGAGCTGAAGCCCAAGGTTGAGGGGCCTTCACCCAGCCCCTAGAGCTGGCACTTTGAACTTGGACTTCTAGCCTCCTAAACTGTAAGAGAATAAATTCCTGTTTGTGAAAATCACCCACGTATGGTGTTTCTGTTAGCGGCACAAGAGGGACAAAACATAATGGAAGTTTATATTTCCCTAGCAAATCAGAGGCATTTAGATTCTGCAAATTCAATTTCTGTCCAGGGAATGTTGTCATCATAGATCAACACTGTATTTTTTTTTTTTTTTTTTCTTCAGAATAATGAGTCTTAACCCCACAGTGAGTGAATTTTCTTTTCAAGAAAAATAGTCAACAAAATAAACACACTAATTTCTTATCAAATTGTTTCTGGTGAAAATGCTGTTACTGGTGGAAATGTCATATTTTCACAAAGGAGGAAAAGTTTTTCTTTTTTAAGGAATGGAAAGATTCCCTCTTCATCAGAAACTATCTTGAGCGTGACCTTGCTTCTCCCACTTGCTCTGTGTAGGGTTGGTGTTCTGTTGGAGGAGGCTCCAGGGGGAACTTTGTTTCTGGACTTGAATAAGTGGCCTTCGATGTTGTCTTCTACTCTGGGCCATCTTAACCACTCTCCTTCTGCTCCTCATATACATGTTGCCTCTTGTGGCTGCTCCTTGGTTTCTTCCTTGGGTAGCTGGTTCTCCATAGTTCTGTTGTGTTTCTTTTTATTTACTATGGGATACCTACAAGCTGCTGCTGGACCAAGAATTTACAAGATATGATTAAGAGCTAAGGGCTTAGGCCTAATGACCTCCAAGGCCTGAGCCAATTGGAAAAGAAGAAGACTCTTCTATTGTCTGGAGTGTTTATCCTCTTCAGGGCACTAACCAGTACACTGACATGGGATTCTCTGCATGGGCTTACCTCTTTTCCCTCTAATTAGGTCATGGTACAAGAGCTCACTGAGATTTGGCAATGGAGCCAAATGTAGCTTGAAAATGACCTTCTTTTGCTCTGGGACTGGCCTCTTATTTGGCTTTAGGGTAAATCGCCTATTGAGGGAGGCTTTGAACACAAGTCTTTTATAAACATAGGAGACCAGCCCTGTGCAGTAAGTAGAAATTAGATTTTCCACCAATATTCATAAGTAAGGAGGGAGATATGTGGTATGATTTCAGAAGTGTTCAACATGTCTATCTAAATGAATGATCTCCACTTGCTCCAGTGCCTGAAATTCCACACTGAGTTATTAGCTTAGGAAACATAGACTGGGCAATCATAGGGCTATGTGGGCTGTTTTCAACAGTTAGAATTGATCAGAAAGTGGCTGAGCAGATAGGTATTTTTTTTGGGGGGGGTGGTGAAGATGGGGTTGGAAGTGTTGTGGTTCTTAGGTGCTGTCGAGTCAGACCTGACTCATAGGGACCCCTCCTTGGGTTTCTGAGGCAGTATCGCTACGGAAGTAGATTGCTCAACCTACCTTCCAAGGAGTAGCTGGTGGGTTTGAACCGCCAAGCTTCTGGTTAGCAGTCAAGTGCCTTGGGAAGTAGATATGTAAATAGCAAAGAGTAAGGGAAAGCTAGGGGGGAGCTCTGGTAGCATAGTGGCTAAGACACTTGCCTGCTAACCAGACAGCTGGTGGTTCAAACCCACCAGCCACTCCT
>NW_006921883.1:2674721-2690332 GCF_000298275.1 Orycteropus afer afer | reverse complement strand
ATGGAGGGATGGACACTGGGAAGAGGTAACTATGGGGAGGAAGTGGGAGGGGAGCTGTTGCATTGTGGTAAATTGTGGTCAATGTCATGAGACAAAGTATATGTAAACTGCTGTATGGAAAGTGAATTTCCTCTGTAAATCTTCACCCAAATCACAAAAACAATAAATAAATAAATAAATAAATAATAAAAAAAAGGAGTGAAAACAATATTAAACTGTAAAGCGCAAAACATGTGTATGCTGAAATGAACTTCTTTGTATATATATCCTGAGTGCAACATGCTAGGTAAGTTCATTGTTGTTGTACTTGGGTACTGTTGAATTGATTTCAACTCATAGTGACCCCATGTGACAGAATAGAAATGTCCCATAGGATTTCCAAGGCTGTACTCTTTATGGAAACAGGTTGCCCAGTCCAATGCTATCCTCCCAATCCTTGCTATATTTGAACCCTCATTGCAGCCATTGACTCAATCCTTTTCCTTGAGGGTCCTCCTCTTTTTTGCTGACTCTTTGCTTTACCTAGCACGATGGCCTCGTCCTTCTCCAGGGACTGGTTCTTCCTGATAATATGTACGAAGTATGTGATACAAAGTCTCAACATCCTCTCTTCTAAGGAACGTTTTGGTTATGCTTCTTCCAAGAAATTTATTTTGGTTCTGGCGCTCCATTGTATATTCAATGTTTTTCAAAATCTTAAATGAAATGCAATCAGTTCTTCTTTAGTGTTCTTAGTCATTGTTCAGCTTTCACAAGCATATGAGGGGATTGAAAAGAGTTCTGGTGGCACAGTGCCTAAAGCATTTGCCTGATAAGCAGAAGGTTGGCAGTTCAAACCCCACCAGCTGCTCTGTGGAAGGAAGATGGGTCAATCTACTTCCATAAAGATTTACCACCTTGGAAACACAATGGAGTTCACAATGAGTTGGAATCAACTCAATGGCAGTGGGTTTGTTTTTTGTTTTTGGGGTTGTTTTTTGGATCAGGCACACCTCAGTCCTCAAAATGATAGCTTTATTTTTTAACACCTTTGAGAAGTCTTTTGCTGCAGATTTGCTCAATGCAATGTTGCTTGATTTCTTGACTGCTCCTTCCATGGGCACTGATTATGATTATGATTTACTACAAGTAAAATAAAATCTTGACAACTTCAGTATTTTCTCCATTATCATAATGTTGCTTATTGGTCCAGTTGTGAGGGTTTTTCTGTTCTTTATGAAGAAGTGTAATCCATACTGAAGGCTTTGATCTTTTTCAGTGCTTCTAGTCCTCTTCCCCTTTAGCAAGCAAGGTTGTGTCATTTGCATATCACAGGAAGTTAATGAGTCTTCCACTAACCCTAATGCTGCAATCTTCTTCATGCAGTCCAGATTCTCCTATTATTTCCTCAGCATACATACTGAATAGGTATAGTAAAAGGATACAACCATGCAGTATCTCCTTGTTCGTAGAATAACACTACCTCTTACTCTATGTACAGGTTCCTCATGAGTACAACTTAGTGTTCTGGGATTCCCATTCTTCACAATGTCATCCATAGTTTGTCATTATCCAAACAGTTGAATGCCTTTGCAAAGTCAATAAAACACAAGTCAACATCTTTCTGGTATTCTCTGCTTTCAGCCAAGTTCCTTGTGACATCAACAATGGCATCCCGCTCTACATGTCCTCTTCTGAATTGGGATTTAATTTCTGACAGTTCCCTGCCAATGTATTGCTGCAAAGATTCTGAATTAATTTCAGCATAATTTTAAATTCAGTATAGTTTTTTTTATATTGGGTGTGGCTCCATATTACAGCTGGTGCCTGAGATAGGTGGGTCAGGGCTCAGGGGCTGCTTTTGCTTTTGGATGGCTCTATTTTAAGACCATTGTCCAAGATAGGCAGGTGCAGAGGGGTTAAGAACAACTAAGGGAGATGAACTTGTCTGTCAGTTTGTCATTCTAAGGTGGCTTTCATGTTGCTATGAGGCTGGAGGCTATGCCACTGTGTTGCAAAATGCCAGCAGGGTTACCCATGGTGGGCAGGTTTCAGCAGAGCTTCCAGGCTAAGACAGGCTCAGAAGAAGGAAGAGGCCATCCATTTCTCAAACAATTGGCCAGTGAAAACCTTATGAATAGCAGTGAAACCCTGTTTGATATATTGCTGGAAAACTTTATGAATAGCCCTGAAACATTGTCCAATATAGTGCCAGAAGGTAAGCCCATCAGGTTAGACAGCACTCAAAATTTGACTGTGGAAAAGCTGACTCCTCAGAGTAGAGATGACCTTAACAATATGGATAGAGTAAAGTTTTTGAGACCTCCATTGGTTGATGTGACACGACTCAAAATGAGTAGAAACAGAGGCGAACATCCACTAATAATTGAAATATGGAATGTATGCAGTATGAATCTAGGAAAATTGGAAGTTGTTAAAAAAGAAATAGAATGCATGAACAGTGATATCCTAGGCATTAGTGAGCTGAAATGGACTGGTTTGGGCCATTTTGAATCAGACAACCATATACTCTACTATGCCGGGAATGACAAATTAAAGAGAAATGGTGTGCCATTCATTGTCACAAAGACTGTTTCAAGAGCTGTCCTGAAGGACAGTGCTGTCAGTGATAGGATAACATCCATACATCTACAAGGAAGACCAGTTAATACTACTATTATTCAAACTTATGCACCAACAACCAAAGCCAAAAATAAGGAAATTGAAGATTTCTACCAATTTCTGCAGTCTGAAATTGACTGAAAATGGCATCAAGATGCATTTATTATCACTGATGACTGGAAAGCAAAAGTTGGAAACAAAGAAGAGTTACCAGTAGTTGGAAAATGTGGCCTTGGTGATAGAAATAATGCTGGAGATCACGTGATACAATTTTACAACACCAATGACTTATTCATTGCAAATACCTTTTTTCAACAATATAAGTGACAACTATACACATGGATTTCATCAGATGGAATACACATGGGACACCACCAGATGGAATACACAGGAATCAGACTGACTACATTGGTGGCTAGAAGCAACGGAGAGTTCAATATCTTTGGCCAAAAAAGGACCAGGATCTGATTTTGGAACAGATCATCAACTGCTCATAAGTAAGTTCAAGTTGAACAAGACAATTAAAACAAGTTCATGGGAGCCAAAATATGACCTTGATAATATACCTCCTGAATTTAGAGACCATTTAAAGAATAGATTTGATTTATTGAATACCAATGACTGAAAACCAGAGCAACTGTGGGATGACATCAAGAACATCATCCATGAACAAAGACAGAGGTCATTAAAAAGGCAAGAAGGGAAGAAAAGACCAAAATAGACATCAGAAGAGACTTGGAAACTTGCCCTTGAGTGGAGAGTAGCTAAAGCAAATGGAAGAAATGACAAAATAAAAGAGCTGAACAGAAAATTTCAAAGATCAGCTTGAGAAGACAAAGCCAATTACTATAATGAAATGTGCAAAGACCCAGAATTAGAAAACCAAAAGGGAAGAACACACTCCACATTTCTCAAGAAAGAACTGAAGGAAAAATTTAAGCCTCAAGGTGCAATATTGAAAGATTCCATGGGCAAAATATTGAATGGTGCAGGAAGCATCAAAATAAGATTGAAGGAATACACAGAGTCACTGTACCAAAAAGAACTGGTCAATGTTCATCAATTTCAGGAGGTGGCATGTGATCAAGAAACAATGGTACTGAAGGAAGAAGTCAAAGCTGCACACTGAAGGAATTGGTGAAGAACAAGCCTCCAGGAATTGATGGAATAACCATTGAAAGGTTTCAGCAAATGGCTGCCCCACAGGAGGCACTTACTCAGTTATGCCAAGAGATTTGGAAGACAGCTACCTGGCCAACTGACTGGAAGAGATCCATACTTGCACCTGTCCCAAAGAGAGGCGAACCCATAGAATGTGGAAATTATCAAACAATATCATTACTATTGCATGCAAGTAAAATCTTACTGAAGATAATTCAAAAACGGTTGCAGCAGTATATTGACAGAGAGCCTTCAGACATGCAAGCTGGATTCAGAAGAGGACGTAGAATGAGAGATATCATTGCTGATGTCAGATGGATCTTAGCTGAAAGCAAAGAATACCAGAAAGATGTTTACTTATGTTTTATTGACTATGCAAAAGCATTGGATTGTGTGGATCATAACAAATTATGGGTAACACTGAGAAAAATGGGAATTCCAGAACACTTGGTTGTACTCATGAGGAACCTGTACATAGATCAGGAGGCTGTCATTCAAACAGAAGAAGGGGATACTGTATGGTTCAAATCAAGAAGGGAGTGCATCAATGTTGTATCCTTTCACCATACTTATTCGATTTGTATGTTGAGCAAATAATCCAAGAAGCTAGATTATATAAAGAATAACATGGCATCAGGATTGGAAGAAGACTCATTAACAACCTGTGATATGGAGATCATACAACTTTTCTTGCTGAAAGTGAAGATGACTTGAAGCACTTACTGATGAAGATTAAAGACTACAATCTGCAGTATGGATTACACTTCAATATAAGGAAAACAAAAATTTTCACAACTGGTTCAATAAACAGCTTCATGATGGATGGAGAAAAGATTGAAGTTGCCAAGGATTTCATATTATTTGGTTCTACAATCAACAGACAATGGAAGCACCAGGCAAGACATCAGACAATCTATTGCATTGGGCAAATTTGCTGCAAAACAATTCTTCCACGTGACAAAGAGCAAAGATGTCTCCTTGAAGACTAAGGTGCACCTACCCCAAGCTATGGTATTTTCAATCACCTCTTATGCATGTGAGACCGAAGAAGAGTTGATGCTTTTGAGTTGCAATGTTAGAGAAGAATGCTAAGAGTACCATACTCTGCTAAAAGGACTAACAAATCCGTCCTGGAAGAAGTGAAGTCAGAATGATCCTTGGAAGCGAGAATGGCCAGACCTCATCTGTGATAGTTAAGTTTGTGTGTCAACTTGGCTGGGCCTGGTTGAGTGGCTGGACAGCTGGATGTAGTATTCACCATGATGAGACTGGTAATCAACTCCATGGTGGAAACTACTATGAGCAGCTAAGTAGCTGCTTTAGGGATGTGATCTGCTTCCTGTATACAAGCAGAAGCCCTGGGGAATGGTCTCTAGTTTATGGCATTCTTGAAGGCTACATGTAGCCGTGTTGTTGTTCAGCAGCCTGCCATGTTCTGCCGACTTGGGAATTTCAATGGACTTGAATTAATGGCCTGTCATGTGGTTTGTTAACATCAGGACTGTGCCTTTTGACCTGTCAACCTTGGGCTTGTCAGTCTCAGCAGCCAGCAGCTGTCTGAGTGAAGAAAAGCCTCTAGCTCCAATGGGCCAGGAGCAGGAGATAGAGCTGAAGCCCAAAGTTGAGGGGCTTTCACCCAGCCCCTAGAGCCTGGAATTTTGAACTCAGACTTAAAGCCTCCAAACTGCAAGAGAATAAACTCCTGTTTGTTCAAGCCACCCCACTTGTGGTATATTCTTGTCAGAATGGAACTAGGTAACCAGAACATCGTTTCACCTACTTTGGTCATGTTGTCAGAAGGAACCATTCCCTGGAGAAGGATATCATGCTCAGTAAAGTGGAGGGTCAACAAAGAAGGAGAAGACCCTCAGCAAGATCGATAGACACAGTGGCTGCAACAATTGGCTCAGGTATAGCAGGGATCATGAGGCTGGCACAAGACAGGGCAGTGTTTCGTTCTGCTGTGCATAGGGTCATTATGAGTTGGAGACGACTCGACAGCACCTAACAACAACAACAACAAAATTTTATTTCTATGTGTTATTAATGATATTGTTTGATAATTTCTACACCCCATTGGATCACCTTTCTTTGGAATGGGCGCAAATATGGATCTCTTCCAGTTGGTTACCAGGTAGCTGTCTTCCAAATTTCTTGACATAGACAAGGGAGTGTTTCAACCATTGAATACTTTTGGTGAAACATCAATTCCTGGAAACTTCTGTTTTCAATTTTTTTTGCCAGTGCCTTCAGTGCAGTTTGAAAGTCTTTCAATACCACAGGCTCTTGATCATATGCAATTTCCTGAAATAGTTGAACATCAACCAATTCTCTTTTTGATACAGTGACTTTGTATATTCCTTCCATCTTTTTATGCTTTCTATGTCATTCAATATGTTGCCCATGTTGTTGATGTTGTTAGATGCCATTGAATCAGTTCTCACTCACAGTGACCCTATGTACAATAGAGTGAAACATTGCCCTGTCCTAAGCCATCCTCACAATACTTGCAATTCTTAAGCCCATCATTGCAGCCACTGTGTCAGTCCATCTCATTGACGGCCTTCCCCTTTTTCGCTGACCATCTACTCTACAAGTATGATATCCTTTTCCAGGGAATTGTCTCTTCTGACAACGTGATCAAAGTAGGTGAGATTAAGTATGGCCTTTCTTGCTTCTAAAGAGCATACTAGCTGCACTTCTTTCAAGACAGATTTCTTAATTCTTTTGGCAGTCCATGATATTTTCAATATTCTTCGCCAACACCAAATTCAAAGGCATCAACTCTTCTGTGGTTTTTCTTATTCATTGTCCAGCTTTCACATGCATGTGAGGTGATTTCAAACACCACGGTTTGGGTGAGGTACATCTTACTCTTCAAAGTAACATCTTTGCTCTTTAACCCTTTCAAGAGGTCTTTTGCAGCAGATTTGCCCAGTGCCATATGACATTTGATTTCTTGACTGCTGCTTACATGGGTATTGATTGTGGAGCCAAGTAAAATGAAAGGTTTGACAACCTCAAACTTTTCTCCATGTATTGTGATGTTGCTTATTGAGCCAGTTGTGAGGATTTGTGTGTTCTTTATGTTGAGGTACAATCCATACCAAAGACTGGTTGTAGTCTTTGATCTTCATTAGTGCTTCAAGTCATCTTCCCTTTCATCAAGCAAGGTTGTGTCATCTGCATATTGCAGGTTATTAATGAGTCTTACTCCAGTCTTGATGCTGCATTCTTCTTCATATAGTACAGCTTCTCAGATTATTTGCTCAGCATGCCAACTGCATAAATATAGTGAAAGGTTACAAATCTGACATACACCATTCCATATTTTATACGATGCCATATCTTCTTGTTCTGTTCAAATGATAGTCTCTTAGTCTATGTACAGGTGCCTTGTGAGCATAATTAAGTATTCTGGAATTCCCACTCTTCTCAATGTTTTCCATAATTTCTTATGATCCACATAGGTGAATGTCTTTACATAGTCAATAAAACAAAAGCAAACATCTTTCTGGTATTCTTTGCTTTCAGTCAAGATTCATCTGACATCAGCAATGATATCTCTCCTTGCATGCCCTCTTTTGAATCTGGCTTCAATTTCTGCCAGTTCCCTGTCAATATAGTAGTACAATTGTTCGTTTGTTTTTTTTTAATTTATTTTCAGTAAAATGTTACTTGTGTGATATTAATGATATTGTTCAATAATTTATACATTCTGTTGGATCACTTTACTTTGAATGGGCACAAATGTGGATCTCTTCCCATCAGTGAGCCAGATAGTTGTCTTCCAAATTTTTTGGCATAAACAAGTAAGCACCTCCAGCACTGCATTCCATTTGTTGAAGCATTTCAGGGGGCATTCCATCAATTCCTGGAGCCTTGTTTTTCACCAGTCCCTTCAGTGAATTTGGTCCTTTTCCTTCAATAGCATTTGTTCTTGAGCATATGCTACCTCCTGAAATTGTTGAATGTCAACCAACTCTTTTTGGTACAGTGACTCTGTGTATTCCTTCCATCTTCTTTTGATGCTTACTGCATCGTTCAATATTTTGCCATTAGAATCCTTCAATATTGTAACTTGAGGCTTGAATTTTTTCTTTAGTTCTTTCAGTTTGAGAAATGCCAAGTGTGTTCTTCCCTTCTGTTTTTCTAATTCCAGGTCTTTGCAATTTCATTATAATACTTTGCTTCTTGAACTGTTCTTTGAAATCTTCTATTCAGTTCTTTACATCACCATTTCTTCCATTTGCTTTAGCTACTCTCTGCTCAAGAGCAAATTTCAAAGTCTCTTCTGACATCCATTTTGGTCTTTTCTTCCTTTCCTGTCTTTTTAATGACAATTTGCTTTCTTCATGTATGATGAGCTTGATGTCATCCCACAACTTATATGGTCTTGTCATTTGTTTTCAATGTGTCAAATCTATTTTTAGGTGGTCTCTAAATTCAGGTGGGATATACTTAATGTCAGGAGCTCTGGAAGTGTAGTGCCTAAGGCACTTGACTGCTAACCAGAGGGCTGGTGATTCAAACCCACCAGCCAATCTACTTCTGTAGAGATACTGCCTTGGAAACCCAAGGAGGGGTCACTATGAGTTGGGTCTGACTCAATGGCACATAACAACTACAACATACTTAATGTCATATTTTGGTTCTCATGGACTTGTCTTGATTGTCTTCAGTTTCCACTTCAATGTTCATAGGAGCAATTTATGGTCTGCTCCACCATTACTACTGACCTTGCTTTGGCTGATGATATTGAACTTCACCATTGCCTCTTTCCACAGATGTATGTAGTCGATCTGATTCCCGTGTATTTCATCTGGTGAGGTACATGTCTATAGCCACCATTTCTGTTGTTGGAAAAAAAAATTTCCAATGAATAATTCGTTGGTCCTACAAAATTCTATCATGCAGTCTCCAGCATCGTTTCTTTCACCAAGGCCATATTTTCCAACTACTGATGCCTCTTCGTTATTTCCAACTTTCACATTCCAATCACCAGTAATTATAAATACATCTTAATTGCAAGTTTGGACAATCTCAGACTGTTGTTGTTAGATGCCACCAATTTGGCTCCAACTCACAGCAACCCTAAGTACAACAGAATGAAACATTGCCTGATCCTGTGCCAGCTCACAAACCTTACTACTCAAGTTCATCTTTGCAGCCACTGTGTCAATCCATTTCATTGAGGACCTTCCCTTTTTTTGCTGACCCTCCACTTTACCAAGCAAGATATCCTTCTCCAGGGAATGGTCTCTTCTGATAACATGACCAAAGTAGGTGAGATAATGAAGTCTTTCCATTCTTGCTTTCAAGCAGCATTCTAGCTGCAGTTCTTCCAGGATAGATTTGTAAGTTTTTTTGGCAGTCCATAGTACTTTCTGTATTCTTCGTCAACACCACAACTCAAAAGCATCAACTCTGCTTTGGTCTTCCTCATTCATTGTCCAGCTCTCAAGTGCATATGAGGTGATTGAAAATACCACGGCATAGGTTAGGCACACCTTAGTCTTCAAAGAGACATCTTTGCTCTTCAGCACTTTAAAGAGGTCTTTTGCAGCACATTTGCCCAGTGCAATACATCATCTGATTTCTTGACTGCTGCTTCCGTTTGTGTTGACTGTGGAAACAAATAATATGAAATCCTTGACAACTCCAGGCTGTAGAAGTTGGTGAAAATCTTAAATTTCTTCATCTTTAGCTTTAGTAGTTAGTGCATAAATTTGAAAGTAAGAGTACTAACTGGTGTTCTTTGTAGATGTATGGATGTTTCCTACCACTTCCAGCATTGTGCTTCAGGGTGGATCTTGAAATGTTCTTTTTGATAACAAATGTGATGCCATTCCTCTTCAATTTGTCATTTCTGGGATAATAGACCGTATGATTGTCTGATTCAAAATGGCCAGTTTCAGTCCATCTCAACTCACTGACATCTAGGATATTGATCTTTTTGTATTCCATTTCATTTTTTACAATTTCCAACTTCCCTAGATTCATACTTTGTATGTTCCCTGTTCCAATTATTAATGAATGTTTGCAGCTGTTTCTTCTCATTTTGAGTCATGCCCCATCAGCAAATGAAGGTCCCGTAAACTTTACTCCATACACATCATTAAGGCTTTCTCTACTTGAAGGAGGCAGCTCTTCCCCACTCACATTTTGAGTGCCTTCCAACCTGAAGGGGTCATCTTCTACTATTATGTCATAATATTTCACTGCTATTCATAAAGTTTTCCACTAATATATCAGACAGTGTTTCACTGTTATTCAGCAGGTTTTCACTGGCCAAGTCTATCAGAAGTAGATGGCCCCATCCTTCTTCCCAGTCTGGAAGCTCCTCTGAATCCTGTCCACCATGGATGACCCTGCTGGTATTTGAAATATCGGTGGCATAGCTTCCAGCCTCACAGCAACATGCAAGCCACCACTGTACAATAAACTTGACAGACAAGTGATGAATTTTTTTCCACAGAATCCTCCAGTTTTGCCGCTTGAAGCCTGAATTTTTTTCCTCAGATCTTTCAGCTTGAGAAATATTGAACATGTTCTTCTCTTTTGGTTTTCGAACTCTAGGTCTTTGCACATATCATGATAATAGTTTGCTTTGTCTTCTCAAGCTGCCCTTTGAAATCATCTGTTCAGCTCTTTTACTTCATCATTTCTTCCCCGCACTTTAACTACTGTATGTTCAAAGGCAAGTTTCAGAGTCTCTTCTGACATCTATTTTGACCCTTTCTTTCTTTTTCTAAATGAATTTTTACTTTCTTCATGTATGATGTGCTTAATGTCACCCCACAGCTAATCTGGTCTTCAGTTACTAGTGTTCAATTTGTCAAATGTCTTCTTGGGATGGTAGGATATACTTAAGCTTGTATTTTGGTCTTGTAGACTTGTTTTGCTTTTCTTCAACTTCAACTTGAACTTGCATATGAGCAATTGATGGTCTGTTTCACAATTAGCCCTTGTCCTTGTTCTGACTGATGATACTGACCTTCTCCATTGTCTCTTTCCACAAATGTAGTCGATTTGATTCCTGTGTATTTTATCTGGTGAGGTCCAAATGTATAGTTGCCCTTACGTTGCTGAAAAAGGTACTTGCAATGAATAAGGTTTTGCTCTTGCAAAATTCTATCGTACTGTCTCTGGTGTCATTTCTATCACCAAGGCAATATTTTCCAACTACTAATGCTTCTTCTTTGTTGCCGACTTTTGCATTCCAATCACCAATTATTATCAATACATCTTGAGTGCACGTTTGGCCACTTTCAGACTGCAGAGGTTCGTAAAAATCATCAATCTCTTCATGTTTTGCTTTTGGGGATTGGTGCATAAAACTGAATAGTAGTATTAACTGGTCTCTCTTGTCAGCATGTAGATATTATCTTGTCACTAACAGTGTTGAACTTCAGGATAGATCTTGAAATGTTCTTTTTCACTGTGAATGTGATGTGATTCCTCTTTGTCATTCCTGTCATAACAGACTATATGATTATCTGATTCAAAATTGCTAATACCAGTCCATTTCAGCTCTCAAATGTCTAGGATAGCAATCTTTAAGTGTTCCATTTCATTTTTGGCAACTTCCAATTTTCCTAGCTCTTCCCCTGTAGTATTTTGAATGCCTTCCAATCTGAGGGGCTCATCTTCTGGCACTATATCAGGCATTGTTCAGCTGCTAGTGATAAGGTTTATATTGGCCAATTTTTCAGAAATAGACCACCAGTTCCTTCTTCTGAGTGTATCTTAGCCTGGACGGTCTGTTGAAACTTGTCTACCATGAGTGATTCTGCTGTTATTGAAAATACTGGTGGCATTGCTTCCAGCATCACAACAACACAAAAGCCATCACAAACTGACAGATGAGTGGTACACAATGCATTTATCATATATTATATAGTATCTTCAGAATGAATAAGTATTGTGAATGGATACACTCCCTTCTTGATTTTAAACCATGCAATATTCCCCGATTCTGTTTGAGCAATAGACTCCTGGTCTATGTACAGGTTCCTTATGAGCAAATTCAGTGTTCTGGAATTCCCATTCTTCTCAATGTTATCCATAATTTGTTATGATCCACACAATCAAATGTTTTTGCATAGTCAATAAAACACAACTAAACACCTTTCTGGTATTCTTTACTTTGAGCCAAGATCCATCTGACATCAGCTATGATATCCCTCATTCTATGTCCTCTTCTGAATCCAGCTTGCATTTCTGGAAGTTCTCTGCCAATATACTGCTGCAACCATTTTTGAATTATCTTCAGTAAGATATTACTTGTATGTGATATTAATGATATTGTTCAATAATGTCCACATTCTGTGGGATCATCTTTCTTTGGAATGGGTGCAAATATGGATCTATTCCAGTCAGTTGGTCAGGTAGCTGTCTTCCAAATCTCTTGGCATAGCCAAGTGAGTGCCTCCAGTGGGGCATCTATTTGTTGAAACATTTCAATGGGTATTCTGTCAATTCCTGGAGCCTTGTTCTTCACCAATTCCTTCAGTGCATCTTTGAATTCTTCCTTCAATACCATTGGTTCTTGATAATATGTCACCTCTGAAATGGATGAAATTGACCAATTCCTTTTGGTACAGTGCCTCTTTGTATCCCTTCCATTTTCTTTTGATATTTGCTGCATCATTCAATAATTTGCCCATGGAATCTTTCAATATGGCAACTCAAGACTTAAATTTTTTCTTCAGTTCTTTCAGCTTGAGAAATGCCAAGCATGTTTTTCCCTTGTGGTTTTCTAATTCCAGTCTTTGCACACTTCATTATAATAATTGACTTTGTCTTCTTGAGCTGCTCTTTGAAATCTTCTGTTCAGCTCTTTTATCTTGTCATTTCTTCCATTTGCTTTAGCTACTCTCCATTCAAGAGCAAGTTTCAGAGTTTCTTCTGACATTCATTTTGGTCTTTTCTTCCTTTCCTGTCTTTTTAATAACTTTTTGCTTTCTTTATTGATGATTCTTGATGTAATCCCACAATTGCACTGGTTTCCAGTCATTGATGTTCAATGCATCAAATTTATTCTTTAGAATAAATTTCTAAATCCAGGAGGGATGTAATCAAGGTCATATTTTGGCTCTCATGGACTTGTTTTAATTGTCTTCAGCTTCAACTTGAACTTGCGTACGAGCAAGTGATGGTCTGTTGCACAGTCACCTCCTGGTCTTGTTTTGGCTGAAGATATTGAGCTTCTTCATCATCTCTTGCCACAGATGTAGTCAATCTCATGCCTGTGTAAACCATCTGGCAAAGTCCATGTTGTATGGCTGCCTTTTGTGTTGTTGAAGAAAGGTATTTGCAATGAATAAGTCATTGGTCTTGCAAACTTCTATCGTGATCTCCAGCATTATTTCTTTCAACAAGGCCATATTTTCCAACTACCAGTGATTCTTCTTTGTTTCCAACTTTTTGCATTCCAAACACGAGTGATAATTAACATATCTTGATTGCAAGTTTGGTCAATTTCAGACTGCAGATGTTGGTAAAAATTTTCGATTTCCTCATCTTTGGCTTTGGTGGTTGTTGTGTAAATTTGAATAATAGTAGTATTAACTTATTTTCCTTGTAGGCATATGGATATTATCCTATCACTGACAGCATTATACTTCAGGATAGGTCTTGATATATTATTTGTGATGATGAATGCCACACAATTCCTCTTCAATTTGTCATTCCTGGCATAGTAGATCATATAACTATCTGATTCAAAATGGCCAAAACCAGTCTACTTCAGCTCACTAGTGCCTAGGATATTGATCTTTATGCACTCATTTCATTTTGACAGTTTCCAATTTTCCTAGATTCATATTTTGTACATTCAATGTTCTGATTATTAATGGATGTTTGCAGCTATTACTTCTCATCTTGAGATGTGCCACCCCAGCAAATGGTGGTCCCAAAAGCTTTACTCTATATGAGCAAATAATCTGAGGAACTGGACTATATGAAGAAGAACGTGGCATCAGAATTGGAGGAAGACTCATTAACAATCTGCAATCCACAGACAACACAACTTTGCTTGCTAGAGTGAGGATGACTTGAAGTACTTACTGATGAAGATTGAAGACTACAGTCTACAGTATGGATTACACTTTGTTCTGGTTACCTAGTGCCACTCTGACAAGAATATACCACAAATAGGATGGCCTTAACAAACAGGAGTTTATTCTCTCACAATTTGGAGGCTTTAAGTCTAAGTTCAAAGTGCCAGGCTTTAGGGGCTATGTGAAAGCCCCTCGACCTTGGGCTTCAGCTCTGCCTCTTGCTCCCAGCCCACTGAAGCTAGAGGCATCTCTTCACTCAAGCAGCTACTGGCTGTGAGGCTAACAAGCCCAAGGTTGACAAATAAAATAGCACAGTCCCAATGTTACCAAACCACACTACAGGCCATTAATTCAAGTCCATTGTAAGTCCCAAGGTCGGCAGAGCATGGCAGGCTGCTGAACAATGACATGGCTACATGCAGGGTCCAAGTGTGCCATAAGTTAGAGACTATCCCTAAGGCTTCTCCTTATATACAGGAAGCAGACCACATTCCCTAAGGCAGCGACTCACCTGCTCATAGTAGATTCCACCTGGAGTTGATTACCAGTCTCATCATGGGGAATACTACATCCAGCTGCCCAGCCATTCAATCAGGCCCAGCCAAATTGACACACAAACTGAACTACCACACACCTCAATATAAAGAAAACAAAAATCCTCACAACTGGACCAATAAGCAGCATCATGATAAATGGAGAAAAGATTAAAGTTGTCAAAGACTTCATATGACTTGGTTCTACAATCAGCACCAATGCAAGCAGTAGTCAAGACATCAGAAGATGTATCACATAGGGCAAATCTGCTGCAAAAGACTTCTTTGAAGTGCTGAAGAGCAAAGATCTCTCCTTGAAGACTGAGATGCACCTGACCCAAGCCGTGGTATTTTCAGTAGCCTCATATGCATGCGAGAGCTGGACAATGAATAAGGAAGATTGAAGGGTTGATGGTTTTGAGTTGTGGTGTTGGTGAAGAATACTAAAAGTACCATGGAGTGCTAAAAGTACTAACAAATCTGTCCAAGAAGAAGTGCAGCCAGAATGCTCCTTGGTGGCGAGGATGGCCAGACTTCATCCCACCTACTTTGGTCATGTTGTCAGAAGGGACCATTCTCTGGAGAAAGATATCATGCTTGGTAAAGTGGAGGGTCAACTAAAGAGGGGAAGGCCCTCACCAAGATGAATTGACACAGTGGCTGCAAAGATGGCTCAGGTATAGCAGGGATTGTGAGACCGGCCCAGGACTGCGCAGTGTTTCATTCTGTTGTACATAGGGTCACTATGAGTCAGAGATGATTTGACGCACCTAACAACAACAACAACTTCAGACTGACACAGTTGCTCTAATAATGTGCTCAAATATAGTAACAATGGTGAGGATAGCACAGGACTAGGCAATGTTTCATTCTGTTGCACATAGACAGCTATGAGTCAGAATCGACTCAACAACACCTACCAACAATTTTCAGCAGACTGGGGGGTAGTACTCTGTAATCATAAACCAAACTCACTGCTCTCGAGTCAGATCTGACTCATAGTGACCTCTCCTTGGGTTTCTGAGGCGATATCACTACAGAAATAGATTGCCCAAACTTCCTTCCAAGGAGTGGCCAGTGGGTTTGGACCACCACCGTCTGGTTAACAGTCAAATGCCTTAGGCACTACGCCACCAGATACATTGATTATTTCTGCTGCAAAACGTGTAAGTATTTACACTGTTGTTGTTGTTATTTGCTGTCGAGTAGGACCCGACTCAGCAACTGCTCCTTGGATTTCCGAGGCAGTATC
>NW_006921883.1:2672591-2674334 GCF_000298275.1 Orycteropus afer afer | reverse complement strand
GCCTTAGGCCCTATGCTACCTGAGCTCCTAGTATTTACACTAGTGGGATAAAAATAACTATTATTAGTCTCAAGTCAGATTTTGCTGCTAAATGAGATTTCCTCAAACTCTAAAACCTTATAGTTTTCATAGCATTTTAACTTTTAGAGTTTTTGGATAAGAGTTTGTGGACTGACAATTCACTATAGCAAAGAAATGGAAATAGCCTAAATGCCCATCAACAGATGAGTGGATAACCAAATTATGGTACATGCACACAATGGAATACTATGCTACATTAAAGAACAATGAGGGATATGTGAATCACAATCACAATGTGGATGAACCTGGAGGACACTGTTGTGTTGTTGTTGTTGTTGTTGTTTGCCATCAAGTTGGACCCAACTCATGGAGACCCCTCCTTGGGTTTCCAAGGTGGTATCACTATGGAAGTAGATTGCCCAACCTTCCTTCTGAGGTGTGGCTGGTGGGTTTGAACCACCAGTCTTGTGGTTAGCAGTCAAGTGCCTTAGGCACTACAGTACTAGAGCTCCCTGGAGAACATTATGATGAGTGAAATAAGTCAATTGCAGAAGACAAGTACTATATGAGCCCATTACTGTAAAAGGACAAAGAAAGGTTTGCTTGGGAAATGGAACTCACTTTGTAGTTTACTGGGATGGGGAGGGAAGGGGAGTGTGTTAGGCTGGGTCTCTAGAGAAACAAAACCAGTAAAGCTTATATATATGTATATATAGACAAATTTATCTTAGGAAAATGGCTCACACACTTATTGAGGCTGGCAAGTCCAAAGTTCCTGGATCAAACGTCAAGCTGGAGGCTTTTCCACGTGAAGCTGGAGGCTTTTCCCAACTCTTGCAGCAGCAGGGGCTGAGGAGCTCAAGGCTGGCAGGCAGTACACTGGCTGTTGACTCCAACAAAAGACGAATCCAAGATCTCCAGGCCGAATGGTGGATTGTTCATTCAAGGACAGCTGTAGGCAGCACAAAAGAATTCCAATCCATGGAAGAATGTCTCTTTTCCCAGGATGTCCATAGATATACTGGAAGCAGGCCATACCACTAGGGAAATTCCCTTTCAACAGATTGGCTGCTCAAAACATAATCATCTGATCCCATCATGGGAATAACCACATCACAACAGCTTAAACCACACAGAATTGTGGTCTAGCCAAGTTGACACACAGCTCCAACTGTCACAGGGAGGGATTAATTTTGGACTAGTTGGAGTCCACATGCTGACTTGGGTGTTCTGCTTACCTAGTGCTGCTCTGACAGGAATATATATCACAAATGGGATGGCCTTAACAAATAGGAATTTATTCTCTTACAGTTTGGAGGCTTTAAGTCCAAGTTCAAAGTGCCAGGCTCCAGGGGCTGGGTGAAAGCCCCTCAACCTTGGGGTCCAGCTCTGCTTCCTGCTCCTGGCCCACTGGAGCTAGCAGCTTTTCTTCATTCAGGCAGCTGCTGGCTGCTGAGGTTAACAAGCCCAAGGTCGACAAATAAAATGGCACAGTCCCGATGTTACCAAACCACAAGACAGGCCATTAATTTAAGTCCATTATAAGTCCCAAGGTTCCCATGGCAGGCTGCTGAACAACAACATGGCTCCATGTAGGGTCCAAGCGTTCCATAAGTTAGAGACCATTCCCAAAGATGCTTCTTATATATGGGAAGCGGACCACAGACCCAAAAGCAGCTGAGTGGTAGATCCCACCATGGAGTTGATTGCCAGTCTCATCAT
>NW_006921883.1:2660895-2672414 GCF_000298275.1 Orycteropus afer afer | reverse complement strand
GAATTGTGCACATAAGAGACAGACAACAGAGGCTAATACCAACCAATGTGTCCACAACACTGCATTACCATTACCATTAACACCAAACACCAGGCTACAGATAAACACATAAACACCTGAGAGGATCAGATGGGGGTCAGTGAACAGGAGTATACTCTAGACCAAGGATAGATTCATCTGAGGGTAATCATGCACAGACACCAGTGATACAAAATACCTGCAATCATTACAGAAACAATAGAAGACAGACACAGAGTAATCTATCACAGACAACCAGACACTATGGGAGAGAGATCCAATAGATCTACTGTGTCAGGACCATAGTACTGGGGGACACCAGACTCCATTGGCACAACAAAACACATAAAGGCCTTGCTCCACAATCTACATTGGTGAGTAGCGACTAGGGTCTTAAAAGCTTTCAAGCGGCCATCCTAGCGTTGGAAGTGAAGAAGAATGCAAAAGGGGTGGGGCATTTGGAAGCAATCAGCCATAGGACACGATGGCCCTCAAGACCAGAAGAATTAGATGTTGCCTCGCTACCAATGCCAACCACTCAGGAAAGGATCAAATCTGGAGATCCTGGATAGAGTGGGAGGGAAAACATGAAACAAAATCCAAAAACTCAATAATGGCCAGAATTACTGGTCAGAGGAAGTCTGACGAGACCCCCAATACTATGGCCCTGGAATACATTCTGTGCCTGGAATAAAACGCACCCCCAGGGGCTGGCTCTCAGCCCAATAGTTAATAAGACATACACGCAGACCTCTCAACCCAGGATGATGCACCCACATACTCTATGGTAATACATTCTTTAGAGCAATAGACCACGGGACACCAGAGGACCAACATTCAAATTGAGGAAATGCAGGACAAACAGGAGTGCATAAATATTAGGGGCACAGGGGGAGGGTTACAGGGTAGGGAGAGGAGGAGACTGGGTTAGGGTGGACATGGTAAATGGGGAATAAAACTAAATGTACACGTAACATTGAATGTAAAACAAGCTCTTAAAATAAAAAAAAAATAATAATTTAGAAAAAAAAGAGTTTGTGGACTGATACTAATGCCAGATCTTATATCCTAGTTAAAGCCCACACTTTTGGTCCAATATGCATTTTGCTGTTAAAGGAACGAGCACAAAAGAGGAGAACACAAGTGCCAAGTCGGCCACAGCATTTGGCTCAGAGAAGCAGCACTGAAGCTTAGGCTTACAAGGCCAATTCTGCCTCTAATTAACTGTGACCTTAGGCGAATTAATTAACCTCTCTGAGCTAACTTTGCCCATCTGTAAGTCATAAAGTTGTTGTGAGAATAAAATTATTATATTTCAGGTGCTTAGAACATTCCTAAGGGGTCCTGATGGTGCAGTGGTTAAGCACTCGGCTGCTAAATGAAATGTTCACAGTTGGAACCTGCCCAGTGGCTCCATGGAAGAAAGGCCTGGTGATCTGCTTCCATGAAGATTACGGCCAAGAAAACCCTATGGGGCAGTTCTGCTCCGTCACATGGGGGCGCTTTGAGTCTAACATTGACACAATGGCACCTCACAACTACCACAGAATGCTGTTGGCATGTAGTACTCGGTTGTTGTTTGTTAGGTAACGTCGAGTCGTTTCCGACTCACAGCGATCCCATGCACAGCAGAACGAAACACTGCCCGATTCCGCGCCAGCTCCACGATCCCTGCTATACTTGAGCCCATCATCACAGCCACCATGTCAATCCCTCTAGTTGAAGGCCTTCCCCTCTTTCATCGACCCTCTACCCTACCAAGCATGACATCCTTCTCCAGGGAATGGTCCCTTCTGATAACATGATCAAAATAGGTGAGACAAAGTCTGGCCATTCTTGCTTCCAAGGAGCACTTCAGGTGCACTTCCTCCAGGACAGATGTTAGTTCTTTTAGCAGTCCATGGTACTTTCAGCATTCTTCGCCAGCACCACAACTCAAAAGCATCAACTCTTCTTCTGTCTTCCTTATTCATTGTCCAGGTCTCACATGCATACAAGGCAATTGGAAATATCATGGCTTGTGTCAGGTGCACCTTAGTCCTCAAGGAGACATCCTTGCTCCTCAGCATTTGAAACATTTCCTTCACGGTTGACTTTCCCAATGCTACACATTGTCTAATGTCCTGACTGCTGCTTCCATTGGCATCGATTGTAGAACCAAGCAATGTGAATTCTCTGACAACCTCAATCTTCTCTCCATTTATTGTGATGCTACTCATTGGTCCAGTTGTGAGGATTTTTGTTTTCTTTATATTGAGACATAATCCATACTGCAGACTGTATTCTTCAACCTTCATCAGTAAGTGCCTCAAGTCATCCTCACTTTCAGCAAGCAAAGTTGTATCGTCTGCATATCTCAGGTTGTTGATGATTTTTCTTCCAATCCTGATGCCATGTTTTTCTTCATATAGTCCAGCTTCTTGGATTATTTGCTCAGCATATAGATTGAATAAGTGTGGGGAAAGGATACAACCCTGACGCACTACCTTCCTGATTTTAAAACATGTAGTGTCCCCTTGTTCTGTTCGAACCACAGCCTCTTGGTCAAGGTACAGGTTCCTCATGAGTACAATCAACTGTTCAGGAATTCCCATTCTTCTCAATGTTATCCATAATTTGTCATGATCCACACAATCAAATGCCTTTGCATAGTCAATAAAACACAAGTAAACATCTTTCTGGTATTCTTTGCCTTGAGCCAAGATCCATCTGACAGCAGCTATGATATCCCTTGTTCCACATCCTCTTCTGAATCCAGCTTGCGCCTCTGGAAGTTCTTTGTCAATATACTGCTGCAAACATTTTTGAATTATCTTCAGTAAGATCTTACTTGAGTGCGATATTAATGATACTGTTCTGTAATTTCAACAATCTGTGGGATCACCTTTCTTTGGAATGGGTACAAATATGGATCTCTTCCAATCAGTTGGCCATGTAGCTGTCTTCCAAATCTGGTGGCATAATTGAGTGAGTGCCTCCAATGGGGCATCCGTTTGTTGAAATATCTCAATCTGTATTCCATCAATTCCCAGAGCCTTGTTCTTCGCCAATTCTTTCATTACAGCTTTGACTTCCTCCTTCAGTACCATTGGTTCTAGATCTTATGTCACTTCCTGAAATGGATGAAGATTGAGCAGTTCTTTCTGGTACAGTGATTCTGTGCATTTCTGCCATCTTCTCTTGATGTTTCCTGCATGATTTCATATTTTGCCCATAGAATCTCTCAATTTTGCAACTTGAAACTTAAATTTTTTCTTCAGTTCTTTCAGCTTGAGAAATGCTGAGCGTGTTCTTCCCTTTTGGTTTTCAAACTCCAGGTCTTTGCACATTTCATTATAGTAATTGGTTTTGTCTGCTTGAGATGCTCTTTGAAATCTTCTGTTCAGCTCTTTTATCTTGTCATTTCTTCCATTGGCTTTAGCTACTCTCCACTCAAGGGCAAGTTTCAGTCTCTTCTGTCATCCATTTTGGTCTTCTCTTCTTTTCTTGTCTTTTTAGTGATCTCTTGCTTTCTTCATGGATAATGTTCTTGATATCCTCTTAAAATTCTTCTGGTTTTTGGTCACTGGTGTTCAATGCATCGAATCTATTCTTTAGATGATCTCTAAATTCAGGAGGGATATATTCAAGATCATATTTTGGCTCCCTTGGACTCAGGAGGTGTCAGTTATCAATATGCTAGGAATTACTTTAGCTTATGTGTTTTATTTGCTAGCTTCTCAGTTGAGGTGCAGGTGAGAGGAGGTATGAAAAATAAAGGTCATTACAGACTGCACTAGTCAAACTGCTTTCACTCTTGTATTTGTTCCCCAGTCCTGTTCCAGGCATAGTCTTTGATAACCTCCTTTGTCACCTCTGTCATTCAGTTTCTCCTCCATATTTATAAAACTGAAGGTCATTCTACCATTGATACTGGTACTAGTTGGTGTCGAGTCAATTCTGACTCAGTGACCTGGTATGTGTCAGAGTAGAGCTGTGATCCACAGGATTTTCAACGGCTGATTTTCCAGAATTAGACTGCCAGGCCTTTCTTCTGAGGTGCCTTTAGGTGGACTCAAACCTCCAACCTTTTGGTTAGCAGCCTATTGCATTAACTGTTTGTACCAGCCAACAACTCCTTCCTGCTAATATCCACCACTATTGAGTTCATTCTGACTCATAAAGTCTCTATAGGACACAGAACTACCCCCTAGGGTTTTCTAAGGCAGTAATTCCTTTCAGAAGCGGATCACCCCATCTTTGTCCCACAGAGTGGCTAGTGGGTTTGAACTGCTGAAGTTTGGTTAGCAGCTGACTGCCTTAACCACTGTACCACTAGAGTTCCTTCCTATATGTGATTATGTAAACAAAAGCAGATTAGATTTTCCAGAAAAGAGATTATTATTTTACTGAAAGGTAAATTGTATTTCTATCACTAATTTTAGCCTATATGGGTTACTAGGAAATGTTAAGCAAAGCAGGGGCCCAGAGGACCTGACTTGTACTTAAACCATGTGTCCTTTCAAAGTGAATCCAGATTACAATACAAAAATGAAACGGAAACAGTTTCCATGAACTCACTCATTCATCTTCTCCACAGCCAGAAAATTCTGCTTATGATTTTGAAAGGTTGCAGGCCAGAGGTTGCCCCTTCTTCCAATCCTAGAGTTTTATCTGGACTGTGACTTGCTGTAGCCACTGAAACAACTCGCTGGTTCTGGAATCCTACTCTGCAAAAACAGAATAATTCCATTCCAAACCAGAATTCTGGGTGGAAACTACTAGTTGAATTAGGGACACATAAGTGCTGGGCACTCTTCTCAATCATGCAATGACAGTCTTTTCTTTTTTCCTTACAGAATTGCAATTCTCAAGTTAAATTATTGGTAATGACTGAAATATTAGATGTTTAAATTTAAACACATGTCACAATCTAAAGCTTCACTTATGCCACATAAGTCCCAGCCAACATTTGCTGCAGTTTTTCAAATTTGCTAAACAAACAAACAAGCAAAACAAAAGAAAACAAATGAGAAAGGTTTTACTAGAAAATGAGTATGTATTCATTCTGAGGAATAAGAACTGGCATAGGAAGAAGACCTGAAATAAGGATTTTTTCTCTTTTCAGTAATTTTTTTAAGTTAATTCCAAAGAATTTACTTACTATCTCACCATTGCTAGACATGCCAATACTTTTAAGATGGGAAAAAATTCTTTCTGTGGTTTTAGATCAGTCATTTTTTACTCCCCTTCATCAACTAATTCAGATTTTCCTTTAAAAGAATTGCTTTGGGATAAAACTTTGTATGCTAAGTTCCACCCTTGAGCATATTTTCACTATAGAATTATTAACCTCTGAGAAAACTAATAGAATCTTAATTATACTGAAGCTACTGGGAATGGTTCTAATAGTTGTTGATAATCTTTTCTGTTTGTCTTGTCTTTGTTTTGATTTACATTTATTTTAACCAATGTTATTAATTCAGAACCTTGCGAACACCTAACCACAAAAGCCCACAGTGGCAACATTGGTAAAGAACCTTTCATTCAAAGATTCTAAAACATGCTGTTAACTGATTACAAACTTCTCAGTACCTACAGGATTTCCTTAATTTATCTGTAACTAAAAGGTGTTTCTTCATAAACCAGCAAATGACCAAATCACCATTTTTTTAGGACACTTGGACAGGCTAATGATGACAAAAAACTGAGTCTTATTTTGAAAATCAGTATTTGTCTTTTTTTTTTTTACAAAAAAAAATTAGTCACAGGTAAGCAAATCTACTACTGAAATTCCTCTAAACAATTGCATGGCCCTGGGCAAGCAACTTAACTCTCTATCATGAATGTACCTTCCATTTCTAACCATAGAGCTATAGTATTATACTTTTCCAACTCTATGTTTGGGTCGTATCGATCCTGAAGAAAAAAAAAAGCAACTCTTTGTAAATCTCCTTGTAGTTAGAGGTGTAGCGAAACCCTTCAAGAAAAATGGGCCTTTGGTTTGTGGTTTAAAAGTCTATGGCAGTATCATTGTGATGAATTATTATTGCAAGAACTGTTGTCTCTGAATCTTACCATACCTTAAGATCAAACTTTCAGTTTGTAGAAAATATAGGGTACAGAGAAAGGAGATAAACACCATGATTTGGAAGCAATTCTAGACTAATCTAGAATGTGGGACAGTCTATTTGAAAACTGACCTGGTCCCCTTTGCAATAGCCAAATTGATGTGTGTCCTTTTTCAATATCCAAGTTCAAGTAAATTAGCTGTAGAAAGATGTTCTTTGAGGGGGTATAATTGGAGAATTTGAATTTGGACTAGGTATTAGAGTACAGAAGTTCTGATGGCATAGTGCCTAAGGCATTTGACTGCTAACCAGAAGGCTGGAGGTTCAAACCCACCAGCCACTCCTTGGAAGGAAGACAGGACAATCTACATTATGCCATATGTAGAAATACCACCTCGGAAATCCCAGGAGGGCTCTCTATGAGTGGAAATCGACTCGACGGCAGTGAGTATTAGAGAGCAAGCAGGAGAAAGATGAGGCAGACTGCTACTATAAAGATTTACAGTCTTGGAAACCCCATGAGACAATTCTACTCTGTCCTATAGGGTCGCTATGATTTGGAATTGACTCATTGGCAATGGGTGGGTTTATTAGAGTACAAAGAGGAGCACTGATTGCACACTGGTTAAAGTGCTAAGCTTCTGTGATGGTTAAGGTTGTGTGTCAACTTCACTGGACCATGTTCTGCAGCTATGTTAGTCAAGACAAGCCTCGAGCCCGTCATCTGATCCATGTGGGACTTACCAGCCTCTACCACCCTTGAAGGAGGGAGCTCTGGTAGCATAGTGGCTAAGACACTTGCCTGCTAACCAGACGGCTGGCGGTTCAAACCCACCAGCCACTCCTCGGAAGGAAGGTTGGGCAATCCTACTTCCGTAGTGATACTGCCTCGGAAACCCAAGGAGGGGTCGCTATGAGTCGGGTTTGACTTGACGGCACATAACAACAACAACCACCCTTGAGGCATTTCCTTAAGATAAATCTGTATTTAAAGAGCTCTTATGGCATAATGTATAAGGCTGCTAACCAGAAGGCCAACAGTTCAAACTCACCAGCTTCTCTGCAAAAGGAAGAAAGGGCCCTCTACTTCCGTGAAGATTTAGTGTCAGAAACCCAGTGGGGGTCTCTATGAGTCGGAATTGACTCAATGGCAGTGAGCTTGAGTTAAGCTTCACTGGTTTTGCTTCTCTAGAGAACTCAGCTAAGACAGCTGCTAACCAAAAGTTCAGCAGTTCGAACCCACCAGCTGCTCCAAAGGAGAAAGATGTGACAGTCTGCTTCCATAAAGATTACAGCCTTGAAAAACCTATAGGGCAGTTCTACTCTGTCCTATAGGGTCACTATGAGTTGGAATTAACTCAATAGCAACAGGTATTAAAGTACAATAAGGAAAAAATGCCATGATGTCTAGAATTTTCTTTAAATTACCCCAGTAATATGCTAGTAAATATGGCAAAACACTCATGCAAATTTAATCTAAATAGCATCAATGGGAATTCACAATATTATTCTCTCTACTTTTATGGTTGCTTGACAATTTTCATAATAAAAGCAAAATAAATCTCCACCTGAAAGAAAAGTCTGCAACCTTCTTCTGAAATACGTTTTCATTCCTTGACATGACTTACATCATTTAGGAGTACTTGTAAACTCAAAAAAAAAAGAAAAAAAACCTCAGTGCCATCAAGTTGGTTCCAGCTCAGAGTGACCTCCATTGGGTTTCTAAGGTGGTAAATCCTTATAGAAGCACACTGTCCCCTCTTTCTTCCATGGAGCAACTGGTGGGTTTAAACCACCAACTTTTTGGTTAACAGCAAAATGCCTTAACTATTTCACTACCAGGAGCTCTGATAGCATAGTGGCTAAAGCACTTGACTGCTAACCAGAAGGCTGGCAGTTCAAACCCACCAGCCACTCCTCAGAAGGAAGGTTGGGCAATCCTACTTCCATAGTGATACTGTCTCGGAAACCCAAGGAGGGGTCGCTATGAGTCGGGGCCGACTCGATGGCACATAACAACAACAACAACATTTCACTACCAGAGCTCCTTTCATAATTATTTCCTTATACTCTGTTCCTCACATGTATATAAAACAAAAACAAAAAAACAAACCAAACTCACTGCCATTGAGTCGAATCCGACTCATAGTGGTCCCTCCTTGGGTTTTCCAGGCGATATCTCTAACGGAAGTAGATTGCCTAGTTGTCCTTCCAAGGAGTGGCTGGTGAGTTTGAACCACCAGCCTTCTGGTTAGCAGTCAAATGTTTTAGGTATTACACCACCAGAACTCCCCATGTAAAAACAAAGGGCATTATAACCTGTGATTCTTCAAACAGTGTCCATTGACCACTGGGTTTCCCTGAAACATTTTCAGGAAGTCTGTGAGGTCAAAATGTCTTTTCATTAGAGTAAGACAGTTATTTCCCTTTTTCACTGTGTTGACCTTTACACTGCAAAAAAAATGGTAAAAAAATCACCATTTAACATATTGTTCAAATAGATTTCTCAAAAGTGATGTACATTCCAATATTATTGTCATAATTAGTTTTTTTTAAAATAAGAGAGACACTATCTGTAATTTTATTTTAAGTGGCTGGAGAAACTGCTAAGTCAAGGCAGTGGCACCACAATGTCTCATTAGTCATTGTCGTGTTCATTTGCAGAAGAGAAAAAAAACACTATTATTTTACTCAAAGATGTCCTTGACAAAGCACTGAAAATTAACTTCATTTGAATACCTATCTTTGAGTGTATGGCTCTTAAATATTCTGTGTGATAAAGTGGGAAGCATATTTGTGGCATATGGAAATATAATGGCTGTTTTAAGGAAAGGCATTTGTGCTATTGTTTGGGTTATTCACTGAATTAGCCACTTTTTTAAGGAAACCATTTTTACTTGAAAGAATAAATGACAGAGAAACTATGCTTATTTAGACTTGGCGGGTATGTTCTTAAAAATGAATGTAGTGAGTTTGTCACTTGACGGAAACAATAATATTTTAGTCAATGATAATCTTTTAGATTTCAAATGAAAACAAGAATTTTGGAAAACTGTGAGCTTGACAGTTTCCCAATACTTAAAGACTTTTCTGGTGAGATTGGTGCTGATACTAATTAATGTGATTTTTTTTGTACTGAATAGTTTAGTGTGCCAAAATTCAGAAAATCTATGCAATTCAGCAAGCCAATATTTTACAAATGACTAATGCATAATGATACAAACTCTTACATGAACAGAAGATTCATTCAAAGTGCAAGTGTGATCAATGGATTTTAATGTAACAGAGTAAGAAACGTTCACTTACATGATTTCTAACTCCACATTACAACTAACCTTTAAGAAAATGTCACAAGACATTATTAGTATGGATTCATGAGTTTCTTTTTTCCCCTCAATAGGTTATATTTCATTAATGCATTTAACAATCCTTTTCACTTAATTTGTCCAGAAGGGGTCCCTTCAAGCTGGCTCCTATGTTTTTATGACCTACCCTTACCTTTTTAGGGGAGCATTTTCTTACTTTCTCATATACCAAGATGTTCTAGACTCATCTTGCCTTTATCCAGCCCCAGCCCTGGAATCAGTTGTTTTCTGAGAGGCTTTGGTTCTTTTTAGTGAGAAAAGTTATTATAGACCAAGAAGATCTCAATGCTCAGTGTACTTTTTGACACTGGAGTATCTTTGCTTCTTGCTCTTTGGTGGACAAAACTAGGGTATTTCTGCTATGTAAGTATACAGATATACATCCATATATTGTTGTTGTTGGGTATCCTAAAGTCAGTTCCAACTCACAGCAAACCTATGTGCAACAGAATGAAACAGTGCCTGGTCCTGTGCCATGCTCACAATAGTTGTTATATTTCAGTCCATTGTTGCAGCCACTGTGTCAATCAATCTCATTGAGGGTCTTCATCTTTTTCACTGGCCCTCTACTTTACCAAGCATGATATCCTCCTCCAGGGACTGGTCCCCCCAATAACATGTCCAAAGCACATGAAAGTGTGCTGGTTATACTTCTTCCAAGGCAGGTTTGTTCATTTTTCTAGCAACTCATTCTTATAATGCATCCAAATTTGTTTCAGAATTTCTTTGCCCATACCACTACAGGAAACAAACCTACCAAAGAAGAGTTAGGATTTGTTTGCAATTCTCCCCCATTTCCTCCTGCTACCCTACCCCATCCAAGAGTACAGGTATACAGACAAACATTGTATTCAAAGAACCGTAGATAAGGTTTTTCTTTTCATCCCTTCAGAGTGGTTACGCTATTCATTTAAACTACATTTGGGATCATTTGTCTCATTTTAAGCCTTCTTTATTTCTTTCCATCCTTATTGATTTATATTTTTTAATATGCATGCTTCCAAAAGTGAAAATGATATAAAAAAGATGTATTGAGAGAATTATCACTCAATTCTGTATTAATGTCACTTGGTTCAGTATCATCGTCTGGTTTTTGTTACACAAAAGATAACATACTAAATTTGATCTTTTACACTTCTTTTCCAACTTAAAAATATCTCCTAGAAATCACTCCCTAGAAATTCATGCAATTTTTTTTTGCCAACTATATAATACTTAATTATGTTTAATAGTTCAGTCAACCAATTTCTTATGCTTAGATATTTAGGTAGTATCCAATATTTTGCAATTACAATGAATGCTGCAATTAACAACCTTGTGGATTTGTGTTTTCATGTTGTTGGAGGAGTAACTTCAACACATATTCCTAGAAATATGATTACTGTATCAAATTGTAAATATATATATACAATTTTATAAATATTAATAAACTTCCCCTCCATAGTGGTTGTACAATTTAGGATTTCCACCACGAATGTAGAAGTTGTTGTTGTGATGTGCCGTCGAGTCGGACCCAACTCATAACGACCCCTCCCTGGGTTTCCGAGGCTGTATCACTATGGAAGTAGATTACCCAACCATCCTTCTGAGGAGTGGCTGGTGGGTTTGAAGCCCCAGCTTTCTGGATAGCAGTCAAGTGCCTTAGGCACTATGTTACCAGAGCTCCTAGTTTTTCCACATTCACACCAACAAAGTGTACTGTTAAGTTTTTTTATTTTTTTGCCAACCAGATGGGTGAAAAGTGGTATCTTGTGGTAGTTTTAATTGCCTTTTTCTTTAATTATGATTGAGATTACATCTTTACATATTTTTTAAATTCTTTTTTAATTTTTAATTGTGTTTAGGGTGAAGATTTACAGAGCAAATTCACTTTCCATACAGCAACTCACATATACTTTGTCTCATGATATTGACCACAGTTTACCACAATGCAACAGCTCCCCTCCCACTTCCTCCCCATAGTTAGCTCTTCCCAGTGTCCATCCTTCCATACACTCCTGCCCCCTGAGCTGTCTCCCTGTGCATAAGCAGCCCTTCTTTCTCCCATGATTGTTCTCTCCAAGGAGTGTATCTACCTCAGGTAAAT
>NW_006921883.1:2659493-2660795 GCF_000298275.1 Orycteropus afer afer | reverse complement strand
CTCCTGCCCCCTGAGCTGTCTCCCTGTGCATAAGCAGCCCTTCTTTCTCCCATGATTGTTCTCTCCAAGGAGTGTATCTACCTCAGGTAAATGTTCAGCTCATATGCCTGTCTTTTGTTTGGCTGGAAACCACAGGTGTGGATTCAATTCCAGACCTGAAGGGCAGCTAGGGGCCATAGTCTCAGCGGTTCCACCAGGCTCCATTGGACCAGCAAACCTGGTGCCTCCCTCTTTTTTTTTCTCCAAATGAGTTTGAGTTTTGTTCCACATTGTTCTCCCTCTCTTTCAAGGATCTCCTAGATAGATCCCTTTCCACATGGATGACAGTAGTAGCTGGGCACCATCTAGTTCTTCTGGTCTCATAGTCATATAGGTTGCTGCTTGGATGATGTACCAGTTGCTAGGACTAATTGTTTCCATCAATATTGGTTTTCTTCATTCTTCTTTGCTCTAGATGAGGAGAGACCCATCGTTGCATCTAGATGGCAGCTTGCTAGCTCTTAAGATCCCAGTTGTTACTCGCCTAAGTAGGAGGTGGAACAGTGTTTTGTATAATATGTTAAGCCAATTGAGCTTGATGTCCCCTACAACTATGGTCCTAAGCCCACAGGTTCAACTACTCGGTCCCTCTGTGTAGCTGGCTGTGACCAAGAAGTGACCACAACTTTGACCCTTGTCAGCTGTACCATACACCTGGGAATTCTGATCATTCACATAAACTTATAGGACCATTGTCTGCCAACATTATACAAGTTTTTGAATACACTCCCCATTTCATAGACATACCTAAGAGTTCAGCCTGTCCATCCATCTATCCACCCATATACCCATGTTTGCCTTCACTGACAACGCAGTACTGTACAAAAGGGTTTATCTTTGTTGTCTGCACCACCCATGTACCTCTCTATGTCTTTCTCATCCTCAATGCTGCCATATTGGTCACTCACATTTGGTATATTGCCCTTCTCTTATCTCTATCTATCAAATAGCGTTCTGTTCCCTCCCCTCCCACCCCTGGTAACCAACAGAGAAAATTTCCTTCTATAGATAAACCTTTCCTTAACTTTTACAATAATGGACTAATACAATATTTGTCCTTTTTGTGATTGATTTATTTCACTCAGCATAATGTCCTCCAAGTTCATATAAGTTATGCGGTGTATTGCAGATTCTACATTATTCTTAGCATTGCATAGTATTCCATTGTGTGTGTGTACCATAGTTTGGTTATCCATTCCTCAGTTGATGGACACCTAGGTTGTTTCCATCTTTTGGCTATTGTAAATATTGCTGCAATGAACA
>NW_006921883.1:2653967-2657801 GCF_000298275.1 Orycteropus afer afer | reverse complement strand
AGAAAAAAAAATCGGTGGAGGACAGGGCAGGGCACCCAGGCTCCGTCTGAACACACAGACTGTGATGGAGTTCCTGTGGGCCCAGAAGGTAGGTGGGAGTAGGGGATGGCCACACCTCCATTTACTAAGCAGGTGTAGGGTATAAGAGTAACAAGAGGAATGTTGTACCTTTTTAGTCTTGCAGGTCAAGAGTGTCCTTGGGGTTGCTGGAAAGCAGAACCTCTTCTTAAGCCCCTGGAGTCTCGGACAGCACTGTCTCTTTAAATATCCAAAATGATCAAGCCACTTGTAGCATTCAAAATGGCGGCACCCTCCGGACCAGCAAAAGTCCACAGCTCAGCCCGCCTTTCTCTTCACCTTCTCCATTTTTTCCCCAGCCACTAGAGCAGTCCTCCGTGCAGTCCCTGGCTAGCAGGGCTGATTTTTAGGTTAATTCTTAGGTCCTACCACCACTTGGCACTCTCAAAGCTGTCTGTGCCATGCTGTCAGGATCACTCAGGATCACTGCCAGATCACAGCTCTGTCTGTCTCCTTTTTTGGTATTTTCATGCAAATTCTTCTACTAGCTGGCCTTTTGTCCACTTCTATATCCTTCCCTTCAAGGCTCCGGGTTCCAGGATTATCTTTTGTGTCTGTGTTAATTGATTTCCCTTTTCTTTGTTGAAGAGGGTCTGTGCAGTCTTTATGTCTAGTCTGCCATCTTACCATCTTTATATATTTTAAGGTCTAATTTTATGTCTCTTTCTATGTATTATATGTTCATAATTTTTTATTCAGTTTTCTCTAGCTTACTTTTGTCTTTTTTTCCTCTCGATTCTTAAAAAAAGTTAGTATATTAGAGATTAGCCTTTTTATTGTGATATATTTTATAAATATTTTCTCCCAACTTGTCTTTTGCCTTTTAACTTTGCTAATGGCTTCTTTTATGTCATCCCCCAAATTTATTTTTCTGTAATCAAATTTATCAATCATCTTCTTTTATTATATCTGCAATTTAAGTCATAATTAAAATGCCTTTCTCTACTGAGCCTACAGGAAAAATTTACCTACATTTTCTTCTAATCCTTATGAAATTTCCTTCTTCTTTCTTTCTTTCTCTTTCTCTTCCCTCCCTTCTTTCTCTCTCTCTCCCTTTCTCTCTCTCTCTCTCTCTCTCTCTGTTTAGGTCTCTGATCCCTTTGGAGTTTATTCTTGTGTAAAGGGTGAGGAATGGGTCAAATTTTATCTTTTCATGCCATCCAAACACCATTAATTTAAAAAGACCATCTTTGTACCAAGTGATGTGAGATATACCTTTGTTGTTGTTGTTAGGTGCTGTCGAGTCATCTCCCACTCATAGTAAACTCATGCACAACAGAACAAAACACTGCTTGGTCCTGTGCCAGCCTCATGATCCTTGCCATACCTGAGCTCATCCATGCAGCTACTGTGTCAACCCATCTTGTTGAGGGCCTTCTGCTCTTTCCTTGACCCTCCACTTTACCAAGCATGATATCCTTCTCCAGAGAATGGTCCTTTCTGACAACATGACCAAAGTAGGTGAGATGAAGTCTGGCCATTCTTGCTTGCAAGGGGCATTCCAGCTGCACTTCTTACAGGACAAATTTATTACTTCTTTTATCAATCTATGGGACTTCCAGTATTTTTCACCAACACCATGACTCAAAATAATCAATTCTATGGTCTTCCTTATTCATTTTCCAGCTTTCACATGCACATGAGGCGATTGAAAATATCATGATTTGGGTTATGTACACCTTAATCTTCAAGGAGACATCTTTGCTCTTCAGCACTTGAAAGAGGTGTTTTGCAGCAGATTTGCCCAATGCCATATGTCTTCTGATGTCTTGACTCCTGCTTCCATCAATGTTGACTGTAGAACCAATTAATATGAAGTCTTTGACAACTTGAACCTTTTCTCCATTTATCGTGATGCTGCTTACTGGTCCAGTTGTGAGGATTTTTGTTTTCTTTATATTGAGATGTAATCCATACTGCAGATTGTACTCTTCAATCTTCATCAGTAAGTGCTTCAAGTCATCCTCACTTACAGCAAGCAAAGTTGTATCGTCTGTGTATCGCAGGTTGTTAATGAGTCTTCCTCCAATCCTGATGCCACTTTCTTCTTCATGTAATCCAGCTTCTTGGATTATTTGCTCAGCATACAGATTGAATAAGTATGGTGAAAGATACAACCCTGACACACTCCCTTCTTGATTTTAAACCATGCAGTATCCTCCTGTTTTGTTTGAATGACAGCCTCCTGGTCTATGTACTGGTTCCTCATGAGTATAATTAAGGGTTCTAGAATTCCCATTTTTCTCAGTGTTACCCATAATTTGTTATAATCCACACAATCAAATGCTCTTGCATAGTCAATAAAACATAAGTAAACATCTTTCTGGTATTCTTTGCTTTGAGACAAGATCCATCTGACATCAGCAGTGATAACCCTCATTCCACACATATCCTCTTTTGAATCCAATTTGCATTTCTGGAAGCTCTCTGTCAATATACTGCTACAACCATTTTCGAATTACCTTCAGTAAGATTTTACATGCATGTGATATTAATAATATTGTTGATAATTTCCACTTTCGGTGCCACATCAGCAAATGGAGGTCCTGAACGCTTTCCTCTATCCACATCATTAAGGTCAGCTCTACTCTGAGGAGGGAGTCTTCCTCAGTCATATGTTGAGTGTTTTATGACCTGAGGGGCTCATTTTCTGGCACTATATTGGACAATGATTCAGGACTATTCATAAAGAGTTCCAGTAATATATGAGACAGTGTTTTGCTGCTATTCATAATGTTTTCACTGGCCAATTCATTGAGAATTGGATGGTCTCTTCCTTCTTCCTAGTCTTTCTTAGCAGCTACCACAGTATGACAAACTGACAGACAAGTTCATCTCCTTTAGTAGTTCCAAACTGCTGTGCTCACTTCCTGGCCTCCCTCAGCCACTCCAAACTATCCATGCCACCTCACTTCATCATATATTAAATTTCTATTTGTAATTTTGTTCTATTTCTATATTTTCTATTTTATCTTATTAGCTTCTCTATTCATGCTCAAGCAGTAAATTATTTTAATCATAGAGGCTTTGTACTAAGTTTAATATCCCTTTGAGATATCAGGAGTCCCCTTCCTGGTAGTTTTTTCTTTTTCTCTGTCAAGTGTTGTCCAAGATTTTCATATGTGTTTGTTTTTGAATACAAATGTCAGAATCACCTTATCTAGATCCACACAAAGTTTTGTTGAAATTTTTCCTGGGATTGCATTAAATTTATAATTTACTTAGAGAAAATTGGTATATTCACAATGTTGAGATATACCAATCTCTTTGAGATTTTATCAAAGACCAAAAGATATTTTCTCATTTGCTCCAGTCAATTTTTATGTCTTTCAGGTATATTTATAATTTTCTTCATAGAGGTTTTGAACATTTCTTATCAAATTTATTCTTAAGTATTTCATCTTCTTTATTGCTCTTGTAAATGAGGTTTTCTCACCCACTATATCGTGTAACTGCTTAGTGTTACATGAGTGCTACTGATCACTGCATGTTAATTTTACATCCTCTAACTTACTGAATTCTTATGTTGACTCTTCATTCATTTTTAAAGTAAACTTCATTTTTTATAACAGTTTCATATTTACAGAAAAATTGCAGTTAGTACAGAGAGTTCCCATATGCCACGTACCTGGTTGCCCTTAACATCACACATAGTATGTGTTTTGGTTACCTAGTGCTGCTCTGAAGGAGCTCTGGTAGCATAGTGGCTAAGACACTTGCCTGCTAACCAGAAGGCTGGCGGTTCAAACCCACCAG
>NW_006921883.1:2633377-2653867 GCF_000298275.1 Orycteropus afer afer | reverse complement strand
CTGCCTCGGAAACCCAAGGAGGGGTCGCTATGAGTCGGGGCCGACTCGACGGCACATAACAACAACAACAACAGTGCTGCTCTGATAGGAATATACCACAAATGGGTGGCTTTAACAAACAAGGATTTATTCTCTTACAGTTTAGGAGGCTAAAAGTCCAAGTTCAAAGTGCCAGCTCTAGGGGCTAGGTGAAAGTCTCTTGACCTTGAGCTTCAGCTCTGCCTCTTGCTCCCAGCCCACTGATGCTGAAAGCTTCTTTTAATTCAGAGAGCTGCTGGCTGCTGAGGTTGAAAAACCCAGGGTTGAAAAACAAAATGGCACAGTCCCAAAATTCTCAAACAATATAGCAGGTCACTGGCTCAAGTCCAGGAACAACCCTAAGATTGGCAGAAAACATGGCAGGCTGCTGAATGAAGACTCAGCTACACACAGGGTCCAAGCATTGCCAAAAAGCTCCAGAGACATTTCCCAATGCTTTTCTTATATAATGGAAGCAGACCACATTCCCAAGGCAGTGACTCAGCTGCTCCAGTAGATTCCACAATAGAGATGATTACCAGTCGCATCATGGGGAGTAACTACATCTAGAGTGGCAGGACCCAGGTAAGGGGTGGGTGGCAGGCAAGGCCCCAGCCCCACAGAGCTGGGGAAGGGAAGGATTAGCCGGCAACCACAAGAGCAGCAGGATCCAGGTAAGGGGTGGGAGGCAGGCAGGCCCCAGTCCCCAGAGCCAGGAAAGGGAGGGAGTGGCCGGGGACCATAATGTGGCAGGATCCAGGTAGGAATTAGGTAAAGAGAGGGCGGAGAGGTTTCCAACAGCTAAGGGAGACAAACTTGTCTGTTTGTCATATTGTGGGGCTTGCACATTGCTGTGAGGCTTGAGGCTGTGACACTGCTGTTTCAAATGTCAGCAGGGTTGCACATGGTAGAGGCTTCAACACAGCTTACAGACTGAGACAGACTAGGAAGAAGGACTTCTCAAAAAATTGGCCAGGGAAAACCTTATGAATAGTAGAGAAAGACTATCTGATACATTACAGGGCAACTTTATGAATAGCTATAAAACATTGTCTGAAACAGTGTAGAAAGATGAGCCCCTTGGGTCAGAAGGCACTCAAAATAGGACTGGAAAAGAGCTGCATCATCAGAGTAGAAGCAATCTTAATGATATGGATAAAGTAAGTGTTTCAGGACTTCCATGTGCTGACATGGCATGACTCAAATTGAGGAGAAACAGCTGGAAATATGCATTAATAATCAGAATATGGAATGTACGAAGTATGAACTAGGAAAACTGGAAGTTGTCAAAAATGAAATGGAATGCATAAAGATTGATAACCTAGGCATTAGTGAGCTAGAATGGACTAGTTGGCCATTTTGAATCAGATAATCATGTGATCTACTATGCCAAGAATGACAATTTGAAGAGGAATGGTGTTGCATTCATCATCACAAAGGATGTTCCAAGATCTGTCCTGAAGGACAATGCTGTCAGTCATAGGATAATATCCACACACCTACAAGGAAGACGAGTTAATACTATTATTATTTAAACTTACTTACCAAACACCAAAGCCAAAGATAAGGAAATTGAAGATTTTTATCAACTTCTGCAGTCTGAAACTGACTGAACGTGCAATCAAGATGTGTTAATTATTATTGGTGACAGGAATGCAAAAGTTGAAAGCAAAAAAGAATCAGTGGTAGTTGGAAAATCTGGCCTTGGTAACAGAAATAACACTGGAGATCGCATGATAGAATTTTGCAAGATCAATGACTTATTCATTGCAAATACCCTTTTTCAACAACACAAATGGTAGCTATACACATGGATTTCACCAGATGGAGTATATAGGAATCAGATTGACTATGTCTGTGGAAAGAGGTGATGGAAAAGCTCCATATCTTGAGTCAAAATAAGACCAGGAGCTGATGGTGGAACACATCATCAACTGCTCATATGCAAGTTCAACTTGAAGTTGAAGACAATTAAAACAAGTCCACAGTAGCCAAAATATGACCTTGAGTATATCCTTTCTGAATTTAGAGACCATCTAAAGAATAGATTTGATGCATTGAACACCAATGACTGAAAACCAGAAGAATTGTGGGATGACATCAAGAGGATAATCCATGAAGAAAGCAAGAGGTCATTAAAAATATGAGAAAGAAAGAAAAGGTCAAAATGGATGTCAGAAGAGACTCTGAAACTTGCCCTTGAGCACAGAGTAGCCAAAGCAAATGGAAGAAATGACAAGATAAAAGAGCTAAACAGAAAATTGCAAAGAGCAACCTGAGCAGACAAAGCCAATTACTGTAATGAAATGTGCAAAGACCTGGAGTTAGAAAAGCAAAAAGGAAGAAAAGATTCAGCATTTCTCAAGATGAAAGAACTGAGGAAAAATTTAAGGCTTGAGTTGCAATTTTGAAAGATTCTATGGGCAAAATACTGAATGATGCAGGAAACATCAAAAGAAGATGGAAGGAATACACAGTCACTGTACCCAAAAGAACTGGTCGATCTTCATCCACTTCAGGAGGTGGCATATGTTCAAGACCAATGGCATTGAAGGAAGAAGTCGAAGCTGCACTGAAGGAATTGGTGAAGAACAAGGCTCCAGGAATTGGCGGAATACCCATTGAGATGTTTCAACAAATGGAAGCCCCACTGGAGGCACTCACTTGGTTATGCCAAAAGATTTGGAAGACAGCTACCAGGCCAACTGACTGGAAGAGATCCATATTTGTACCCATTCCAAAGAAAGGTGATCCTACAAAATGTGAAAATTATTGAACAATATCATTAATATCGCATGCAAGTAAAATCTTTCTGAAGATAATTCAAAAATGGTTGCAGCAGTATATTGACAGAGAAACTTCCAAAAATGCAAGCTGGATTCAGAAGAGGACATGGAACAAGGAATATCATTGCTGATGTCAGATGGAACTTGGCTCAAAGCAAAGGATACCAGAAAGATATTGTGTGTTATTGACTATGCAAAAGCATTTGATAGTGTGGATCACAACAAATTGTGGATAACATTGAGAAGAATGGGAATTCCAGAACACATAACTGTCCTTATGAGGAACCTGTACATTGATCTGGAGGCTGTCATTCGAACAGAACAAGGGAATACTGCATGGTTTAAATTCAAGAAGGGAGTGTGTCAGGGTTGTATCCTTTCACCATACTTATTCAGTCTGTATGCTGAGCAAATAATCCGAGAAGCTGGACTATATGAAGAAGAATATGGTATCAGGATTGGAGGGAAGAATCATTAACAACCTGTGAAATGCTATTGACACAACTTTGCTTGCTGAAAGTGAGGATGACTTGAAGCACTTACTGATGAAGATTGAAGAGTACAATCTGCAGTATGGATTGCATCTCAATATAAAGAAAACAAACATCCTCACACAACTGGACCTATAAGCAGTATCACGATAAATAGAGAAAAGATTGAAGTTGTCAAAGACTTCACATTTCTTGGTTCTACAATCAATGCCAATGGAATTAGTAGTCAGGACATCAGACAACGTATGTTCTTGTTATGTGCCGTCAAGTCTGACCCAACTCATAGTGACCCCAGTTTGGGTTTCTGAGGTAGTATCACTAGGAAGTAGATTGCCAAACCTTCCTTCTGAGGAGCAGTGATGGGTTTGAACCACCAGCCTTTTGGTTAGAAATCAATTGCCTTAGGCACTATGCTACCAGAGCAACGTATAGCACTGGGCAAATCAGTTGCAAAGGACCTCTTTCAAGTGATGAAGAGCAAAGTTGTCTCTTTGAGGACTAAAGATGCACCTGACACAATCTATGGTATTTTCAATCACCTCATATGCCTGTGAGAGCTGGACATTGAATAAGGAAGACTGAAGAAGAATTGATGCTTTTGAGCTATAGTGTTGGCAAAGAATGCTGGACTGATGAAAAAGCTAACTGGTCTGTCCTGGAGGAAGTGCAGGCAGAATGCTCCTTGGAGGCAAGAATGGCCAGACTTCATCTCACATACTTTGGTAATGTTGTCAGAAGGGACCATTCCCTGGAGAAGGATGCCATGCTTGGTAAGGTGGAGAGTCAACAAAAGAGGACAGGCCCTCAATGAGATGGATTGATATAGTGGCAGTGGCAATGGCTCAGGTATAGCAAGAATCATGGAGCTAGCACAGGACCAGGAGATGTTTTGTTCTGTTGTGCATAGGGTTGCTATGAGTCAGAGACAACTCAACAGCACCTAACAACAACAGCTCCCCAGCCACTCAAAATCAGGCCCAGCCTAATTGACATATAACTTAACTACCATAGTATTGTATAGGTGTTATAATTAATGAATCAATATTGATACATTATTATTAACTAAAGTCCATACTTTATTCAGATTTCCTTGGTTGCTTAATGTCTTTTTCTTCTCCAGGATCCCATTCAAGATATTACTTTACATCTATTTATCATGTCTCCTTAGGTTCCTCTTGGCTGTGACAGTTACTCAGCTTTCCATATTTTTTTATGAACTTGGCAATCTTTAGAGTACTGTTCAAGAATTTTGTCCTCATGGGGATTTGTCTGATTTCCCCCCCCCCCCAATTATTAGACTAGGGTTATGTGTTTTGGGAGGAAGATCTTATAGGTAAAGTGCCATTTTTACCATGTAATATAAAGGTAAATATTATGAACATGACTTAAACACTATTGATGTTGAACTTGATCAATTGGCAGAAAATCGTGTTTACCAAGCTTCTCCACTATAAAGTACTATTATCTCCCCTATCCATACTGCACTCTCTGGAAGAAAGTCACTATGATCAGCCTAAACCTAAGGAGCAGAGTTATGCTCCACGTCATTAAAAGCACAGTATCTACATAAATTATTTAGAATTCTTCTGCACAGGTGATCCGTGTCTTCTCCCCCATTTATTTATTCAATCATGTAATTATACAGTATGGACTCCTAGATATTTATTTTACCATTTGTGCTATAATCCTATAGTAGTTTATTTGTTGCTCAAATTTTTCTAGCTTTGGCCATGGGGAGCTCCTTCAGTTGTCTACTGTGTCCCTTTGACATATTTCCAATATTGTGGGCTTATTTGTTTATTTTAGCACTTCCTTACTTTTCAGCCCTAGAAGATATTCCAGATTCATCCTGTGTATTTCCTGCTCCAGTCCTAGAACAAACCATTTCTCAAAAGAGCACTGATTTCTTTTATTGGAAAATGGTATTAAAACCAAGACCTGGGCACTAGCTGTGCTTGTTACTACTGAGGATCATTGTTTTTAGACGCTTTTAGCTGACAAAGTCAGGGAATACATGTGTATACTTACCTATGTATATACACATGTCCATAAATATTTCTTTATATAGCCACCTATATTTCTATTAAGCTAAACATGAATTTATACTATTTCCAGCTCTATTCCCTTACACTATGGATCATTCTAGCCTCGTGTGTGGCTTTTCTATAAACTCTCATTCCAACAGTAAAATCTGACTTCCATTGTCTGCTATCCATTTATTTAATTCTTCAGTTTCAGTATATATGTACAGCACTATCAGAATCCTTAATCCATACTGCGATGGGAATGAATTTATGAACTAAAGTTCAGTGCTCATGTACAGTTTCTCTTGCTTTTATTCTTAGGAACACCACTGATTTCCAGTTACAGAGACCAAGTCCATTCTGCTTCCTCTGGTGGCTGCAGGGTACGTGAGCTGCTATTTTTCAGGGACTCTGCTAAGCTAGAGCATGGGGGATGGGACTAGGATAAATTAAAATTCCATAAAGCTCACTATTCTCATTGAGATTCAACTGATTTTATTGAACAAATACCCCCTGAGTTGCTGGAAACTAAGAAAAAAAAAAAAAAGAAAAAGTTGTCTTCAGGCTGATTCAGGGTCATAGTGACTCCAGATTTGTCAACGTAGACCTGTGCACTATATGGTTAAGATGGCTGATTTTTTGGAAGAAGACTTTCAGGTCTTTCTTCTGAGGTGCCACTGTGTGGACTCAAACTTCCAACCTTTCAATTAGAAGGCATGTGCGTTAACTCCAGAATTCTAAAAAATGTTGGTTCTGACAATTATTACCAAGAGTTTTTTACTGCTTTTACAAAAGGACAAATTTTCAAAAGTACTTACTCCACCATCTTCATTGATGTTCCACTCACCACTGGCCTTTGTGCTGTCATTATAGTTTTGCCTTTTAAAGAGTCTCATATAATTTGAGTCGTATCGTATATAGCCTTTTCAGACTAGCTTCTTTCACTTGCCAACAATGTATTTAAGGTTCATTCAGGTCTTTTTCAAAATCATTAATTAATTAATTGTTGTTTTCTTCACTCAAGTTAATATGTGTTTACTCTCTAGCTAGTGGGTCATTCAGGTCTTTCGTGGCTTGGTAATTAATTACTTTTTATGCTAATATTCTACTATATGAATTTACCACAGTTTGTTTCTCTATTCACCTACTGATGGCCATCTTGGGTCTTCCAGTTCTGGGTAGTTACGAATAAAACTGCTATAACATTCACATACCAGTTTCTGTGTGTATGCAAGTTTTTAAATCAGTTGAGTAACTACCTAGGAGTGTGTGATGGTTACAGTTACATGGTAATTTGACTAGACCATGGTTCTCAGTGGTTTGGAAGATACTATGTAATCATGCTCCATTTTGTGATTTGATATAAACAGTCAATCATTTAAAGGGGAGTTTCCTTGGGATGTGATGTGGTCTGCAGCCAATATATATGGATGTTCTGGCAAAGCTTGTCCTCTCTCGATCTCACATCATCTTGTCATAATCTGACCTCCAGTTCTTAGGACATGAGTAAGCAAGTTTAACTTGAATAAAGTCTAACTTACCCATTATTTTTCTTTCATGAATTGTGCTTTTAGTGTTGTATCTAAAACTGATTTCTAAACCAAAGTCATCTAGAATATCTTTTGTGCTTTTTTTCTATACATTTTATCCTATTATGCTTTACATTTAGGATTATAGTTCATTTTGAGTTACTTTTTGTGAAAGATGAAAAGTTGTTTTTTTTTCTTTTTACAGACATCCAATTATTCCAGAACCATTCATTGAAAAGCCTATCTTTTCTACATTGAATTATCTCTGATCATTGGTCAAAAATCAAAAACATTTGTGTGGATATATTTATGGGCAATCTATTCCGTTATATTATAAGTGTGTTTATTCTTTTGCTAATATTATGCTGTCTGGATTACCGTAGCATTATAGTAAGTCTGAAATTGGATAGTGTGAGTCCTCTAAATTTGCTGTTGTTATCTCTTCTAAATTGTGTTGGCTACTCAGTCTTTGCCTTTCCATACAGACATTGACATTGGTTTATCAGTATCTACAAAACAGCTTGTGGAGATTGAGATTATTTTGAGTCTATAAATCAAGTAGGAAAGAACTGACAATATTGCGTCTTCCAATTCATGAAAATGGGATAACTCATTTATTTAGAAGTTAGATTATGTGTGTGGGTGTGTGGTTCAGATTCCAATTGCTCATTGCTGGTGTATAGGAAAGTTATTGACTTTTGTATGTTAAGCTTGTATCCTGTGACTTTGCTACACTTGCTCAATAGTTTAAAGAATTTTTTTTATTATTAGGATTTGTTAAATTCACTTCAAACAAAGACACTTTACTTATTCCTTCTTAACCTGTATTCCTTTTTTTTTTCCTTTTCTCTTTTTATTACAGCAACTAGTACTTCCAATATGCTTTTAAATACTTGATGCCACTCCTGATCTTCTGCCACTTATCTGTTAGTTTTTGTACTGTGGTGGCTTGCATGTTGCTATGAGATTGGAGGCGATACCACCAATATTTCAAATGTCAGCGGGGTCACCCATTGTGGTGGTTAAGTTTGTGTGTCAACTTGGCTTGGCCTGGTTAAGTGGCTGGGCAGCTGAATGTAATTATTCCCTATGGGGAGATTGGTAATTAACTCCATGGTGGAATCTATTGGAGCAGCTAAGTAGCTGCTTTGGGTATGTGGTCTGCTTCCTGTATGTACATAAGAAACAGCCTTGGGAATGGTCTCTAGCTTATGGCATGCTTGAACCGTTCATGCAGCTGTATCGTTGTTCAGCAGCCTGCCATGTTCTGTTGACCTTGGGACTTTCAATGAACTTGAATTAATGGCCTGTTGTGGGGTTTGCTAACACTGGAAAAATGCCATTTTATTTGCCAACTTTGGTCTTTTTAGCCTCAGCAACCAGTAGCTGCCTGAGTGAAGAGACACCTCAAGCTTCAGTGGGCTGGGAGCAAGAGGCAGAGCTGAAGCCCAAGGTCGAGGGTCTTTCACACAGTCCCTAGAGCCTGGCACTTGGAACTTGGACTTCTAGCTTCCTGAACTGTAAAAAAAATAAACTCTTTTTTGTTCAAGCCATCCGATTTGTGGTATATTCTTGTCAGAGTGGCACAGAGGTAACCAAGACACCCATGTTGGACAGGTTTTACCAGAGCCTCCAGGAAAGATAGACTAGGAAGAAAGATGGGGCCATCTACTTCTTAAAAAACTGGCCACTGAAAAGATTATGAATATCAGTAAAAAAATCTCTAATATATTACTGGAAAATGTTATGAATGACCATGAAACACTGCCGATATAATGCCAGAAGATAAGCAACTTAGGTTGGAAGGCACTCAAACTAGAACTAGGGAAGAGCTGCTTCCTCAAAGCAGAGTTGATCTTAATGATCTGGATGGAGTAAATCTTTCAGGACCTTCCTTTGCTGATGGGGCATAACTCCAAATGGGAAGAAACAGCTTCACACATACACTAATAATCATGATATGAAATGTACAAATGATGCATCTAGGAAAATCAGAAATTGTCAAAAATGAAATGGAACACATAAAAATTGATATCCCAGGCATTAGTTAGCTGAAATCAACTGTTATTGGCCATTTTGAATCAGACAATCATATATCTTGAGATTTTGTCTCACCAACTTTGGTCATATCTTGTCTACCATGCTGGGAATGAGGAGCTCTGGTGGCATACTGCCTAAGGCATCTGACTGCTAACCAGATGGCTGGCAGTTCAAATCCACCAGCCACTCCTCGGAAGGAAGATTGGGCAATCTACTACCATAGTGATACTGCCTCAGAAACCCAAGGAGGGGTTGCTATGAGTCGGATGCGATTCGATGGCAGTGAGTTAGGTTTTTTTATGCTGGGAATGATAAATAGAAGAAAAATAGTGTTATGTTCATCATCAAAAGAATGGTTCAAGATCTATCCTGCAATACAATTCTGTCAGTGATAGGATAATATCCATATGCCAACAAGGAAAAACAGTTAATACTACTATATTCAAATTTGTGCATCAACCACTAAAGGCAAAGATGAAGAAACTGAACATTTTTACCAACTTCTGCAGTCTGAAATTGACCAAACATCCAATCAAGATGTATTGATAATTACTGGTGATTGGAATGCAAAAGTTAGAAACAAAGAAGAAGCACTGGTAGTTGGAAAATATGGCCTTGCTGATAGAAATGACACCAGAGAACGCATGATAGAATTTTGCAAGACAAACAACTTATTCATAGCAAATATCTTTTTTTCAACAACATAAATGGCATCTAGACATGTGGACCTCATAGATAGAATACACAGGAATCAAATCTACTACATCTGTTGGAAAGAGGTGACAGAGAAGCTCAATATCATCAGTCAAAACAAGGCAAGGAACTGAGTGTAGAACAGATTATCAATAGCTCTTATATAAGTTCAAGTTGTCACCACTCATCTGCCAGATTGTCATACTGTAGTGGCTTGTGTGTTACTGTGAGGCTGGAGGCTATGCCACCAGTATGTCAAGTACCAACAGGGTCACCCATGAAGGACAGGTTTCAGTGGAGCTTCCAGACTAAGACAGACTCAGAAGAAGGAAGGAGCCATCCACTTTCTCAAAAAACTGGCCAGTGAAAACCTTATAGCTGTGAAATACTGTCTGATGTATACTGGAAAACTTTATGAATTGCCTTGAAACACTGTCTGATATAGTGCAGGAAGATGAGCTCCTCAGGTCAGAAGGCACTCAAAACATGACTATGGAAGAGCTGCCTCCTCAGAGTAGAGCCAATGTTAATGATGTAGATGGAGTAAAGATTTGGGGGCCTCCATTGGCTGATGTGGCACAATGCAAAATGAGAAGTAACAGCTGCAAACATCCATTAATAATCAGAACACAGGATGCAGGAAGTATGAATCTAGGAAACTTGGAAGTTGTCAAAAATTAAATGGAATGCATAAAGATCAATATTCTAGGCATTAGTATACTAAAATGGACTGCTTTTGGCCATTTTGAAGCAGACAACCATATAATCTATCTTGCTGGGAATGACATTTTGAAAAGGAATGGCATGGCATTCATCACCACAAAAAATGTTTCAGGATCTACCCTGAAGTACAATGTTGTCAGTGATAGGATAATATCCAGATGCCTACAAGGAAGACCAGTTAATACTACCATTATTCAAATTTACACATTAACCACCAAAACCAAAAGTGAGGAAATTGAAGAATTTAAAAAAATTTCTGCAGTCTGAAATTGATCAAACATGCAAGATATGTTAATTATCATTGGTGATTGGAATGCAAAAGTTGGAATCACCTGTAGCTGGGAATATATGGTCTTGGTGATAGAAATGATGCTGGAAATGATAGAATTTTGCAAGACCAACGACTTATCATTGCAAATGCCTTTTCTCAACAACATAAATGATGGCTATACATGTGGTCTTCCCAGATGGAATACACAGGGATCAGATTTACTACATCTGTGGAAAGAGGCAATGGAGAAGCTCAGTATCTTCAGCCAAAACAAGGCCAAGAGCTGATTGTGGAACAGACCATCAACTGCTCATATAAAAGCTTAATTTTAAGCTGAAGACAATTAAAACAAGTACACAAGAGCCAAAATGTGACCTTGATTAAATCCGTTCTGAATTTAGAGACCACTTAAAGAATAGATTTGACACATTGAACACCAATGTCCAAAAACCAGGGGAATTGTGGGATGACATCAAGAACATCATCTGTGACGAAAGCAAAGGGTCATTAAAAAGTAAAGAAAGGAAGAAAAGACCAAAATGGATGTCAGAAGAGACTCTGAAACTTGTACTTGAATGGCAAATAGTTAACACAAATGGAAGAAATGACAAGATAAAAGAGCTGAACAGAAGATTTCAAAAACCAGCTCAAGAAGACAGAGTCAATTATAATGAAATGTATAAGACCTGGTGTTAGAAAACCAAAAGGGAAGAACACACTCGGCATTTCTCATGCTGAAAGAACTGAACAAAAAAAAAATTCAAGACTTGATTTGCATTAGTGAAAGTTTCTATGGGCAAAATATTGAATGATACAGGAAATATCAAAAGAAGATGGAAGAAATACACAGAGTCACTGTACTGAAAAGAAGTGGTTGATGTTCATCCATTTCAGGAGGTGGCATATGATCAAGAACCAAGGGTATTGAAGGAAGAAATTGAAGCTGGACTGAAGGAACTGGTGAAAAACTAGGCTCCAGGAATTGATGGAATACCAACTGAGATGTTTCAACAAACAGATGCCTCACTAGAGGCACTCACTCAGCTACGCCAAGAGATTTGGAAGACAGCTACCAACTTACTGGGAGAGACCCATGTTTGTACTCGTCCCAAAGACAGGTGATCCAACAGAATGTGGAAACTATCAAAGAATATCAATAATATAACATGCAAGTAAAATCTTGCTGAAAATAATTCAAAAACAGATGCAGCAGTATATTGACAGAGAACTTCCAGAAATGCAAGCTGGATTCAGAAGAGGTGGTGGAATGAGCGGTATCATTACTGAAGTCAGATGGATCTTGGCTGAAAGCAAAGAATACCAAAAAGATGTTTAGTTGTGTTTTATTGACTGTGCAAAAGCATTTGACTGTGTGGATCATAATAAATTATGGATAACATTTAGAAAAATGGGAATTCCAGGACACTTAATTGTGCTCATGAGGAACCTGTACATACACCAGGAGGCTATTATTCAAACAGAGCAAGGGGATACTGCATAGTTTAAAATCAGGAAGGGAATGTGTCAGGGTTGTAGCCTTTCATCATATTTTTTCAATCTGTATGCTGAGCAAATAATCTGAAAAGCTGGATTACACGAAGAAGAACGTGGCATCAGGATTGGAGGAAGAGTCATTAACAACTTACAATATGCAGATAACACAACTTTGCTTGCTGAAAGTGAAGATGACTTAAAGCACTTATGGATGAAGATTAAAGACTACAGTCTTCAGTATGGATTACACCTCAACATAAAGTAAACAAAAATCCTCACCACTGAACTAATAAGCAGCATCAAGATAAAAGGAGCAAAGATTGAACTTGTCAAAGATTTCATATTACTTGGTTCCACAATCAATACCAATGGAAGCAGGGGACAAGAAATCAGACAACATATTGCACTGGGCAAAAGACCTCTTTACAGTGCTGAAGAACAAAGATGTCTCTTTGAAGACTAATGTGCACCTAGCCCAAGCCGTGGTATTTTCACCTCATATGCATGTGACAGCTGGACAATGAGTAAGGAAAACCAAAGAAGAGTTGATGCTTTTGAGTTGCGGCACTGGTGAAGAATACTGAAAGTACTATGGACTGCCAGAAGAACTAACAGATCTATCCTGGACGAAGTGCAGCCAGAATGGTCCTTGGAAGTGAGAATGGCCAGACTTTGTCTCACCAACTTTGGTCATGTTGTCAGAAGGGACCATTCCCTGGAGAAGGATATCATGCTTGGTAAAGTGGAGGGTCAATGAAAAAGGGGAAGACCCTCAATGAGATGGATTGACACAATGGCTTCAATGATGGACTCAGGTATAGCAAGGATTGTGAGCTGGCCCAAGACCAGGCAGTGTTTCATTCTGTTGTACATGGGGTCACTAAGAGTCAGAGCTGACTTGAAGGCACCTAGGGACAAAAAAAAAATAAGTTCAAGGTGAAGCTGAAGGAAATTGAAACAAGTCCATAAGAGCCAAAATATGACCTTGACTATATTCCACCTGAAATTAGAGATCATCTGAAGAATAGATTTGATGCAATAGACACCAATGACAGAAAACCAGATGAGTTGTGGGATTACATCAAGCATATCATACAGGAAGAAGCAAAAGGTCATTAAAAAGACAGGAAAAGAAGACAAAACCAAAATGGATGTCAGAAGAAACTCTGAAACTTCTGGAACTGAGAGTAGCTAAAGCGAATGGAAGAAATGATTAAATAAAAGAGCTGAACAGAGGATTTCAAAGGGTGCCTCTAGAAGAGAAAGTAAAGTATTAAAATGAAATTGTGCAAAGATCTGGAGTTAGAATGCTGAAAGAACTGAAGAAAAAATTCAAACCTCAAGTTGCAATATTCAAAGATTCTATGGGCAAAATATTGAACAATGCAGGAAGCATCAAAAGACGATCGGAGGAATACAGTCACTGTACCAGAAAAAAATGGTAGATGTTCAACTCTTTCAGGTGATACCTATGATCAAGAATGAATGGCATTGAAGGAAGAAGTCCAAGCTTCATTGAAGTAATTAGAAATAAACAAGGCTCCATGAACTGACTGATTACCCACTGAGATGTTTCAACAAAGATGTGCAGCACTGAAGCTTTTTTCTCATTTATGCCAAGAAACTTGGAAGACAGCTACCTGGCCAACTGACAGGAAGATATCTTAATTTCTGCCCATTCCAAAGACAGATGATCCCACAGAATGTGGAAATTATTGAACAATATCATTAAAATCACACATAAGTGAAATTTTGCTGAAGAAAATCCAAAAATGGTTGCAGCAATAAATTGAGAAAGAACTTTCAGAAATTCAAGCTGGATTCAGAAGAGGACGTGGGATAAGGAATATCATTGTTGATGGCAGATGGATCTTGGCTAAAAGATACCAAAAATACTTTTACCTGTGTTTCATTGACTATGCAAATGAATTTGACTGTGTGGCTCATAACAAATTATGGATAATATTGTGAAAAATGGGCATTCCAGAACACTTAATTTTGCTCATGAGGAATCTGTACATAGATCCAGCAGTTGTTGTTTGAACAGAAAAAGGGGATACTGAATGGTTTAAAATCAGGAAGGGTGTGTGTCAGCGGTGCATTCTTTCTCCATAGTTATCAACCTGTATACTGAGCAAATAATCTGAGAAGCTGGACTATTTGAAGAAGAACATAGCATCAGAATTGGAAGAACCACTAACAACCTGCAATATGCAGATGACACATCCTTGTTTGCTGAAAGTGAAAATGACTTGAAGTAATTACTGATGAAAATCAAAGACTATTGTCTTCAGTATGGATTATACCTCAACCTAAAACAAAAATCCTTACAACTGGACCAATAACCAACATCGTGATAAGTGGAGAAAGGATTGACGTTGTCAGGGATTTCTGTTTACTTGGATCCACAACAGCACCCATGGAAGCAGCAGTCAGGAAATCACATGTCGTGTTGCACTGGGAAAATGTGCTGTGATCTTTAAGGGTTAAGAAACAAAGATGTCATGCTGAAGGCTAAGATGCACCCAACCCAAACCATTGTATTTTCAATCACTTCATATGCATGTGTTCAAGAACCTATGATACACAGATGACACAACTTTGCTTGCTGAAAGTCAGGATGACTTGAAGCACTTACTGATGAAGAATAAAGACTACTGTATTTAAAGTCTGCAGATTAAAGTCTGCAGTATGGATTAAACTTCCATATAAACAAAACAAAAATCCTCAAAGCAGGTCCAATAAACAGCTTCATGGTGGATGGAGAAAAGATTGAAGTTGTCAAGGATTTCATATTACTTGGCTCTACAATTAACACCAATGGAAGCAGCAGTCAAGACATCAGACAACGTATTGCATTGGTCAAATCTGCTGCAAAAGACCTCTTTTAAGTGCTGAAGAGCAAAGATGTTTCCTTGAAGACTAAAGTGCACCTAAGCTATGCCATGGTATTTTCAATCACCTCTTATGTATGTGAGAGCTGGACAATGAATAAGGAAGACTGAAGAAGAGTTGATGATTTTGGGTTGTGGTGTTGGAGAAGAATGCTAAGAGTACCATAGTCTGCCAAAAGGACTAACAAATCTGTCCTAGAAGAAGTGCAGCTGGAATGCTCCTTGGAAGCAAGAATGGCCAGACTCGTCTCACCTATTTTGGTCATGTTGTCAGAGGAACCAATCTCTGGAGAAGGATATCATGCTTGGTAAAGTGGAGCATCAACAAAGAAGGGAAAGGCCCTCAAAGAGATGGATAGACACAGTGGCTGCAATGATGGGCTCAGGTATAGCAAGGATCTTAAGGCTGGCACAAGATCGGGCACTGTATCGTTCTGCTGTGCATAGGGTCACTAGGGGTCAGAGTCGACTCAATGGCACCTAAAAACAACAACATATGCATGTGAAAGCTGGACAATGAATAAAGAAGACCAAAGAAGAGTTGATGTCTTTGAATGGTGGTGTTGGTGAAGAATACTTAAAATACCATGGTTGCCAGAAGAACGAAAGAATCTGTCCTGAAAGAAGTCCAGCTGGAGTGCTCCTTAAAAGAATTTCATCTGCATTATCAATTTTAGGGGCATAGATTTGTTCATATTATTCCTTTATTGTCTCATTAATTTCATTTATCTGTATGGATGAATAATATTCTATTGTTGGAATATTGTAATTGCTGTCAATAACATTATTCATTCATTCATCCATGGATAGACACTTGGATAGGTTGCACTTTTCAGCTTCTGTTAATAATGCAATGAACATTGATGTATGAATATATAACTTTTCAAGGAACTATCAAACTATTTTCCATAATGTCTACACCATTTTGCATTATCTGCCTGCAATTTCACATTTTTACCAACAATCATCAGTTTATACTTTTTGATAATAGCTATCCTATTTGGAAGGAAGGTTGGGCAATCCTACTTCCGTAGTGATACTGCCTCGGAAACCCAAGGAGGGGTCGCTATGAGTCGGGGCCGACTTGACAGCACATAACAACAACAACAACATTGGGTGTGAGGTGGTGTCTCATTGTCATTTTGATTTGTATTTCCCAGTGATTAATGATGATGAACAACTTTTCATCTTTTATTGGTCATCTGTACCGTCTTTGCAGAAACATTAGTTCAAGTCTTTTGCCCATTTTGGGGGGGGAAGTTGTTTTGTCTTTTTGTTTTTGAGTTGTAGGAATTCTTGATATATTTGAGACATTAAACTCTTAACAGATATGTTTCCAAAATATTTTCTCCCATTCTGTATGTTGTCTCTTCACTTTGTTGTTAAAGTATTTTGATGCACATAAAATTTTCATTTTGATGCTGTGATAGGAAAGGATGGGCATTAACTTTGCTTGGTCATGATTCTAAGTGATTTAGCAGACATGATGGAGTCATCCTCCATCATGAGATCTGATATAATGCAATCACCTTCAGTTGGAAGGGCATTTCCTTCAGTGTGCATCCCGCTTACAATATATATGGAATCACTCTGGCAGAGCTCTTTGGGTTGTTGCTCTATGGATCCTGCATCTGGCTGTCATCATCTGACCTCCAGCTCTTGGACTTGAACCGGTGGCCTGCTGCATTGCCTGCCAATCTCAGAATTGTCATCTTTACAGCATGTGAGCCCACATCCTACCATATTACTTGCCAATCTTAGATTCATCAGCCTGTGAAGCCAGCAGCTTGCTGTATTGCCTGCCAATCTTGGGTTTGTCGGCCCCTACAGCTATGTGAGTCAAGAGAAGCCTCCAGCTTGACATCTGACCCACAGGCTTAGGCTTTGCCAGCATCTACAACTGCATGATCCATTTCCTTGAGATAAATTTCTCTCTCTCTCTCTCTCTCTCTTTCTGTCTCTCTCTCTCCCACTTTGCTTTTGCTTTAGAGAACCTAGCGTAAGACATTTGGTATCAAGAGTTGTTCTGTTGTGTTGTTGTTATTATGTGCCGTCAAGTGGACCCAACTCATAGCGACTTCTCCTTGGGTTTCCAAGGAAGTATCACTGTGGAAGTAGATTGCCCAACCTTCCTTCTGAGGAGTGGCTAATGGGTTTGAACCACCAGCCTTCTGATTAGCAGTCAAGTGCCTTAGGCACTATGCTAACAAAATTATAAGGGTGAGTTTTCTAAATTGGTTCTGAAATCTGATAAGTCTTAAATGTGATGATGACTCTGCCTCTGTTAGTAAAGAGGGTGCTACTAATCTTTGGTGCGAATTGGCAATATTAATACACAAAATAGCACCACCAATAGATCAAGTATTAGTGAGAAGTGAAGCTCTGGGTGATCCAACGATTGATACTTTTCTGCAATTTTGTTAGAATAAGAAATATAAGGACCAACTTCCACTAGACAAATTGGTGAAAGAATGAGATGCATCACAGCTCAAGAGCTGCCTAAAAGACTTCAGTGTTGCCACTTTTGCCCAGAAAGAAAGCCTTATTTCTTGTAGTAACAGAGCTGATATTGCCAAAAACCAATTCCAGAGTCTTATCATAACAGTGGCTGAACTACAATGCTAATTGAATTACCAACCTCAAATAGTGTTGGAAGTTAAAGTAAGGGCATTGATTGGGAAGAAATGGGATCCGGAAACTGGGGACGCGGGCTTACGGGCAGATAATCAGGAAGCTGGGGACATGGAAGCCCTAAATTCCATTGAATCACTGCTGTGAACAGAACCAGCCATTTCACCCCCATCTGATATGACTATCCCAGTTGTGCCTGCTGAGTCATTGTCTGAGGTATCACCTGAGGTGGCATCTGGGGCATTGCCTACGCTTTGCCTGAGGTGGATTCATTATAAGACATTGTGACTGCTTCTAGGAACCTCTCCACCACCCATGGTAGTTTCTGGGCCTACAACTAGATTTAAGTCCCAGCAAGCTCCAAAAGGTGAACTCAAAGTGGGACCCAGGAAGAGGTACACTACGCTTGAAAAGAACTGCTTGATTTTTCTAATTTGTACAATCAGAAACCTGAAGAATATGTGTGGGAATGGCTATAAAAAGTGTGGGATAATGTAAGAAACATAAAGTTAGAGTAGTCTGAGTTTATTGATTTAGGCCTGCTAGGCACAGTACTTGGAAGGAAGATGGGGCAATCTACTTCCGTAGTGATACTGCCTCAGAACCCCAAGTAGGGGTCGCTATGAGTTGGATCTGACTCAATGGCACATAACAACAACAACAACAACAGGAACAGTACTAAAAAAATAAAAAAAATAAAACTCACTGCCATCAAGTCAGTTTCAACTCATAGCAATCCCCATTGGGTTTCTGAGGCTGTAAATCTTTATGGAAGTAGATTGACACATCTTCCTTCTGCGGAGCGGCTGGTGGGTTTGAACTGCTGGTTAGCAGTCAAATGCCTTATCACCAGAGCTCCTTATCTTCATACAATGTTTCAGCTTGAGAACTTAGGAAAGGATCTAATAGTTTATTTGGTTGGTTTACTAATGCCTGGACTATGCCATGGCCTACACTAAAAAAAGTTGAAGTAGCAGACCTGTACACTGTAGAAGGTATCCAAAAGTTTAGAGAAATTGACATGTTAGAGTGAATTTGTCCAATTAAATCCATAGATCTACACATGGAGTGCCCATAGGACACATCTTTTACCACAACAGTGGGAAGCAAATTTGTCAAGTGAGCCCAACATCCTTGAAGACTGCTGTGATTGCTATTTTATGTAAGACAGATTTGACCATAAGAACTGCTCTAATTGAATTAAGAATCTAACTACAATGGGGATTATTAGGTGCCATGATGGTAGAAGTAAAGTGGCAGCACTTAATCAACAAAGACAAGGTGGGTGTGGTAATCATAGTGGACAGCAAAGTCAAAAGTAACCAGAATAATGACTTGAATGGACTTATTGTGTTGGCTACTTATGAATAGTGTCTCTGGGAGTGAAATCTACTAAATATTTACGTGATCTGTACAAGCAGAATAATTCTAGGTCAAGTGAATAGCAGTCTAACTTGATTCATGGGAATATAGAGTCATGGCCCCCCATTCAATTTCCAGGCTTGTGCCAATGTACAGACCCACAACATTTTGAACAAAGAGGAGGCCAGTACTTTTCAGGAAGGACCCCATTACATTGTGAAAAATTTACCACAGTGTCTTGGTTTTCTCATGCTACTATAACAGAAATAAAACAAATGGGTGGTTTTTAACACACAATAATTTATTTCTGTACAGTTTAGGAGGCTAGAAGTCCAAATTCGGAGTGCCAGCTCTAGGGGCTCGGAAAAGGCCCCTTGACCTTAGGCTCTGCCTTTAGTTTCAGGTCCAATTTTTCTGACTCATGCAGCTACTGGCTGCTGAGGCTGACAAATCCAAGGCTGACAAGTAAAATGGTATAATCTCAAGATTGTGAGGCAACATGGCAGGCCTGATTCAAGTCCAGGAACAGTCCCAAGCTTGACAGGCAAGATGGCAGGCCACTGGTGACTTGGTCATATGCAGGATCCAGATGTGTCAAAAAGCTAGAAAATTTTCTCAAAACTTCTCCTTATATACTAGAAGCAGGCCACAACCTGATGACAGCTACTTAGCCACTCACAGCAGATTTCACCCTGGAGCTGATAAACAATCTCATCACAGGAAATAACTACATCCAACTACCCAGCCACTCAAAACCATGGTCCAGCCAAGACAACATGTAGCCTTAATTACAACACCCAGCCTTTCCCCAAAGGAACCTATGTCCTTTTTTTTTTTTTTTAAATGTGATTTGGGTGAAGGTTTACAAAGCAAATTCACTTTCCATACAGTGGTTCACATATACTTTGCCTCACGACATTGACCACAGTTTACCACAATTCAACAGCTCCCTTCCCACTTCCTCCCCATACTTACCTCTTCTCTGTGTCCATCCCTCCATACACTCCTGCCCCTGAGCTGTCTCCCTGTGCCCTTCTTTCTCCCATGATTTTTCTTTTCAAGGAGTGTATCTCCTTGAGGTAAATGTTCAACTCCTATGCCTCTATTTTGTTTGGCTGGAAACGACAAGTGTGGGTTCAATTCCAGATCTGAAGGGCAGCTAGGGGCCATAGTCTCAGTGGTTCCACCAGACTCTATCAGACCAGCACCTGGTGACCCCCCCCTTTTTTTTTCTCCAAATGATTTTGATTTTTGTTGCACATTTTTCTCCCTCCCTATCAAGGATCTCCTACATAGATCCCCTTCCAAGTGGTTGAAAGTGGTAGCCAGGCACCATCTAGTTCTTCTGGTCTCATAGTCATATAGACTGCAGATCAGATGGTGTACCAGTCACTAGGCCTAATTGTTTCCATGAATTTTGGTTTTCTTCATTCTTCTTTGTTCTGGATGAGGAGAGACCCATCGTTGCATCTAGATGGCAGCTTGCTAGCTTTTAAGATCCCAGTCGCTACTTGCCAAAGTAGGAGGTGGAACA
>NW_006921883.1:2610558-2622130 GCF_000298275.1 Orycteropus afer afer | reverse complement strand
AGTATTGATTTCCTTATTTCTTTTTCAGCAATCTCTTTGCTGGTATAGAGGAATCCAACTGATTTTTGGATGCTGATCTTATATCCTGCTATGATGCTAAATCTCTCAATTAGTTCCAGTAGATATTTGACTGAGTCTCTTGGGTTTTCTAGGTATTGGATCATATCATCAGCAAATTGGGATAGTTTGACTTCTTCCTTACTAATTTGGATGCCTTTGATTTCCCTTTCTTGTCTTATGGCCCTGGCTAGGACTTCCAGTACAATGTTGAATGGAAGTGGTTTAGCGGGCATCCTTGTCTGGTTCCTGTTCTCAAGAGGAACGGTTTCAGTCTCTCTCTATTGAGAATAATGTTGGCTATTGGTTTTGCATAAATGCCCTTTATTATGTTGAGGAATGTCCCTTCTATTCCTATTTTGCTGAGAGTTTTGATCAGGAATGAGAGGAATCTATGTCCTTTTATGAGAGTGACTGTTCACTGGGAAAAAGGAAATAATCAGACTTTTTTGGAGATTAGTGGACACTGGCTCTGATTTGATACTAATTCCAGGAGACCCAAAATGCCACTGGTCTACCAGTCAGAGTTGGGGTATATGAAGGTAAGATATTTATGGAGTCTTAAGTCAGATCCATCTCACAGTTGGTCTGGTAGCAGTGGGTCCCCAAACCCATCCTGTAGTGATTTATCCAGTTCCAGAATGTGTAATTGGAATTGACAGGCTCAGCAACTGAGGGAACATCCACATTGGATCCCTGACATGTGGAGTTAGGGCTACTATGGTAGGAAAAGCTAAGTGGAAGCCATTAGAACTGCCCCTACCTAAGATAATAGTAAACCAAAGGCAATATTGCATAGAGGTATTGCAAAGATTAGTGACAGCATCAAGGATACAGGGATGGTGATTCCCACCATATCCTCATTTAACTTGCCTATTATTTGGCCTGTGCAAAAAACAGATGGACCACGGAGAATGAGAATGGAAAATCATAAACTGAACCAGGTGGTGACTCCCACTGCAGGTGCTATTTCAGATGTGGTTTCATTGCCTGAGCAAATTAATTTATCTCCTGGTACCTGGTATGCAGCTATTGACCTGATTGATCTGGCCAATGACTTTTTCTAAATTCTGGTTTTGAAGGATCACCAGAAACAGCTGGCCTTCAGCTGGTAAGGCCAGCAACACACATTCTTGGTCCTACCTAAAGGGCATGTCAACTGTCTAGCATTATGTCATAATTTAGCCTGCAGAGAACTTCATTGCCTTTCCCTTCTACAAGATATCACATTGGTCCATTACATTGATGACATTATGCTGACTGGACCTAGTAAGGAAGATGTATCAATGACTCTAGATTTATTGGTAAGACATTTGCATGCTAGAGGGTGGGAAACAAACCCAACAAAAATTCAGGTGTCTTCCACCTCAGTGAAATGTCTAGGGGTCCAATGGTGTGGGACATGTCAAGATATTCCTAAAAAGTAAGGACACATTATTGAATCAGACAATCATATGATCTACTGTGCTGGGGATGACAAAAGATATTTGTGTCCCACATGAATGCTCACCAAAGTATGACTTTGGCAGAGTATTTTAAGTCAGGTGGGTAAGATGACATGTTTTGTGGAAACCAGTCATCCTCTTTCTCCCCCTCCTGTCACTGCCCAACAGGCTCATGAGCAAAACAGCTATGGTGGTAAGGATGTAGGTAGTGCATGAGCTCAGCAGTGTGGATTTCCACTCATCAAGGCTGACTTGGCTACAGCCACTGCTGAGTGCCCAATCTGTCAGTGACAGCAGCAAACACTGAGTCCATGATATGGAACCAGTCCTTGGGGTGAAGCCACTGCTGAGTACCCAATCTGCCAATGACAGCAGCAAACACTGGGTCCATGATATGGAACCACTCCGTGGGGTGATCACTCAGCATCCTGGTGGCAAGTTTGTTACAACAGACTATTTCCATCTTGGAAAAGCAGCATTTTGTTCTTACTGGAATGACACTCTGGATATGGATTTGTCTTCTCTGGATGCAATGCTTCTCCCCAAACTACCATCCAGGTACTCATAGAATGCCTTAACCACTGTCATGGTATCCCCCACAGCATTGCCTTGGATCAAGGGACTCACTTCACAGCAAATGAAGTGTGACAATGGGACCATGCTCATGAAATTCACTGGCCTTAGCACATTTCTCGTCATCATGAAGCAGCTGGCTTGATAGAACAAGGGAATGGATTTCTAAAGACACAATTATAGTGCCACCTAGGTGGCAATACCTTGCAGGGTTGGGGCAATGTTCTGCAGGAAGTTGTACATTTTCTAACCAGAATCCAATATATTGCACTGTTGCTACAATAGCCAGGATTCATGGGTCCAGCAACCAAGGAGTGGAAATGGGAGTGGCACTACTATTATCCCTAGTGACCCACTCAAAAAAAATTTGCTTCCTGTCCCTGAAGCTCTATGTCATGCAGATATGGTGGTCTTAATTCCGAAGGGAGGAATAGTCCTACCCAGAGACACAATACTGATTCAATTGAACTGGATGTTAAGAATGCCAACTGTTCATTTTGGGCTCCTCATGTCTGTGGTCCAACAAACAAAGAAGGGAGCTACTGTATTGTCTGATGTGATTAGTCCTCATCACCAAAGGGAAATCAGATTGATGATGGAGGTACACAGAGTGTCTGGAATACAGGAGGTTCCTTAGGACATCACTTAGTACTACCATGCCCTGTGATTAAAGCTATTGGAAAAGTATAGCAACCCAATTCTGATACGACTGATGTACCAGACCCATCATGAATGAAGGTTTGGGTCACCCCACCACACAAAGAACCATGACTGGTGAGGTGCTTGTTGAGGGCAAAGGGAATACAGAATGGGTGGTGAAAGATGGTAGCTCTAAATACCAGCTACGATTGGTGACCAGTTGCAGAAATGAGGACTGTGATTGTTATGAGTTCTTCCTTGTAATGTGTGCATCAAATATTTGTTTTCTTCACTTATAAAATAAGTGTCAACAGGGCTAATGTGTTTTCAGTTGTACGTGTTAGTTGATTAATACATGTAGTACAACTTTTAAATTGTCTATATTTAGAGATTATGTAAGGTTTAGGGAGATGTGTACAGGTATCATAATGACAAGGGGTGGACTCTGAGAGTTAAGGTTGTGTGTCAACTTGGCTGTGCCATGATTCTAAGTAGTTTAACAGTTATGATGTACTGACCCCATATGATGAGATTTGATACAATGTAATCACCTCCAAGATGAGATCTGCTATGAGCATCCAATCAGTTGAAAGGGATTTACTTCAGGGTTTGGCCTGCTTCCAATACACGTGGAAGAGCTCTGGCAGAACTCTCTAGCTTTTTCCTCCATCTGGATTCTGCATCTGGCTCATCATCATCTGACTTCTGGCTCTTGGATTTGAACAAGCGGCCTGCTACACTGCCTGCCAATCTTGCGATTGTTGCCTTCATAGCCTGTGACCCAACACCTTGCCATCTTACCTGTCAATCTTGGATTCATCAGCCTCCAAAGCCAGTATCCTGCTGTATTCCTTGGAAATCTTGGGTTTATCAGCCCCTGAAGCTATGTAAGTAAGAAGCCTCCAACTTGGTATTTAACCCACAGACTTGGGTCTTGCCAACCTCTACAACTGTAAGCCATTACCTTGAGATCATTCTCTCTTTCTTTCTCTCCAAGTTTCACTGGTTTTTCTTCTTTAGAGATCACAGTCTAAAAAAGATGCAGTCCAATTTTTGTATTTTTCTTTAGTTGCTTATGCTTTTGGTGCAGTACGTAAGAATCTACTGTCAAAAACACAATCTTAAAGTTTTAACCCTATGTTTTCTTCTAAGAGTTTTAGGTATTAGTTCTTATAGTTAGATCATTGCTCTATTTTAATTTTTACATAGTGCAAGGTATGGGTCCAAATCCATACTTTTGCATGGGGAGATCCAGTTATCCCAGCACCATTAAAGAGATTATTCTTGACTATCTCTTTACTTTTAATCAGTGTTTTAATATTTAAAGTGGGTTTCTTATACAAAACATACAGTTGGCCCTTTGTTGTTTTTGTATTATGCACTCTGACAATGTCTTTTAATTCATGTATTTAGAGCATCTGTATTTAAAGTTTTGGAGCGGCTGAGGGAGACCAGGAAGGAAGCAAGCCAGCACGGTGGGTTTGGAGGAGCTGAGGGAGAACAGGAGTTGAGTGGAGCACTTTGGAACAGCTAAGGGAGACAAACTTGTCTGTCAGTTTGTCATACTGTGGTGGCTTGCATGTTGCTGTGAGGCTGGAGGCTATGCCCCTGGTGTTTTGAATGCCAGCAGGGTCACCCACAGTGGACAGGTTTCAGCAGAGTTTCCAAACTAAGACAGACTTGGAAGAAGGAAGTGGCTACCTACTTCTCAAACAATTGGCCAGTGAAAACCTTATGAACAGCAGTGAATCACTGTCTGATGTATTACTGGAAAACATCATGAATAGCCCTGAAATATTGTCCAATATAGAGGTAGGAGATGAGGCCCTCAGGTCATAAGGCACTCAAAATACTTCTGGGGAAGAGCTGCCTCCTCAGAGTAAAGCCGAACTTAATGACGTGGGTGGAGTAAAGCTTTGGAGCTCCACTTGCTGATGTGGCACAACTCAAGAAGGAACAGCTGCAAACATCCATTATTAATGGGAACATGGAATGTATAAAGTATAAATCTAGGAAAATCGGAAGTTGTCAAAAATGAAATGGAATGCATAAAGATTGATTTCTGAGGCATAAGTGAGCTGAAATGGACTTATTTTGGCTATTTTGAATCAGACAATCATATGACCTACTGTGCTGGGAAGGACAAATTGAAGAGGAAGGGCATAGCATTCATCATCAAAAAGAAATGTATCAAGATCTACCCTGAAATACAATGCTACCAGTGATAGGATAATATCCAAACACCTGCAAGGAAGACCAGTTAATACTACTATTATCAAATTAAGCACCAACCACCAAAGTCAAAGTGAGCAAATTGAAGATTTTTACCAACTTTTGCAGTCTGAAATTAACCAAACAAGCAATCAAGATGTGTTGATTATCACTGGTGCCTGGAATGCAAAAGTTGGAAACAACTGGTTGTTGGAAAATATGACCTTGGTGATAGAAATGAAGCTGGAGATTGCATGATAGAATTTTTCAAGACTAACAACTTATTCATAGAAAATACCTTTTTTAAACAACACAAATGGTGGCTATACACATAGACTTCACCAGAAAGGAATACATCGGAATTAGATTGACAACATCTGTGGAAAGAGGCAATGGAGAATATCAGTATCTTCAGCCAAAACAAGACCAGGAACTGACTGTGGAACAGATCATCAACTGCTCATATGCAAGTTCATCTTGAAGTTAAAGACAATTAAAACAAGTCCACAAAAGCCAAAATATGACCTTGATTATACCCCTCCTGGATTTAGAGACCATCTAAAGAACAGATTTGATGCACTGAACACCAATGACTGAAAACCAGAGCAATTGTGGGATGACATCAAGACCATCGTCCATGAAGAAAGTGAAGGGACATTAAAAAGACAGGAAAGGAAGAAAAGACTAAAATGGAAGTCAGAAGAGACTCTGAAACTTGCCACTGAATGGCAAATAGCTAAAGCAAATGGAAGAAATGACAAGATAAAGTAGCAATATCAAAAGATTCTATGGGCAATATATTGATTGATGCAGGAAACATCAAAAGAAGATGGAACGAATACACAGTCCTATACCAAAAAGAATTGGTTGATGTTCATCCATTCCAGGAGGTGGCATATGATCAATAAGCAATGGTATTGAAGGAAGAAAACAAAGCTGCACTGAATGAACTGGTGAAAAATAAGGCTCCAGGAATTGATGAAACACCCATTGAAATGTTTCAACAAATAGATGCCATGCTGAAGGCACTCACCCGGCTCTGCCAAGAGACTTGGAAGGCAACTACCTGGCCAACTGAATGGAAGAGATCCATATTTGTACTCATTCCAAAAAAGGTGATCCACAGAAATTGGAAATTATCGAACAATATTATTAATATCGCATGCAAGTAAAATCTTACTGAAGATAATTCAAAAATGGTTGTAGCAGTATATTGACAGAGAACTTCCAGAAATGCAAACTAAATTCAGAAGAGGATGTGGAATGAGAGATATCATTGCTGATGTCAGATGGATCTTGACTCAAAGCAAAGAATACCAGAAAGATGTTTACTTATGTTTTATTGACTATGCAAAAGCATTTGATTATGTGGATCATAACAAATTATGGGTAACACTGAGAAAAACCCTTAATTATACTCATGAGGAACCTGCACATAGACCAGGAGGCTGTCATTCAAACAGAACAGGAGGTTATTGCATGGTTTAAAATCAAGAAGGGAGTGTGTCAGGGTTGTATCTTTCATCATACTTATTCAATCTGTATGCTGAGCAAATAATCCGAGAAGCTGGACTATATGAAGAAGAACTAGTGGCATCAGGATTGGAGCCAGACTCATTAACAACCTGCGATACATAGATGATACAACTTTGCTTGCTGTAAGTGAGGATGAGTTGAAGCACTTACTGATGAAGATTGAAGACTACAGTATGAAGTATGGATTACATCTCAGTATAAAGAAAACAAAAATCCTCACAACTGGACCAGAAAGCAGTATCACGATAAATGGAGAAAAGGTTCAAGTTGTCAAAGACTTCACATTAATTGGTTCTACAATCAACAATGATGGAAGCAGCAGTCAAGACATCAGAAGACGTATGGCATTGGGCAAATCTGCTACAAAAGACCTCTTTCAAGTGCTGAAGAGCAAAGATGTCTCCCTTGAAGATTAAGGTGCACATAACCCAAGTCATGGTATTTTCAATTGCCTCACGTGCATGTGAAAGCTGGACAGTGAATAAGGAAGAGACCATAGAGTCGATTCTTTGGAATCATGGTGTTGGCAAAAAATACTGGAAGTACCATGGATCGGTAAAAGAAGTAACAAATCTGTCCTGTAAGAAGTGCAGCTGGAATGCCTCTTGGAAGCAAGAATGGCCAGACTTCATCTCACCTACTTTGGTCATGTTGTCAGAAGGGATCATTGTCTGGAGAAGCGTATTATGCTTGGTAAAATGGAGGGTCAGGGAAAAAGCAGAAGGCCCTCAACAAGATGGATTGACATGGTGGCTGCAACGATGAGCTCAGGTATGGCAAGGATCATGAGGCTGGCACAGGACCAGGCAGTGTTTCATTCCATTGTGCACTGGGTCCCTACAAGGTGGAGACACCTCGATGGCAGGTAACAACAACATATTAAAAGTGATTCCTGATATAGTTAATATCTACCATGTTTAGATCTGTTTTCTATTCCTTGCATTTGTTCTTTGTTTCCCCCACTTCCCCTTTTGCTGCAGTCTCTGGTTTTAATTGAATATTTATACAGAAATTAATCTCTTACCTTAGCATGTTAACTAAAATTTTTTTAACTTTTTTTTTTTTTCAGTGCTTGCTCTAGTTTGCAATATATATATCTCAACTCCAAGTCATCCTGCAACTAACACTAATATCACTTAACTTGTAGTACAGATATCTTATAGCAATTTAGTACCTTATGCAATTCTTCTCTTCTTCCCCTTATAACATTGTTGCCATTCATTTCACCTATGGGTACAGTTACAATTACCCAAAAATGTTGCTACTAATTATTACTGCAGGAGCTCTGGTAGCATAGTGCCTAAGGCACTTGACTGCTAAGCAGAAAGCTGGCGGTTCAAACCCACCAGCCACTCCTCGGAAGGAAGGTTGGGCATCCCTACTTCCGTAGTGATATTGCCTCAGAAACCCAAGGAGGGGTCGCTATGAGTCGGGGCCTACTCGATGGCAAATAACAACAACAATTATTACTGCAAAGATGCCCTGGTGGTGTAGTGCCTAAGGCATTTGACTGCTAACCAGGTTGGTGGTCCAAACCCACCAGCCACTCTGCAGAAGTAAGACTAGGCAATCTACTTCTGTAAAGATTTACTGCCTCGGAAACCCAAAGGTGGTTGCTGTGAGCTGGAACTGACTCAGTGGCAGGGAGTTTGGTTTGGTTTTGGTATTATTACTGAATCGTTTCTAACAAGATGTCCACTGAGTTTCTGATCTGTATCATTTTCCTTTTCCTTAGGAAACATCTTTTAACAGATCTGCTGGTGAGAAATTCCTTAGTTTTTGTTTGAGAAAGTTCTATTTCTACTTAACATTTTAAGGATAATTTCACCAGGTAGTAATTCTAAGTTGGTGGTCATTATTACTTCAAATATTCCTTCTCTTCTTTCTTCTCTTCTGGTATTCTAATTATAGAGGAACAAATACAAAATTTACAATGGGATAAAATTGTTAGGCCTTTGTTATGGAGAACACTCTAGGTGTAATTTACAATGTTTACTCTCCCCTCTTCCTGCCAGAAACAGGAAGGAATCTTTCTTAGCTCTATACTATGAGAGCCTTGTGGAGTTTCTGGAAGTGAATCCACAGAAGGGCTCCCCTGAGACAATGGCCCTCACTCTCAAGCTGGTACACACACAGTCTCCAACAATTCATCAAAATTGTCATTTATATGTTACCACTTTACAGCTCCAGTGGCTTCTCCAGGTGAGCAGATGTCAGCCATGACTGAATTCACCTGTCTCTTCAGATTTGGAAATGGCAGTTTTTGCCTGTGACCTCTGTTTCCTGATGAGTCCAAGAAAAGGCAATTTTCAGATTGTACAGCTTTTTCCCGTTGTAAGGATGGAAGTGCTGGCTTTCGAGTCCTTATATTTTGGTGTTGAAAGTGGAATTCTCTCATTAATTTTTAAAAGTGTAAACAGGTCCCGAAACCAAAAAGTTTGAGAACCACTACTTTATCATTAAGCTCTCCTTTTCAAGACTTTTAAACTTTTTTTATGTGATCTTCCTTTTAGCATTTACTCATTGCTATTTTTTTCTCTGGAATCATCTCTGTATCTCTGGGATAACTATATCTTAAAGCAAATGTAATATAGATGTGATCTTTAAAGAGCTTAACTCAGGCAATTCTTCATTTATTCCAAGTTACCCTTTGTTTAATACACAGTGGCAATGCATTATCCATTTCCCAGGGTCCTTCCAACATATTAGTTAATTCACACTCATCTTGTGGCCCTCTATGACCCATCATATCCTCTCATTTCTAGCAGTTTTATTCTTCTGGTGTAAAGTTCAATCATTTCCTGTTTTGAACTTGTCTGTATTATATTAGCTTTCTCACATCCACTGACAATACTGATTCAATTGAACTGGATGTTAAGAATGCCACCTGTTCATTTTGGGCTCCTCATGCCTGTGGTTCAACAGGCAAAGAAGGGAGTTACTGTATTGTCTGATGTGATTAGTCCTCATCACCCAAGGGAAATCAGATTGATGATGGAGGCATAGAGAGTATCTCTGGAATACGGGAGGTTCCTTAGGACATCACTTAGTACTACCATGCCCTGTGATTTAAGTCAATGGAAAAGTATAGCAACCTAATTCTGATATGACTGCTAATGGACCCTTCATGAATTGCCATTTTTAAGACTAATGCATGCATTAATTGAGGCATGTTATTTTACATTCATTCACACAGAAGTCCCTTTCTAAGAATCACTTGATAAGTTTTATATTTTCAAAATGTTTCTACCTTAAGGATTGCAAACTGGCATCAAGAACAATTTTAATTGCTTTTCCTATATGCATGCTTTACTTAAAATGATCTTAAAATTTTTTAGTTTAATTGGCTCATATTTTTATCAAATATTCTCAGAATTATAAAAAAAAAATATTCAGCAAAATACAACACAAACTACTTACCTACCATATAATTAGAGACTTTGTTTCGGTTACCTAGTGCCCCTCTGACAAGAATATACCACAAATGGATGGCCTTAACAGACGAGTTTATTCTCTTACAGTTTGGAGGCTTTAAGTCCAAGTTCAAAGTGCCAGGCTCTAGGGACTGTGTGAAAGCCCCTGAGCCTTGGGCTTCAGCTCTGCCTTCAGCTCCTGGCCTACTGAAGCTAGAGGCTTTTCCTCACTCAGACAGCTGCTGGCTGCTGAGGCTGCCAAGCCCGTGGTTGACAAGTAAAAAGGCATAGTACCAATATTACCGAATCACACGGCAGGCCATTAATTCAAGTTCATTTTAAGTCCCAAGGTCGGCAGAGTATGGCAGGCTACTGAACAATGGCACGGCTACATGCAGGGTTCAAGGTGCTGTAAGCTAGAGACCGTTCCTAAAGCTGCTACTTACATATGGGAAGCAGACCACATACCCAAAGGCAGCTACTCAGCTGCTCACAGTAGATTCCACCATAGAGTTGATTGCCAATCTCATCATGGGGAATACTACATCCAGCTGCCCAGCCACTCAACCAGGCCTAGCCAAGTTGACATATGAACTGAACTACCACAGACTTAAATGCAACCATTTATGAATTCTATCACTCCTAAGAAAACTGAAAAATAATTTTCATTGTGAAGAGTAGACTATTTAAATTATACATTCAGTTCTACCTTGTGAGCATCTTTGATTTTAAACAAAAAATAATTTCCTCTAATGCTTTATCATTTCAAGCTTTAGAAAATTTTCAGACTCAACTCCAAATTCACCTTTAGGAGCAGATATAGAATTGCTACAAGTTGGAATTGACTCTACAGCACACAACAACATAGTTATATATTGATACTGAATGATATCAGCAGGTAACTACAATGTAACCTGGCTATTTTCTCTAGAAATATTTTCTAAAATAAATAATTTGTTTTATGAGTAAATTTGATTTAGACACTATTAATAAAGTATTCACCACGTATCAGGTAGGTCCTGTTTATTCTTAATTATAAACACAACCTTAATGCTAAACTGTACATCATTTTACCTAAATTTTTCTCATATGTGAAAAAGTGTCCTGCTTTATCTTTCTTTCTCATATGACGACTGGGGGGGCAATCACTTGAATTGAAATGCCAACAGGCACACATAACTTTAGGCTAATGCCTGGCTACATGGTAAACAGTCAAGTAATATTTAAGGAATCATGTGTATTTTCATGAGAGTGCCCATCTTTTAGAAAGTACCTGTTGTTTTCTTACTTTTAAATCTCACACTTTCAGTTCTTCCTCAAAATCAGGGGAAAAGCTGACAGCGCCTAACAATAACAAAACTTATACTTACTGGCAGAAAACTTTATGAAACTGCACCTAATTTTACTCAATTTCCCTTTCTGGTATCTAGAAGTCTTGATCCTAAGTATCTGGCAACCTATAAAAGATGTGTAGCCTTTGAGCCTAGACAATCTTCTCAGTTTTAAAATCCTCTATTCTTTGTTTTCTCCCAAGTGATGGTCTGCCTTTGACTGCTCCTCTCTCTTCCTCATCATCTTGTCCTGTTGACCTATTTACTGCCTTAAACTCACTGTCGAGTTGGATCAGACTCATAGCGACCCCTCCTTGGGTTTCCGAGGCAGTATCACTACGGAAGTAGATTGCCCAACCTTCCTTCC
>NW_006921883.1:2561416-2609131 GCF_000298275.1 Orycteropus afer afer | reverse complement strand
TATATATATATATATATATATATATATGATGCATAAGCTGGAAATGAATAAAATAAGTTAAACTACAGAGGATAGGTGAGAAGGGAATCCCTGGAGCATAACTTTTATACTGGCTTTCAAACCAGTAAAATTTTACAATTTTAATATTTCATAAACATAAAAAAATAAAGTCAAATCAATAACAACAAAACTCCTAGAAATGAATACAAACAAATGGATGAATCAATCTAATTGTATATAATTGGTAATGTAAACAACTCAAGTAACTTTGAAAGCAGTACTCTATTTCCTCTGTAAAACTTTTTCTGAAGACAAAAATATTACAAAGAAATCTTGAACTTTCTTTCAGTTTGTTGCTGGTTGGTTAGAGCAGTCATTTTGAAACCACTCTCTGCAGATCCTAGGACAAAGCTGTCCTAGGTCAAGAGTCTGGTTGAAATCAAAAGTAGAAACTAGCTTTTATTGAGAGGCAAAGTAATTTGCAAATTGGGAATCACAAGATCCAGAGGATTCTGAACTAAGTTATGCAAGAACGAGACAGCTGAGAGGTTTTATAATACAAAGAACTTGAGTAAAAATTCAGTGACTGATTCACATTTAGGTAATGGTTATAAGGAACTTAAAAAAAATCAGTGACTGGTTGACATTTAGGTAATAGTTACAAAATTAAGTGTGGGTACATCTGATCTGTAGGAGATTACATGATCCTAAAGTTGCCTTTAAAAAAAGCTACAAAGTAATTGTGGTAGTTAAGGTTGTATGTCAACTTGGCTGGGCCTGACTTTGAGTGGTTGGGCAGCTGGATATAGTTATTCCCCAGGACAAGATAAGTAATCAGCTCCATGGTGGAATCTACTGGGGCAGGTGAGTAGCTGCCTTAAGGATGTGTGATCTGCTTCCAGTATATAAGAGTTCTGAGAAAGGTCTCTTAGCTTTTTGGCATGCTTGGACCCTGCATGTAGCCTAGTCTTCATCTCAATGGACCGCCAAGTTGTCTGCCGATTTTGGGACCATTACTGGACTTGAATTAGTAGTAGCCTGCCATATTGTTTGATAATCTTGGGACTGTGCCATTTTGTTTGTCGATTTTTGGTTTGTCAGCCTCAGCAGCCAGCAGCATCCTGAGTTAAGGAAAGTCCCTAGTTTCAGTGGGCTGGGAGCAAGTGGCAGAGCTGAAGCTCTAAGTTGAGGGGCCTTCACCTAGCCCCTAGAACTGGCACTTTGAACCTGGACTTCTAGCCTCCTAAACTATAAGAGAATAAATCCCTGTTTGTTAAAACCACCCAACTGTGGTATGTCTGTTAGTGCAAAACAAGAGAACCAAAACAGAAATCATTAAACTAGGTACATAGGGGCTCAAAACAATCATGAGAGCCTTTTTGTGTGACTATAGGGAGGACATGTGTGAATTCTACAGTTAATCTTAAGTATCTGTTCTAAGAATTGTTTTGGACCTGGCTTCCTAAATAGCAAGAAAAACCCTTAAGCAAGCAAAACTACATTGTTTTTTGATATTTTACACCAAATAATTTTCTCAGGGTACAGTAGAGAGTTACAGGAATAACAGGCTACATGCCTGATACATAGGTACTTCTTTTCAAAATGGAATTTTAACCTGAGAGCAAAGCCACCACCTCATATCAAGTCCCCATTTGAGGTGCTCTTACTCAGAGAAAATGAGTAAATAACACTGCATTTTAAGAACCAGGAATGTCATTGTGAAAGAAAGATGATATAAAATGGGCAGAAGAGATGAAGAACTCTGAGCTAGTTGACGAGAATTGGAGCTTATCTGTTTAAACTTATACGAAGTATGTAAATGTGTGTGTATGTGTGTATTTCTGTTCACTACATGGATTATTAGGAGCTCTGGTAGGATAGTGCCTAAGGCATTTGACTGCTAACCAGAAGGCTGGAGGTTCAAACCCACCAGCCACTCCTCAGAAGGAAAGTTGAGCAATCTACTTCCGTAGTGATCCTGCCTCAGAAGCCCAAGGAGGGGTTGCTATGAGTTGGGTCTGACTCCACGGCATTAAGTTTTGTTTTTGTTTTTTTGACATGGGTTATTAAGTGTAGCAGTGTGAACATATATAACATTCTAATCTTGATTTTTAAATATTATTTCCCATTAAAAGGAAAAGAGCTCCCTACAGAAGTGACTGCTACAAAGTCAGAAAAGGAAATGCACAAGGTAAACCTAGAAGATATTGTTGCAGAAATCAAGCAAGTGATCAAAAAGGAGGATGACAGGCTAAAAGGGCATAGGAACCCGTTTGAAAGAGCTCCCGCTATCCACATCTGGAACATTAAATATAATGACAGTAATGAATATTGAATTTAAAAAAGTCTATAGTCAATAGTAATTTTAAAAATAAAAGGTAGAGCCAACTAATAATATAGGGAAAATAACAGAATGAGAAAAATCACCATTTTGCAACCTCCAGTGTAACACCTGATTCAGGCAAGGGTAATCAAAGAATACTAAAATAACTTAATGAAATTTTGTTGGGAAATAGGATTCCTGCAATCTCAAAGCATGAAGCCCATAGATTACAGTTGGCCCTCTGTATCCAGAGGTTCCACATCTGCTGATTCAATCAACTACAAATAAAAAATATTTGGGGGACATTGGGGAAGCAATAAGGTGATCCAAGCAACTAAGAAGGAGCATAGGAGTGTAACATGCTATTTACATGGCATATACACTGTATTAGCTATTATAAGGAATCAAGAGTTAACATCATTTACTATAGGATGTGCACAGGTAAATGCAAATACTACACCATTTTATATACGGAACTTATCTGTGGATTTCGGTTTTGCAGGGGTCCTGCAAGCAATCCCCCACAGATAACAAGTGATGCTTGTACTAACTAAAAGAGATACAAGTACTTATTATGAAGATATCTGGTATATACCAACTTAACCAAGTGATCAAACTTATTATGAAAAAATGGACAGCAACTTTATAGACATTCAAATTGTGTAAGACTCTGCAAAAAAAAAAAAAAAAAAAAATCAGCCTAGATTCTTACAATATGTTAATGCCATGGATAAAAAAAAGAAAAAGCAGGTAAATTTTCAATATTAAGTGACACAAAATTCAATGTCTGATTATTGATTGGATCCTGCATTTGAAAAATTCAGTATAAAGAATAGTATTGAGACAAACTGGGGAGATCTGAATGTAAGCTATATAGTTATTCAACTAGTGTTCATTTTTTGTTGTGACAATATTATTCTGTACATAAAAATAATGTCCTGTTTTATAGAAGGTATTTGGAGATGACACATCATGATGTCTACACCTTTTAAATGAGAGGGGAAGCAAATGTGACAAAACTTTAACAAGTAAATTTACTAGTTCTGTTGTACATAGGGTCACTTTGACTTGGAATTGACTTGATGGCACCTAACAACCACCACCACCACAGTCAATTTAAGTGAAGGGCATATGGTGTTCATTTCTCTCATAATAAAAAGTTGAGGAAAATTCCAGTGAAAAGGGGGAAAAAATGTAATTAGTTATCTTTCCTGTTGCTAGGTGCCGTTGAGTTCAGTTTCCATGCATATCAACCGTAAATACACAACGAACCACTAAGCAGAACTATGCTACCTTCACAATTGTTGCTATGTTAGAGCCCACTGTTGCAGCCAGTATGTTAATCCACCTTATTGAGAGCTGCCTTGTTTTTCATTGACCCTCTACTTTACAAAGCATGACATCCTTCAGTGACTGGTCCCTCCTGATAACATGTCCAAAGTGAGACAAAGTGTCACCATTCTCACTTCTAAGAAGCATTCTGGCTGTATGTCTTCTAATATAATTTAATTCTTCTGGCAGTCCACTATGTATTCAATATTCTTTGCCAAGACCATAATTCAAAGGAACAATTTTTTCTTTGGTCTTCCTTATTCATTGTACACTTTTGTATGCATGTTGTTGTTGTTAGGTGCCATCGAGTTGTCTCTGATGCATAGCGACCTTATGTACAGCAGAACAAAACACTGCCTAGTCTGATGCCAGCTTCATGATCCTTGCTATACTTGAGCCCACTGCTGCAGCTACTGTGTCAATCCATCTGGTTGAGGGCCTTCCCTCTTTCGTCAACCTGCCACTTTACCAAGCATGACAACCTTCTCCAGGGAATGGTCCCTTCTGATAACATGGCCAAAGTAGGTGAGACAAAGTCTGGCCATTCTCACTTCCAAGGAGCATCTGGGCTGCACTTCCTCCAGGACAGATTTGTGAGTTCTTTTAGCAGTCCATGGTACTTTGAGCATTCTTCGCCAGCACCACAACTCAAAAGCATCAATTCTTTTCCAGTCTTCTTTATTCATTGTCCACCTATCACATGCATATGAGGTGACTGAAAATATCACGGCTTGTGTTAGGCTACGTAGTCCTCAAGGAGACATCTTTGCTCCTCAGCACTTGAAAAAGGTCCTTTGCAGCTGACGTGCCCAGTGCCATACGTTGTCTCATCTCCTGACTGCTGCTTCCACTGTCATCGATTGTAGAACCAAGCAATGTGAAATCCTTGACAACTTCAATCTTTTCTCCATTTATTGTGATGCTGCTTATAGGTCTAGTTGTGAGGATTTTTGTTTTCTTTATATTGAGATGTAATCCATACTGCAGACTGTAGTCTTCAATCTTCATCAGTGCTTCAAGGCATCCTCACTTTCAGCAAGCAAAGTTGTATTGTCAGTATATCACAGGTTGTTAATGAGCCTTCCTCTAATTCTGATGCCACATTCTTCTTCATACAGTCCAGTTTCTCACGTTATTTGCTCAGCATATAGATTGAATAAGTACAGTGAAAGGATACAAATCTGATGCACTGCTGATGTCAGATCGATCTAGGCTCAAAGCAAAGAATATCAGAAAGACATTTACTTGTGTTCTATTTCTTCATTTTAAACCATGCAGTGTCCCCTTGTTCTGTTCAAATGACAGCCTCCTTGTTTATGTACTGGTACCTCATGAGCACAATTAAGTGCTCTGGTATTCCTATTCTTCTCAATGTTATCCACAATTTGTTATGATCCACACAATCAAATGCCTTTGCATAGTCAATAAAACACAAGTAAATGTCTTTCTGATATTCTTTGCTTTGAGCCTAGATCGATCTGACATCAGCAATGATATCTCTTGTTCCACATTCTCTTCTGAATCCAGCCTGCACCTCTGGAAGTTCTCTGTCAATGTACTGCTGCAACAGTTTTTAAATTATCTTCAGTAAGATTTTACTTGCATGCAGTATTAATGGTATTGTTTGATAATTTCCACATTCTGTGGGTTCACCTTTGGAATGGGCACAAATAAAATTCTCTTCCAGTCAGTTGGCCAGTAAGCTGTCTTCCAATTCTCTTGGCATAACCGAGTGAGTGCCTCCAGTGGGGCATCTGTTTGTTGAAACATTTCAATGGGTATTCCATCAATTCCTGGAGCCTTGTTCTTTGCCAAGTCCTTCAGTGCAGCTTTGACTTCTTCCCTCAATACCATTCGTTCTTGATCTCATGCCACCTCCTGAAATGGATGAAGATCGACCAGTTCTTTTTGGTACATAACTCTGTGTATTCCTTCCATTCTTCTTTTGATGCTTTCTGCAGCATTCAATATTTTGCCCACAGAATCTTTCAATATTGCAACTTGAGGCTTAAAGTTTTCCTCAGTTTTTTCAGCTTGAGAAATGCTGAGTTTGTTTTTCTCTTTTGGTTTTCTAACTCCAGGTCTTTGCACTTTTCATTATAGCAATTGGCTTTGTCTGCTTGAGCTGCTCTTTGAAATCTTCTGTTCAGCTCTTTTATCTTGTTATTTCTTTCATTTGCTTTAGCTACTCTTCACTCAAGGGCAAGTTTCAGAGTCTTTTTGACATTCGTTTTGGTCTTTTCTTCCTTTCCTGTCTTTTTAATGACCTTTTGCTTTCTTCATGGATGATGTTCTTGATGTCATCCCATGATTCCTCTGATTTTCGGTCACTGGTGTTCAATGCATCAAATCTATTCTGTAGATGGTCTCTAAATTCAGGAGGGATATATTCAACATCATATTTTGGCTCTTGTGGATTTATTTTAATTGTCTTCAGCTTCAGCTTGAACTTGCAATATGAACAGTTTTTGGTCTGTTCCACAAACAGTTCCTGGCCTTGTTTTGGCTGAAGATAATGAGCTTTTCCATCACCTCTTACAGATGTAGTCAATCTGATTTCTGTGTACTCTGGTGAAGTCCATGTGTATAGCCACCATTTGTGTTGTTGAAAAAATGTATTTGCAATGAGTAAGTTGTTGATCTTGCAAAATTCTATCATGCAATCTCCACCATTATTTTTGTCACCAAGGCTAAGTTTTCCAACTGCTGGGGATTCTTCTTTGTTTCCAACTTTTGCATTCCAGTCACCAGCGATAACATATCTTGCTTCCATGTTCGGTGAAATTCAGACTGCAGAAGTTGATAAAAATCCTCAATTTCCTCATCTTTGGCTTTGGTGGTTGGTGAAAAAATTTGAGTAATAGTTATATTAATGGGTCTTCCTTGTAGGCATATGGATATTATCCTATCACTGACAGCACTGTACTTCAGGACAGATCTTGAAATGTACTTTGGATGATGAATGCCATGCCATTCCTCTTCAAACTGTCATTCCCAGCATAGTAGGTCAGGTGGTTATCTGATTCAAAATGGCCAAAATCAGTCCATTTCAGCTCATTAATGCCTAGGATATCAAACTTTATGCATTCTATTTCATTTTTGACAGCTTCCAATTTTCCTAAATTCATTACTTCATACATTCCATGTTCCTATTATTAATGGATATTTGCAGCCATTTCTCCTCAATTTGAGTCATGCCATGTCAGCAAATGGGGTCTCAAAAGCTTTCCTTTATCCATATCAGTAAAGTTGGTCCTACTTTAATGATACAGCTCTTTCCCAGTTGTATTTTGAAAGCCTTCTGACCTAAGAGGCTCGTGTTCCTGCACTGTATCGGGTAATGTTTCTGGGCTGTTCATAAAGTTGTGCAGTAATGTATCAGTTTCTCTGCTATTCATAAGGTTTTCCTTGACCAATTATTTGAGAAGTGGATAGCCTCTTCCTTCTTTATACTTTGTCTGTAAACTGCATCGAAACCTGTGCACCTTGTGCAACCCTGCCAGCTCTTGAAACACCAGTGGCACAGCCTTAAGCCTCATAGCAAATGCAAGCCACAAGAGAAAGACAAACTGACAGATTAAGTTTCTCTCACTTAGCTGTTCAAAATCTCTCTGCCCTCCCCTTACCTTGACCCATCTGCTGCTCTGCTGTCATCCCCTCAGGCTTCTCTTTCTCCCACTTTCCTGGCTGGTGGGGGTTGGGCCTGGGACCCTCCCCTTACCTAGAACCTGGTTGTTGCTCTGCTGTTGTCTCCTCTGGCTTCTCTTTCCTCCGCTTTCCTGTCTGATGGTAGTAGGGCCTGGGTCGCTCCCCTTACCTGGATCCCTGGCTGCTGCTCTGCTCTGTCATCCTCTCTGGCTTCTCTTTCCTCCACTTTCCTGGCTGGAAATGAGGCTACTGAAAATACCATGGCTTGAGGCAAGTGTACTTTAGTCCTCAAAGTGACATCTTTGCTTTTTTTTAAAAGCATTTTCAAGAGGTCTTTTGCAGCAGATTTGCCCAATGCAACCCATCATTTGAATTCTTGATTGCACTTATTGTGGATCCAAGAAAAATGAAGTCCTTGAATCATTCAATCTTTTCTGTTTATCATAATGTTGCTTATTGGTCCAGTTGTGAGGAATTTTGTTTTATGTTAGGGAGTAAATCCATACTGAAGGGTAGAATTTTTGATCTTCATCAGTAAGTGCTTCACATACTTTTCATTCTACAAACAAGGTTGTCATCTTCATATTGCAGGATGTTAATGAATCTTCCACCAATCGTTATGCCATGTTTTTCTTCATATATTCCAGATTCTCAGATTATTTGCTCAGCAGGATACAACCCTAATGCCCACCTTTCCTGATTTTAACCCATGAAACATCCCCTCGTTCTATGTGAACAACTAACTGCCTCTTGGTCTATGTACATGTTTTACACGAGCACAATTAAGAAAAGGATAAAAATCTATTACAACACATCATTATTAGCAATGTACCACTGCTGGCAGGGCTCTGTTCAGTATCATGTTGAAGTCAGCACTGTGTGCTTCCTAGGATAATGAAGTCTCCCGGATTTGTTCTTATTCTTGCCCTGATAATTGGAGACAATGAAGCTTCTCATCTCTTTCCAAGAGGGGCTGAACATTCCAGCATTGTTCCTGTAGCTAAGAACCACACTAACTGGAGTCTGAAGAACAGATATAATAATCTGTATTTTTTTGGTGACCATTTAAATAAAAATTCATTCATTTTTTTTTTTCGATTTGTGATTTAATCATCACTGCCAATGTATGTTTAAGATTTATCTTCCAAAGAAAATCTTAGAAATCCAATCTGTAATAATTCTAATTACCGTTTTTTATAAAGTTTCTACTGGCCTATTTTTTAAGAAGTGGAAGGCCCCCATCCAGCTTCCCATTTTTAGTCTGTTAGTTTGGCTGAAACCTGGCCATGATGGACAGAACCTGCTAGTGTTTGAAATACCGGTGGCATAGCTTCCAGTCTCACAGCAACACGCAAGCCATCACTGTATGGCAAGATGATAAACGAGTGGTGGAAAGTCTGAGTTGCACTGAAGGAACTGGCCAAAAAGAAGGCTGCAAGAATTGACAGAATACCCATCAAGATGTTTCAATAAATGGATGCAGCACTGGAGGCACTTACTTATTTACACCAAGAAATTTGGAAGGCAGCTAGCTAGCCGACTGACTGGAAGAGGTTGATATTTGTGCCCATTCCAAAGAGAGGTGATCCAAGAGAACATGGAAATTATTGAACAGTATCATTAATATCATATGCAAATGAAATTATGTGAAAGATAATTTAAAAATGGTTGCAGCACTGTATTGACAGGGAACTTCCAGAAATTCAAGCTGGATTCACAAGAGGACATGGAACAAGGGACATCGCTGCTGACATCAGATGGATCTTTGCTAAAAGCACAATATACCAGAAACATATTTAGCTTTGTTTTCTTGACTACGCAAATACCTTTGTGTGGATCACAACAAATTACAGATAATAGTATAAAGAATGGGAACTCTAGAACACTTAATAGTGCTTATGTGGAACCAGTACATAGCCCAGGAGACTGTCGTTCAAACAGAAAAAGGGGGTACTGAATGGTTTAAAATCAGGAGCAGCATGTATCAGGGCTGTATCCTTTCCCCATACTTACTCAATCTGTATGATGAGCAAATAATCCAAGAAGCTGGACTCTATGAAGAAAAATGTGGCATCAGAATTGGAGGAAGAATCATTTACAGCTTGCAATATGCAGATGACCCAACCTTGCTTGCTGAAAGTTAAGATGACTTGAAGCATTTACTGATGAAGATCAAAGACTATCATCTTCAGTATGGATCATACCTTAACATTAAGAAAACAAAAATCCTCACAACTGGACCAGTAATCAACATCATGATAAATGTAGAAAAGATTAAAGCTGTCAGGGATTGATTTCATTTTACTTGGATCCACAATCAACACCCGTGGAAGCGGAAGTCAAGAAATTAGACATCATTTTGCACTGGACAGATCTGTGGCAAAAGATCTCTTTAAAGTGTTAAAAAGCAAAGATGTCACTTTCAAGATGAAGGTAATCTAACCCAAGTCATGGTATTTTCAATTGCCTCATACGCTTGTAAACACAATGAATTAGGAAGACTAAAGAAGAGTTGATGCCTTTGGTGTTGCCAAAAAATCCTGAAAATACTAGGGACTGCCAGAGGAACAAATGCATCTATCCTGGAAGAAGTGCAGCCAGAATGCTCCTTGGAAGTGAGAAAGGCTAGACTCTGGCTCAGCTAGTTAGGTCATATTGTTAGAAGAGACCATTTTCTGGAGGATATCATGCTTGGTAAGGTAGAGAGGGTCAGCAAAAAAGGAGAAGACCCGCAATAAGAGAGACAAAGTGGCTGCCATGATGGGTTCAAGTACAGCAAGAATTGTGAGGATTGCACATGAGCAGGCAGTGTTTTATTCTATTGTACATAGGGTCACTGTGATTTGGAGTTGACTCACTGGCACCTAACAACAACAATCCTTTCTTTATTCAGTTGCTGAGAATTTACAGGTTATTTTTTTAATTAAGAGGAAACACATGATTGTTTCCTAAAAAACAGCCAACCTGGATTCCTAAAATAAAAAAATATATATGTATGTATCATTTAAAAATAACTCAAATATTCAGTGTAAATTTTAGATTATTGCAAACAACATCAACTCAAACAGCTATTACAAAGGGTCCCAATAAACATACTGTAATAGTTTCCAGGGCATATTAGCTGAAAGTCAGAAGAGAGTGGGACATACCAGCTTTAGCCTGTATTTAGAGTCATTTTAACCATCAAAACCAACTAATATTTACTGAGCTTACCTATGAGTGAGCTTTTGTGAAAGACACAACTGGTTGAAGAGGTAACAGTTATATTAGTTATAGTGGTAAGAATATTAAAAACCTGGAAAATAATCTAAATGTTGAAAAATAGGTTAAACTGGCTAGCCATTAAATACCATGTTATAGAAAAATGTTATGAGAAAATGGGCTGTATTGAGAAGAGTATTGTATATTAGTGCTATATTGTTTTAAAAAGAATCTAGATGTACAATGTTACTGCAATTTTATTTTATAAATGCAAAAAGAAATATGGAAGAATAGAAAAAAATACCAGAAACAAATATAGAAAGATATATGTATAAAATTATTATTCTGGAGTAGAATTTATCATTTTTATTTACTTGTGATTTTCTCTATCACATAGTTTTGCAACACTGTTATAATGAGAGAGGAAATATTTTAAAGAAATAACAACATAATTAGCAACTTTTTTTTCCGGTTAGCACTGAGTTGATTCTGACTCATGGTGACCCCATATGTGTCACAGTAGAACTGCACTCCATAGGGTTTTAATAGCTTATTTTTTGGAAGTAGATCACCAGGTCATTCTTGTGAGGCAACTCTGGGTAGATTCAAACCGCCTACAGCAGTCCAACAGCATCATCCAGGAACTCCTTAACAATAACACAAAAAACCAAGCCCATATCTGTTGAGTTGATTCTGACTCATGGTGATCCTACATGTTACAGAGTATAGCTGCTCCACAGGGCTTTCTTGGCTAGTCTTTATGACAGCTGATTACCAAGTCCTCCTTCTGTGTTGCTGGTGTGTGGGTCTGAATTAACATCATTTCAGTTAATAGTCTACTGCAAACTGTTTGTGCCATTCACGATCTTTTAAATTAACAATATAAGCCAGTATATGCCAACCACCAAACAGTCTCAAGAGTAAGTTCTGTAAGACCAGCTACACAAGCCTGTAGTGCTACAGATGTCTTCCTAAAAGAGACTGAACTATGACACAATGTACTTACTGCATAGTGTCTTTTCTGGTTACCTAGTGCCGCTCTGACAGGAACATACCACAAATAGGGTGGCTTTAACAAATAGGAGTTTATTCTTTTACAGTTTGGAGGCTTTAAGTCCGAATTCAAAGTGTCAGGCTCTCGGGGCTGGGTGAAAGCCCCTCAACCTTGGGCTTCAGCTCTGTCTCCTGTTCCTGGCCCACTGAAGCTAGAGGCTTTTTTTCACTCAGACAGCTGCTGGCTGCTGAGGCTGACAAACCCAAGGTTTACAAATAAAAAGGCACAGTCCCAATGTTACCAAACAACACGGCAGGCCACTAATTTAAGTCCACTGAAAGTCCCAAGATCGGCAGAGCATGGCAAGCTGTTAAACAATGACTCAACTAAATGCAGGGTTCAAACGTGCCATAAAACTAGAGAACATTCCCAAAGCTACTTCTTATGTACGGGAAGCAGAACATATCCCTAAAGCAGCTACTTAGCTGCTTGTGGTAGATCCCACCATGGAACTGATTGCCAGTCTCATCATAGGGAATAACTACCACCAGCTGCCCAGCCACTCAACCAGGCCCAGCCAAGCTGACACAAATCCTTAACTATCACAGTATCTTATACACAGCACCATATATGCTGAATAAATAATTCAGTAATTGGTTGTTTGGGCAAAGGAAAGTAAAGGAAGAAAAACCATGGGCTTGGTACTGTTAAGCATCTCACTTAGGTTACAGCATTTATTCTTCACCAACTTCATTAGGTGTTGTTAGGTGCCGTTGAGTCAACTGTGACTCACAGTGACCCTATGTGCAACAGAACAAAACACGGCCTGGTTTTGTGCCATCTTCACAGTCCTTGCTATACGTGAGCCTATCATTGCAGCCAGTGTCAATCCATCTTGGTGAGTCTTTCCCTTTATCCCAAGCCCTGTACTTCACCAAGCATGATGTACTTCTCCAGGAAATGGTCCCTTCTGACCAGATGACCAAAGTAGGCAAGACGAAGTCTGGCCATTCTCACTTCCAAGGAGCACTCAGGCTGCACTTCTTCCAGTACTATTTTGTTCACTCCTCTGGCAGTCCATGAAATTTTCAGTATTCATCATCAATAAACCAAAAAAAACGAACTTACTGCCATCAAGTTGATCCCAACTCACAGCAACCCCCTTGCTGAGGTGGTATCACTAAGGAAGTAGATCATCCAGTCTTCTCTCCATCGATACTACAATTGAAAAACATCAACTCTACTTTGGTCTTCCTTTTTCTTTGACCAGCTTTCATATACATAAGAGGGGATTGAAAATGCTACGGCTTTGGTGAGGCACACCTTAGTCTTCAAAGTGACATCTTTGCAATTTAACACTTTAAGAGAACTTTTGCAGATGTGCCCAGGGCAATATGTTGTCTGCTTTCTTGACTGCTGCTTCCATGAGTATTGACTGTGGATCCAAGTAAAATGAAATCCCTGGCAACTTCAGTCTTTTCAGCATTTACCATGATGCTGCTTTTTGATCCATTTGTGAGTATTAAAGAAATTTTATTATCTTGACAAGGATCTCTTAGCTAGTGGGTATCTGAAGCAGAATTCAAAGCCAAGTAGTATAACTCAACCTTTTCACATACTCTAACCCATTGTCATCGAGTCAGTACTGACTCATAGTGCCCCTACAGGACAGAGTAGAGCTGTCCCATAGGGTTTCCAAGGCTGTAAATCTTTACAGAAGCAGACCACCTCATCTTCCTGTGGAGTGGCTGATGGGTTCAAACCATCTACCTTTTGGTTAGCAGCAAGTATTTAACCAATGCACTACCAGGACTCCTGTTTTATGATTAGAAAGTTCACAACAGAGGATTCCTTAGCATTAATCAGAGATTATAAAAATGAGTCTCTTAGATTATTTTCTTTCTTCTTGGGTCTGTCATACTTACCTTCAAATATCCAGAGGGGAAAGAAATCTATTCAAAAACCTCAAAAGGGCCCCTTTATGCTAGTAGTATAGAAATAAATCAAGTTATAAATTATACTAAATGTAAACATAAAAGCCACTGCATCTACAACTTCTATAGAAAAATGAGAGAAATGGAAACAACTCAGAAGCAGTGGGGCATTGACTTGTTAATATATAATTAAGTACCAGATATTACAAGGGAGCTCTGGTGGCATAGTGCCTAAGGCATTTGACTGCTAACCAGAAGGCTGGCAGATCAACCCCCCAGCCACTCCTTGGAAGGAAGGTTGGGCAATCTACTTCCGTAGTGATACTGCTTCAGAAACTCAAGGAGGGGTCACTATGAGTCGGATCTGACTCAATGGCAGCAAGTTTGGTATTTTTTAGATACTACAAAGAAAAAGAAAAAGAACAACAATAACAATACTGAATTTTTAAATTAATGTATGTGTTCTATTAGCGTAACAAAAATAAAAATGAGTGTTATATTTTATATTAAAAACCAATGTTAAAATGGAATGCTAAATCACTTTTTGAAGAGTTTGGTTTTTGGTTTAAAACAAAAAAGCTCAAATAAAAATATAAATAAATAAAGTATCTTTCCCTGCTTCCCAGTCAGTGATAAACAGTACAATCATTGTTAACAGATTCTTATATGTCTTTCCCAAAACATTCCAGGTATATATATACACCCCTACCCCCTGATCCACTCACTGCCATTGAGTCAATTCGACTCACAGTGACCCTTCTGAGGGGTTTCTGAGGCTGTATCTCTACGGAAGCAGATTGTCTAATCTTCCTTCTGAGGAGTGCCACCAGAGCTACCCCCGCTCCCCAGATACTATCTATTAATTCTTGCCTTCTTTTCACTTTTTACTATATCCTGAACATCATTCCAAATCAATTTGTACACATACTTCTTTTTTAATAGCTGTATAATACATTATTTATCTGTTCCTATTTTAATAAACCTTTATATTGTTTCAACTAAATAGCTATTAGAAATAATTCTGTAATGAATACGTTTATTCATTTATGTATATCCATTGACTATTTGCCTAGAGGGAGCTCTGGTGGGCATAGTGCCTAAGGCATCTGACTGCTAACCACAGGCTGGCGGTTCAAACCCACCAGCCACTCCTTGGAAGGACAACTGGGCAATCTACTTCTGTAGAGATACCGCCTTGGAAACTCAAGGAGGAGTTGCTATGAGTAGGAATTGACTTCAGGGCAGTGTGTTTTTTTTTTTTTTTTTTTGGTTTTTCTTTGCCTAGAAGGGGAGTTTTTAGATTTAAATGGAATTTACAATTAACATTTTGAAATATATTGCTTATACACTCTCCAAAACAAGATTGTACAAGTTTATACTCTGATGTATTTTCTTTAATTTTGAATTGGGTTAGATTAATGTACTTGCCAAAGGGGCAGGGAGGCTGCATCTTCTGACCTCCTCTAGCCCCATAAGAGGAAGACAGAATCACCATCAGTAGCCCACGGCCTATCCCTGCTAGGCCAGACATGCCACTTCCCTCCAGCCCTTTCACCAACCCTGGCATCAACCGTTCCTCCTACAGCACCCACTACCTCTCTGCTGGGTTTGATAATTCGCTGCAGTGGCCACACAGAACTCACAGATTGTGGAGTTTATTAGGGAAACACCAGGCTACTATTCAAATTCAGGAACAACGCTCAGTCTCTCTCAGTTCGCTATCTCTCAGCCAACAGTCTCTCTCAGTCTCTCTCCTAGCAGTTCATGTCTCTCAGTATCTCTCTTTTAGCAATGCATCTTTCGGTGTCTCTTTCTCAGTAGTGTATATCTCTCAGGAGCGTGTTTCTCTCAGCAGTACAGCTTTCTCAGCCAGCAGTCAGAGAAGACTTTTTCTGGCTCTAGGAGGGCTCCTTCTGAGTCTGGCAGAGTGGCCAACTAACCAATCCTAAAATCAAAATTCTAAATACCTGAGAGAAAGCCAATTTTCCAGAACACTGCTTCATGCCACTCAAAACAGAAGTATCCCAGGTGGATAACTTTTACAATCAGGAGCTCCTCAGTTGCTCATGGCAAATTCCACCATGGAGTTTACAAAGACTTATGGCTAGAAAAGCCATACCAGGTAATTTACTACACTGCAGTACTATTAGTATTTTCAGGAAATGCATATATGAGAAATGTATATTTATGATTTTTTGAAACATCACTGAACACATCAGCAAGCCAAGAAATCATATGCCATTAATCAACTCTATTTCGTTATCATTAAAATGATTAAGAGTATAGACTTTGAAGACAGAGACTTAGGTTCAAGTCCCAACTCTGGCATTGAGGAGCTCTGTGATCCTGACCAAGTTATTTAATTCCTCTAGCCTTGATTTACATATTTTTAAAATAGAGAAAATAATCATGGTGCCTACCTAATAGGGTTACTGTACGAATTAGTATATAAAGTGTTAACTGAAGAGTCTCACATAAGTATATACTCATACAGTATGATCTGTTGACTAACAAACAAAAGCATATAACTACTTATATTTCCAGAAAACAACATTAACACCAAAAATCCCCATCAATGAATGAATTTTCATTCTAAGTCTCTTCAGTTTCATAATATAAAATATTCACCTCAACGCCTCACCATCATGAAGTGTTGATGTGTGGATTGAAGTTAGTATGGAACACAATTCATTCAGATCCAAAGTACCTTAGAGAATATAAAGTTCTAATTAAACAAAAAGGTTTATCAGATTATAATGTTATCATGTACTTCTCTACTTCTAGTAAAACAAAAGAATTTCAAGATAGTATTTTCATAATGTTGGCTGGCAATTTATAAATACTATTTCAAGCATTCCTTTTAATAGATTCTAAGTACCAAAATTTCCTAGCAGTATGAGCACCTCACATCTACACTATATGCAAGAAATTTTTAACATGTTCATTCAATTTGAGACATTAAAAAAACATTTTAGACACCAAAAATGTATCTGTAGTTTAAAGGTCAAATTTATTAGGAGATTAAGAGATGTATTATACACGGACTATAAATACTGCACAGCTGACTTTATTCACAGTCAAGTACAGATACACAGTCAGTGCTAACCTATTTTGTGGATACCCTTGTTCTTTTGTTCCAAGAAAAGTTTGCACCATAAGATTTGGACTTGGGTTTCGGAACCTTTCTCTCTTCAATGTCATAGCTCCATCCTGGAAAAGAAAACACAGCAACAGAATTAAAGAAGATACCTAAAGAACACAACAAACAGATGTTAACTCTGATAAACTTAAGAGTTCGCTTGTCTTCAGGAGTAAATGTCAACACATCTGAAATACAAATACTTATTTAGTAATTTACTCTCTTATAATCCTGTATGACAAGAGGGTACCAAACACTGCCTGAAGATGCTTTACTACATCTCAGATTAAAGCTATAACCCATAATTTGATTTCTCCTTGTTCAATTGCCAAAAATTTGAGACATCAAAAAAACAAACAGACACCAAAAATGGATCTGTAGTTTTAAGGTCAAATTTATTAGAAGATTATGATTTCTCCTTGTTCAATATTCCTTGTTCAATTGCCAAAAATTTGAGACATCAAAAAAACAAACAGACACCAAAAATGGATCTGTAGTTTTAAGGTCAAATTTATTAGAAGATTAAGATATGTATTATACACAGACTAAAAATACATGCAAAAATTTTCATTCTTCTTCGTGGTTTAAAAAGGAGCTCTGGTGGCCTAGTGGTTAAGGCATTTGGTTGCTAACCAAAATGTCAGCAGTTCAAACCCACCAGTCACTCCACAGGATAAAGGTGAGGCACTCTGTTTCCATAAAGATTTACAACCTTGGAAACCCTATGGGGCAGTTCTGCTCTGTCCTAAAGGGTGACTATGAGGCAGAATCAACTCACTGACAGTAGAAGTGGGATATGTTTAACATATGACTTCTTTTAGTAAGTATAGTGATGAGCACTAAACAGCGTAACCTGTCCTGACACTCTTCAAAAACCAGGTGCCTTTACAACACATTAGAATTCACCTGAAGTGACAGAGAAATACATGCACATACACATGTACATAGAATCAAAGAGTTGGTATGAACCACATGAGATTACCTGGTTTAGCCCTCTACACTGCGATAGGCTACTGATTAAATTTAAAGTTTTTCAACATTGTTTCAAGAGCTATCTTCATTAAAATCACATGGAAGTATCTGACAGGAATGCAAATTCTTAGGTCTCACCAAAGACCCACTGGATCAGAATTTTTGCTGGGACTTTTAAAGAATCTGCATTTTTAACTATTGTGCCCAGGAGATTTTTATGTAGACAAGTTTGAGAACCACTAGCCTCAACTGTCTATTCTCTTCTGAGAGTTTTTAATCTTTCCATAGACATTTTTAATATTCAATAATTTTTGAAACCTGGGTTTATTTATGACTATATCTTCTGCTTTAATTTAAATTCCATTTCTCTTCAGTTCTTCTCTGACATGGGGTACAACTGAATCAATATTTTCCTTCTTGAAAATATAAGCTAAGCTACCACTACAACTTGCACTTTTCTTTATAAGATCTATTTTCTTTATCATTCTTCTCTCTCAGGACTTTCTTCAAATAACTCATCTTGAAACACATGGACTTTCATGGCAGAATCATGCACTTGTACATAAAATGCCCCAATTGAATATTATATAGTCTAAATGAGTTTCTTGATCTTGACAGTTCTTGTGAATTTTAGTGTACTTTGGTGAAAACTTGTTGCCACAAAGTTGTCTCTAATACCTCTAGGCTAAAATTCAATTTTGCCACAAAAGTGAAGCCTACGGAACTCACAATATCAAAGTATTCTGCTATTATTTTTTTACTTCAGTGTCTGAAAAAGGAAGATGTCAGGTTAATTATATTTAATAGAATACTTCAATTTAATCTTTTAAATTATTTTACCCATAGAGTAGATGACATTTTCACTGTGGTTTAAAACTCCAATTATCTTCAATGAAAGACCATTTGCTATAAAGAAATGTGGAAGCAGGAAAGCAAATTAAAAAAAAAAAAAAAAGGTTTTTAAAATACAAATGAAACATCAGAATCCAGGACAGAAAGTATTGATTGGATTCACCTGCTCAACCTAATCTTACTTTCACAGAATAGAGAAAAATGTTCTGAGAACTTTCTTATCGATTCAAAAAAATTAGCAAAGCTGTATCTTACTTTAGGAGCTCTGGTGGCATAGTGCCTAAAGCATTTGACTGCTAACTAGAAGGCTGGTAGTTCAAACCCATCAGCCACTCCTCAAAAGGAAGGTCAGCCAATCTTGGCCATAGAGATACCGCCTCGGAAACCCAAGGAGGGGTTGCAATGAGTCAGATTCTGACTCCAGGGCAGTGCGTTTGGGTTTTTTTGGTATCTTACTTTCAGAAAACCTAAATTATATAAAATAAACATATTAAGAAGTAGTTATCTGCATTTCAAAACATTTTGGTAAAGGACATAATAATAGTACCTATTTCATAAAACTGTCATGATGATTAAACAAGTTAATTCACATAAAGTGCTTAGAAAGCACCTAACACTTAACAATCTTTTGTTGTGTTCTATGAGAAAGGCATTGTTTACATGAATGAACATTACCTCTTTTCCATAGCTGAGAAAGCTGAGGCATAGGGAAGATTACCAGCACAAGGTCACTCAGCTACGAAGGGACAGAATCAGAATTCAAACACAGATGATTCTGAAGCCCATGCCTTTAACTGCTATGCTATTTATAGTATCTATGTATGTAGGAGCTCTGGTAGCATAGTGCCTAAGGCACTTGACTGCTAACCACAAAGCTGGCGGTTCAAATCCACCAGCCACTCCTCAGAAACCCAAGGAGGAGTTGCTATGAGTTGGGTCCATTCAATGGCACACAGCAGCAACAACAACAAACCCAGTGGGGATTGCTATGAGTCAGAACTGACTCAGTGGCAGTGCTCTCTTGATCTCTATATAGTAGATTTAGTTTATAGTAAACACCAGTGGTAGATTACCTAATAAGCAAGATAATCAGGGGCTATGGCCTGGGCTTACTTGTGCTTATTTAGTAATCTGTAGTAAACCTGGTGAAAAACACATGAAACTATTCACTACAGATTAGTAAGTAAACACAAGTAAGCCCACACTTATCTTGCTTACTGGGTACTCTGTTCTTGTCAGGGATTTTAAATTTGAAAAGAAGCTTTGATTCTATAGGAAGGCTGGGAGAGAGACAGATGACAGCCATACCCAGAAGCAAAATCTTTGATGTGGTGAAAATATTACTATTAATTGCTTATTCTGTGTCAGGCCCTGTTTTAGGCACTGGAATTCAAATGGTGAATAAAACAAACGAAAGACTCCTGGACTTCTTGAGGTTAGTAGGGGGAAAAATTAATAAGCAAATAATGTATTAGGTATGACAACAGCAATAAAAAAGATTAAAAATCATATTATATGCAACTGACTACTAGGAGAAAACATTTTCAACAAGGCAGACAGGGAAGTGCTATTGATTCTAATGTTTGAGTAAAGAACTGAATGAGGTCAGGAAGTGAGTAATCTGGGAAAAGAACTTCCAGGCAAAGAGAACACCAAGTTCAAGAGTCATGAGGGTGCCTGGTACACCGGCTCTTTGCTAAGTGCTTTAAAAGTACTCTTTTGAGTTTATAGGTTGTTTGCCTTTATGAGGTAGGCATGCTATTCATCCTAACTTTACATTTATTTATAGGGAAAAATAAGGCATAGGAAGATAAACAAAAAGCTCCAAGTCACACAGCTAGTAAGAGGCAAAAGCAGGATGTTAACCTGGGTGGACTTTAAAGCTATGTACCTAAGAACCTCATAAATAAAAGTACATTTCTTTAAAAATATTCCCTAATTTCAATTTTTATCTATTTCACCTATTTCCTTTCAATCTGTGTGAATTTGTAACATTTTTTTCTTTTGTTTTTTAAAAAATATGTTGGAAAGATTGTTTTAAGAATCCCTGGAAAATAAGTCTCAGTTTCCCATATGTTCCATACCAACTGAGCAGGGAAGATATGGTTTCTAGTGCAGATTCGTTGACTGGTTATAATGATCACTGTCAAGTTACCCAAGACCTCCAGGATCTTTCCTGCCAACTGATGGGTGAGAGAACCCATGTTCCCTCCCCTAAGTGCCCTCTCCTCACAGCTCCCAACACACAATCTCCAGCCCAATAAAAATATTATAAGAAAAACAGAATAAGAAGTGAAACAGCACTTGGAAATATTTAGGAACAGGCACTGTACCCAAAAGCTTTCTGGGTGGTACAAGTGGTCTGCGACTCGTTCCTGAATGAAAGACTGATTATTTGAACCTACCCTAGTGGCACCACAGGACAAAAGGGGGATGATCTGCTTTTGTAAAGTTTGCAGCCAATAAAACCCTGTGGAGTTCTACTCTTACACACAGGGCCACTATGAGTTGGAATCAACTTAATGGCAAAGGGTTTGGATTTATTTACTTATTTTCCTTTTTTACTACACACAAACACATACCTGGTAATCACTCTCATTTACTCAGTTACCATGCCTTCAACTACCAGGGAGAGAAGGAATTTTTGTCTTACAGCTTCTAAACTCAGACATAGCTCTATTATCTGTTCTAGTTATGTAGTCTCAAAATGCTGTCAAGGTCACTGTAATTTGAGATGACTGGGGTTTTGAACAGATAAAAGAACAAGTGGTTTAGGTTTTCTCTTGGTAACTAAGGAGTGAGCTGGCTCCTGGGAATTGTGAGCCAGATTATAGTTGCTGTTACTGGTGATAACAACAATAAACAGAAGTATCATTATAGGGACTGGAATGTGGATGGGCAAAGCACCCTATGAAAAACAAATACACATGGGAGAAACCAGCATTCACTAACAGGATCCATGTCTACCATAACCACCACCCATGACTGTTACAATGTATAAGGAAAAGTTTCTGTCCCTTACATTTTTCTGTAGGAAACTTTGTTCCCAAAGGTGCACAAGCAACCATGCTTCTCTGATTAAGTAAAAGCAAAGAAGGGTATAAAAAAAGCTGATGACAATTCACAACAGAAACTTAACCTAAAGTCAGAGGCCAAAGATTTTCTACCTATCATTCAGAAAACTTTTCTACTATGTAGGGCTAATGTTATAATGGAAAATAACTATTTTGAGGAATATTGTTAAGAATTTAACCAAATTTCCAAGCACCCCTCCAAAGTGTTTACCTTAGAGTATCTTCATGAACAAATTCATTCATTCCATTACAATTCAATATTTTAAGCTACTGGACTAAACACAGTGCCTTTACCTAAAATAACTGTAGGAATGGCAATACTTGAAAGGACATTAAACCTTTGTCTTTAATGAGGTGTGTTATATGAATTATGCTCATCCTCATCTTTTCCACTTCCATTTGAAATCTGTTCCTAAAAAGAAAGAATACTATAACTTGCAGAAGATAAAATGAAGATATTTAAGAATGGCATCTTACATGTTAAAGGTTTTCATTTCTATAGAACGTCTTTTTCAATCCTAAAAATAAGTTCATTTGTTTTAAGGAAATAAACTTGTGTTTCTGAATGAGCTCAAGGAAGAGAAAACACCTGCACTCTTTCTCTAAAGAATACTTTACAAAAATCAAGGTGTAGTCTACATTGACAATGGTCCCATCTGTTGTCCTGTTAGGACACTGAAAACCAGTCCTTGCTCTTCCCAGCTGTGCAACAGAAGAAGATCAAAGCAACTGCATCCAAGGCAGCTGCCCGAGGGATGGGGTAAAAGCTCCCAGGGCTGCCGTGACTTCCCACTGTGGAGAACAGCCATATGGCATGGATTAGCCACAAATCCAACAACCAGCACCTAAAATGATGAGAAGCTGACTCCCTTTAGGGTTTCACACTGGAATGTTTTCACAAAGATATTTTGAATTTTAAGCCTCAATATCAGAGAAGTACTTCTAGCAAATGTTCTAGTAAATTTAAATGTGATCTGTAATATCCTATGCCCAATTCCTTTTTCAGAAATGTGCCAGTTTATTCTGTAAATCCCAGACTCTGATTGGGATATTCTATTTCCTATGATCTGAATGTTTGATGTAATCTTTCCAAATGCCACCAGGGGGAAAAAAAAACATGAACAAAACCAGACCACAGCAATTAACTTATGAATTCTATGTATGAGACAGAAAAAGAAAATCAAGTCCATTCATTTTTAATTACAGGCCATTTTATTTGTGGTTCATTACTGCAAAAACAGAGAAATAATCAACAGTGTTTTATTACTAATGAAATGTTTTACCTCTAATAACCTTGGTTCAAGTCCTCTAATAACCTAATCTCAAGCCCTTACTGACATTAGTTCAGAAGTGGACAGTTTAATGATTTTTCCTACTCTCCAGTTGTGTACAAAACAAGAACCAACACATAATTTGGCACAAACTGACATAACTGACAATTACTGCTAACCAAGGCATGGGATCAGAATAGCAAAGGCTTTGGGAGGCCAATGCCTGGCACATTGGTATTTGGACGGTTTCAAGATTCCTCACCAGGCTATGCCTGGCTGTAAGTTAAGACTTTTCACAGGACTTGAACCAAGGCTATTCTTCCATAAGCCTAAAATATAATCTAAAAGGAGAAAATGGGAAGAAGAAAATATTTTTTCAATTCATTTTTAATGTTCCTCTACTTTGAAAGTCACCAAGTATTTTATACACACACACACACACACATATACACATATGGAGGAGGCTCAGAATAATTTAAAAGCATCTTAGATCTTCTTTTAAAGAAGTGTCTTAGAGCAGAAATAACAGGATTTTGGATATGTTGGTAAAGCAATTTTTCCCCATCAAAATCATATTTAAACTAGCAAGTAAGATGAAAACATGAAGCGACTAAAATATATAATAACATCCTATACCTCTCAAAAAATTACAAAACTACTTCTTGATGTGACAGTCAATGGCCCTCTTAAATTTTATTTTTTCAAATAATGTGGTTGCATACAGTAGTATTTTTACAATTATTACATAACCACACTATACAGAATTTGTCACAAAACAGACCAGGATGTTAATTACTCAATATTTTGTGTTTCAAAAGTACATCTGGATATCAGTCATTATAAATTTAAAACATATTTTTCTACAGAAAGAAACTACATAAGATGGTTAGTGTTCAAAATCACTCAAAGAGATTTTGATATAATTGGTGTGGGGTGGGATCTGAGCATAGGGATTTATAGGCTTCTGTAAGACTGGTAGCATAGTGCCTAAGGCACTTGACTGCTAACCAGAAGGCTGGCAGTTCAAACCCACCAGCCACTCCTCGGAAGGAAGATGGGGCAATCTACTTCCGTAGTGATACTGCCTCGGAAACGGTCGCTATGAGTTGGGTCCAACTCGACAGCACGTGACAACAACATAAGACTCATTAGAAGCTCTGGTAATAGTGCCTAAGGCATTTGACTGCTAACCAGAAGGCTGGCGGTTCAAACCCACCAGCCACTTCTCCGAAGGAAAGTTGGGCAAACTACTTCCATAGTGATATCACCTCGGAAACCCAAGGAGGGATTGCTATGAGTTGGGTCTGACTCAATGGCACATAACAACAACAATATAAGACTCATTAACAACCTGCAATATGCAGACAACACAACTTTGCTTGCTGAAAGTGAGGATGACTAGAAACACTGATGAAGATTAAAGATTACACTCTACAGTATGGATTATCCTTCAATATAAAGAAAACAAAAATCCTCACAACTGGACCAATAAGCAGCATCACAATAAATGCAGAAAGGATTGAAGTTGTTAAAGATTTCATATTACTTAGTTCCACAATCAGCACCAATGGAAGCAGCAGTCAAGAAATAAGATAACGTATCACACTGGGCAAATCTGTTGCACAAGGCCTCTTTAAAGTGCTGAAAGCACTTGTAGACCAGGTTTTCTCCTGGTAACTAAGAAGTAAGGTGGCTCCTGGGAATTGTGAGCCAGATTATAGTTGCTGTTGCTGGTGATAACAACTATAGAAGTATCATTATAGGGATTGGAACGTGGATGGGCAAAGCACCCTATGGAAAACAAATACACATGGAAGAAACCAGCATTCACTAACAGGATCCATGTCTACCATAACCACCACCCACTGTTACAATGTATAAGGAAAAGTGATGTAGCGGTCCAGCTATGGTAATTTCAATCACCTCATATGCATGTGAGAGCTGGACAACAAACAAGGAAGACCAAAGAAGAATTGATATGCTTTTGAGATGTGGTGTTGGCAAAAAATCCTGAAGTACCACGGACTGCTAAAAGAACTAACAAATCTGTCCTGGAAGAAGTGCAGCCGGAATGCTCCTTGGAAGCGAGAATGGCCAGACTTCACCTAATCTATTTTGGTCATACCGTCAGAAGGGACCACTCCCTGGAGAAGGATATTATGCTTGGGAAAGTGGACGGTCAATGAAAAAGGGGAAGGCCCTCAACGAGATGGACTGACACCTTGGCCGCAATGATGGGCTCAGGTGTAAGAAGGATTGTGAGGCTGGCATAGGACTGGGTAGAGTTTCATTCTGTTGTACACAGGGTCACTATGAGTCGGAGCTGACTTAACGGCACCTAATAATAACAACAGGAAGCAGGAAGCCAGGTATCAATGGCCGGATACAGGTAAGGGGAGAGAGCCCATAGGCAGGAAGGGGGAAGCCGGGCTGATGGCCAGATACAGGTAAGGAAGGCCAGGAAGTGAGCAGAGGGGTTTGGAATTGCTAAGGGAGGATGAATTTGTCTGTCAGTCTGGCACACTGTTATGGTTTGAGCATTGCTGTTAAGCTGGAGGCTGTGCCACTGGTGCTTCAAATGCCAGCAGGGTTGCAAACGGTGGATGGATTTCAGCACAGCTTCCAGACTGAGACAGACTTAGAAGAAAGAGGCAATCCACTTCTCAAAGAACTGGCCAGGGAAAACCTTGTGAATAGCAGTGAAACACTGATATGTTACTGGACAACTGTATGAATAACTCTGAAACATTGTGTGATACAGTGCCAGAAGATGAGCCCCTCAGACCAGAAGGCACTCAAAATACCACTAAGAAAGAGATACCTCATGATAGTAGAACTGGCTTTAATAATATGGATAAAGCAGAGCTTTCGGGCCCTTCATTTGATGACGTGGCACGACTCAAAATGTGAAGAAATAGGTGCAAACATCCATTAATAATTGGAACATGGAATGTACGAAGTATGAATCTAGGAAAATTGGAAGTTGTCAAAAAGGAAATGGAACCCATAGAGATTGATATCCTAGGTGTCAGTGAGCTGAAATGGACTGGTTTTGGCCATTTTGAGTCAGACAACCATATGATCTACCATGCCGGGAATGACAAGTTGAAGAGGAATGGTATGGCATTCATCATCACAAAGAATGTTTCAAGATCTGTCCTGAAGTACAATGCTGTCAGTGATAGGATAACATCCATATGCCTACAAGACCAGTCAATACAACTATTATTCAAATTTATGCATCAACCACCAAAGCCAAAGATGAGGAAATTGAAGATTTTTACCAACTTCTACAATCTGAAATTGACTGGGCATACAATCAAGATGAGCTGATTATCACTGGTGATTGGAATGCAAAACTTACAAACAAAGAAGACTCACCAGTAGTTGGAAAATTAGGCCTTGGTGATAGGAATAACACTGGGGATCACATGATAGATATTCTGGTTACCTAGTATCACTCTGGGAGCTCTGGTAGCATAGTGGCTAAGGCACTTGACTGCTAACAGAAGGCTGGCGGTTCAAACCCACCAGCCACTCCTCGGAAGGAAGGTTGGGCAATCCTACTTCTGTAGTGATACTGCCTCGGAAACCCAAGGAGGGGTCGCTATGAGTCAGGGCTGACTCGACGGCACATAACAACAACAACAACAACAACAACAGTACCACTCTGCCAAGAATATACCACAAATGGGATGGCCTGAAGAAACAGGAGTTTACTCTCTTACACTTTGGAGGCTTTAACTCAAAATTCAAAGTGCCAGGCTCCAGGGGCTGGGTGAAAGCCCTTCAACCTTGGGCTTCAGCTCTGCCTCTGGCTCCTGGCCCAATGAAGCTGGAGGCTTTTCTTCACTCAGCTGCTGGCTGCTGAGGCTGACAAGCCCAAGGTTGACAAGTAAAAAGATACAGTCCTGATGTTACCAAACCACACGGTAGGCCATTAAAGTCCACTGAAAGTCCCAAGGTTGGAAGAGCATGGCAGGCTGCTGAACAACAACATGGCTACATGCAGGGTTCAAACATGCCATAAGCTAGAGACTGTTCCCCAAGGCATCTCTTTATATACAGGAAGCAGATCACATCCCTAAGGCAGCTACTCAGCTGCTCACAGTAGAGTCCACCATGCCATTGATTACCAGTCTCCTCATGGGGAACACTACATCCAGCTGCCCAGCCACTCAACCCAGGCCCAGCCAAGTTGACACACAAACTTAACTATCACAATAGAATTATGCAAGACCAACAACTTATTCATTGCAAATACCTATTTTCAACAACACAAACAGTGACTATACACTTGGACTTCGCCAGATAGAGTACAAAGGAATCAGACTGACTACATCTGTGGCAAGAGGTGATGGAAAAGCTCAGTATCTTCAGCCAAAACAAGGCCAGGTGCTATTTGTGGAACAGACCAAAAACTGCTCATATGCAAGTTCAAGCTGAAGCTGAAGACAATTAAAACAAGTCCACAAGAGCCAAAATATGACCTTGATCATATCCAACCTAAATTTAGAGACCATCTACAGAATAGATTTGATGCACTGAACACCAGTGAACCAAAATCAGAGGAATCGTGGGATGACATCAAGGACGTCATCCATGAAGAAAGCAAAAGGACATTAAAAAGACAGGAAAGGAAGAAAAGACCAAAATGGATGTCAGAAAAGACTCTGAAACTTGCCTTTGAGTGAAGAGTAGCTAAAACAAATGAAAAGAAATGACAAGACAAAAGAGCTGAACAGAGTATTTCAAAGACCAGCTCGAGCATTCAAAGCCAATTACTATAATGAAATGTGCAAAGACCTGGAGTTAGAAAACCAAAATGGAAGAGCACATTTGGCATTTCTCAAGCTGAAAGAACTGAAGAAAAAATTTAAGCCTCGAGTTACAATACTGAAAGATTCTATGGGCAAAATACCGAATGATGCAGGAAGCATCAAAAGAAGATGGAAGGAATACACAGATTCACTGTACATTTCAGGAGGTGGCATATGATCAAGAACCAATGATACTGAAGGAAGAAGTCGAGGCTGCACTGAAGGAAGTGGTGAAAAAAAAAGGCTCCAGGAGTTGATGGAATACCCATTGAGATATTTCAACAAAACGATGCCCCGTTGGAGGCACTCACTCGGTTATGCCAAGAGATTTGGAAGACAGCTACCTGGCCAACTGACTAGAACAGATTCATATTTGTACCCATTCCAAAGATAGGTGATACCACAGAATGTGGAAATTATCAAACAATATCATTAATATTGCACACAAGTAAAATCTTACTGAAGATAATTCAAAAATGGTTGCAGCAATGTATTGACAGAAAACTTCCAGATATGCAAGTTGGATTCAGAAGAGGACGTGAAATGAGGGATTTCATCGCTGATATCAGAAGGATCTTGGCTCAAAGCAAAGAATACCGGAAAGATGTTTAATTGTGTTTTATTATAGACTGTAATAGCATTCGATTTTGTGGAGCATAACAAATTATGGATAATAGTGAGAAGAATGGGAATTCCAGAACACTTAACTGTACTAATGAGGAACCTGTACATAGATCAAGAAGCTGCCATTCTAAGAGAACAAGGGGACAATGCATGGTTTAAAATCAAGGGAGTGCATCAGGGTTGTGTTCTTTCAACATACTTATTCAATCGGTACACTGTGCAAATAATCCGAGAAGGTGGAGTATATGAAGAATGTGGCCATCAGGATTGGAGGAAGACTCATTAATAACCTGTGATATTCAGATGACACAATTTTACTTGGGGAAAGTGAGGATGACTTGAAGCACTTACTGATGAAGACTGAAGACTACAGTTTGCAGTATGTGTTAAATCTCAATATAAAGAAAACAAAAATCCTCACAAGTGGACCAATAAGCAGCATCATGATAAATGGAGAAAAGATTGAAGTTGTCAAAGATTTCATATTGGATTTACAATCAACAGCAATGGAAGCATAAGTCTAGATATCAGATGATGTATTGCATTAGGCAAATTTGCTGCAAAAGGCCTCTTTGAAGTACTGAAGAGCAAAGATACCTCCTTGAAGATTAAGGTGCACCTAACTCAAGCCATGGTATTTTCAATCACCTCTTATGCATGTGAGAGCTGAACAATGAATAAGGAAGACCAAAGAAGAGTCAATGCTTTTGAATTGTAATGCTGGAGAATAATGCTAGAAGTACCATGTTGTTGTTGTTGTTATGTGCCGTCGAGTCAGCCCTGACTCATAGCGACCCCTCCTTGGGTTTCCGAGGCAGTATCACTACGGAAGTAGGATTGCCCAACCTTCCTTCCGAGGAGTGGCTGGTGGGTTTGAACCGCCAGCCTTCTGGTTAGCAGTCAAGTGCAAGGACTAACAAATCTGTCCTGGAAGAAGTGCAGCCAGAATGTTCCTTGCAAGTGAGAATGGCCAGCCTTCGTCTCACCTACTTTGGTCATGTTGTCAGAAGGAACCATTCCCTGGAGAAGGATATCATGCTTACTAAAAACCAGGTTTACTGTCTTCTTTTACCCAAAAGAGAATAGATCTCTATTAACCATTAATGCACTTATAGTGCATTTACAGTAATCAGTCATCAAATGGTCAGACCATAAACCAGTTCCCAAAATTAGAGACAAAAATTAAAATTAGAAAAAAGTTATATTGCCACTTTTCACTCAGCTCTGGGAGTCAAGAAGAGACACCTAGGATTCACTTCTGTAGTGAAGGAGTTTGCCTGGCTCTGGTTGGTGAATCTATTGGGCTTCTTGGTGGGACGTCCAAAGCTGTTAGAAGATAATTCCCGAGAAATGTAAAATTATAACTCCTATATAGATATAAAAGGAACACGTGTTAAAGAATGTATTTTACTCATGTGTTATGTGGGAATCAGGTAGATGTTATAATCAGTTCAAAGGAAGTATCAAAGCAGCACCCATTTATATGGAGTAAAGAAACGTTGAGATGAATTGTAAAAGGAGACAAAACTAGGTTTTAGGGTTTTTTTTTTTTTTTTTTTTGCTGGGGAAAGAGAATGTCATTTAAATCACTACCTATCCCCAGTCCCAGATACTAGCTATTTTGTGGCTAGGGAATGTTCAGATTAATTGCTAAGGCTTCTGAGAGAGCTGAATTCCATAGATCCCCTTTTGGAACTCTGAAATAATGTTCTCATAGAAATGATGTTATAAATGGTGGTTAAGTGAGGTGTTACTAGTGTATCGTGGGTAAAATATTGTTGTCAGGTGCCGTCAAGTCGTCTCCAACTCAGTGACAGAAGTCAGTGTACAGCAGAACGAAACACTGCCCAGTCCTGTGCCAGCTCCATGCTCCTTCCAATACCTGAGCTCATCATTGTTGCCACAGTGTCAATCCATCTCATTGAGGGCCTTCCGCATTTTTGTTGACCTTCCACTTTACCAAGCATGATATCCTTCTCCAGGGAATGGTTCCTTCTGACAACATGACCAAAGTAAATTCTAATTGGTTAGGGTGGTTTCTGTTTTGAGGAGAGTCAATTGACTGACTTGGGTTTCAGCTTGCTGATGTGTAAGACTTAGCATAAATGACTGACTCTATCTTGGGCCTAGTATAGTTAGGTTAGGCACTCTGGTAGCATAGTGCCTAAGGCACTTGACTGCTAACCAGAAGGCTGGTGGTTCAAACCCACCAGCCACTCCTCAGAAGGAAGGTTGGGCAATCTACTTCCGTAGGGATAGTGCCTTGGAAACCCGAGGAGGGGTTGCGATAAGTCGGGTCTGACTCAATGGCACATAAAAACACAACAACATAGTTAGGGTGACCTTTATGGTGGTGCAATACCTAAGGTATTTGCACTGCTAACCAGAAGGTTGGAGGTTCAAACCTACCAGCCAATGCATGGAAGGCAGACTGGGCAATCTACTTCTGTAAAGATTTACCACCTTAGAAACCCAAAGGGGGTCACCTAGAGTTGGAACTAACTCCATGGCAGTGAGTTTCAGTTTTTGTTTTTGTTTTTGGTATAGTTAGGTTAACAGCATTTAACCAAATCGATTATTATGACAAAATTTTATTTCAACAGTAAATACATTTTGTAGTATTCCAGCTTGAAAATTAATTTCTATGATCATTAGGTAGCTTACAACCTTAGAGTGACACTAATAGATATAAGGTCTGTAATAAATATCATTTATTCTCATTTCGAAGAAAGAATACTAAAACTGATTACTGAGCATAATTTTAAGTTTATATACAGTTGCTTCTTGTTTTTATATTTTACAGAGAGACTGTATCTTTGGGTCTCTTAATGAACATGTTCATTTTTGTGACTTGGAGAAGCTGGAATATGAGGAATGTACATGGCTATAGAAAAAGGCATGTTACGTGTAGTCTTGAGTTCTGCTACTCTGCCAAAATGCTGATATGCAATAATTTTTAACTATCTATCCTCATTTTCGCTATGAAATCAAAGTTATATTGATTAAGTTATAATTCATATAACTGAATGAAACCCTACTAGGAGCAATAGTGGTGGAGAGGTGCCAAAGGGCAAACTGGAGTTTCTCTTATAATTAAAGAGTTTTATTGCAGGAATAGTACATCTAGACTGGGCAGTACTTTGTGAAAATTCACAAAGTACACCAGTAAAGGGAATTTTTCATAAGAGTTTAAGTACAGAAAACTCAGGAACACACAAGGAAAAAAATTCTGATTGGTTGGCATTTACAAAATCATGTTTTGACAGACACCAGACGATTCCAAGATCTTGTAAGCTTTGTTTTGTTAATCCTAAAGTTTGAGTCAGTGAAAATATTAGTAATCTATGGCTATTTGGGCGGCCAGTCTGAGACAATATCCTTCCTAGGAACACACTGTGAGAGGACTGGGGAGGAGGGGATCCTACAGGCTTCCTGAGGTAAGCTGGTTAGCTGATTTTGGAGTCAGCTCAGAATAAGCAATAAACAGCATAAATGGAGTTTGGCAAGCATCTTTGGCAGAAGCCTCTCCTTATGTCAAGTACCTAGTTCTTTAAGCCCCTTCGTAGAGGTACATCTTTGTATGTGATGAGATGCATTTTGTTTAATAAGAAAAAGAGAATAGTTATGTCGGAAGATGGGACAATCTACTTCCATAGTGATACTGCCTTGGAAACCCAAGGAGGGGTTGCTATGAGTCGGGTCTGACTTGATGGCACATAACAACAACAACAAGGTAAACAACTGGTTGTTTCAGGATGAGAACAAGTGAAGGAAAAAACCTGAACGGATACAGAAAGTTACAAAAGGCTTGAATAAAGAAAATTTTATTTGCCTTGGATATGCAAATAAGCCTCAAAAGCTGTATGTGTTAAAGTCTTCACCATTTATTGTCTTCATCTACAATATGAAGGGTTCTTCTTTTTCATGTGTACTCTGCCTAGACAGCAAAGGCTCGGTGACTTATCAGAATATTCTTATGTGCTTTATGCCACTGAGTCCTTGATGACTACGTATGAGCTAAGGTTCTTTACAGTCATGCTAATCTTCTATGTTTAATTTTATAGTTTTTATTGTCACTCTGAAGTGAGTAGACAAACACTGTTTCTCAGGGACTCATGATCCAGTTCCTACCCTAAAGTGTTCTAATCTTCTGACAACTTTTGATTTTTGTCTTCCCAAAACTGAATCCTAAATGTACAATAAAATAAAGTTTTCAGGATATCTTTGAACTGTAATAGGGGAAAAGAAACCCCAAACTCAAAAAGGATCAATAGAGTACTTTTATTAAGGCTTGGACAGGACAAAGACAACAAAGACAATCTTCCAGGATGACGGAAACCATGAGCATGTACACAGTACTGAAAGCTGAGTCACCACCATGGGGCTGATTATATATAATTGAAAACAAAAAGGGAATCATCACAAAAATTATGATGGGTGGCAGATTGATTTGTCACTGTCACAGGAAGACTAGAGAAGGAGGAAGGGGACACCATGATTAAAATACATAATTGAAGGTAACAAAAGGTTACAGGATTGGTTCTGGGCCTTGACCACCTGGCCAGGTGGTGGTCCAGATGTGACTCATGATCATGCAAGCCTCAGTCTTAGCCACAGGTGGCTACCAAACAAAACCAAGACCCCAACCTTAATTTAAATTAGAAAAGGACACTCAGGCAAGTTTCCTACTTCTTTGCCAGAGCATAATCTACTTTCAACCACATTCTCCCTGAGGCAAACTGTCCCTCTCTAGGATTGTCCTGGAACTTGTCTATGTGTAGCCATAACGCTGGCTTAATGGTTAGAAAGAACTCAAATGGTATCTGAAACTAATGTCAAGCCTCAAAATTGTGTTAGGGCTCCCACGGTAGGCCGCAGCCTTCCACAAACCAAGTGCTTTAGCATTTAGGCTGTCATACAGGACCTAACATTTTCTTTGAGATTTCCCAGAGGACTCCTGGAAAAATCAAGAAAATGTGTTCTTTCACCTTATGAAAAGAGAGGTTCTAGAAATAACTAGATTTGATAATGTTACTATTGATAAGTTGCATCTGCAAAGTTGTCCAATTAGAATTGATGCTTAACTTCCCTGAAATTCAATGTATATAGCTAAAATGTTACTAATATAAATATTTCAGAAACTGTATGCTGTATGGGAAGTTCCTAGAGATCTGTCATTGTTCTCATTGTCCATGACATGTTCTGCTAATAAAAGTTCAGGTGCTGTGGTACCTGATATGAGACAAGAGTTTAGGTTATCAGTCAAAATTTCAGTTATTTTAAAAATGCTCACTTAGTCACATCTTTGCTACTTTAATTTGAATCTAGTACCTTCTAGATTATGAGTTATCAGCTGGGAATCACATCACTTACCTTTAGAGCTTTGGATGTTTAGGACCTACCCTCCAACAATAAATCTCTTTATTCGATATTCTTAACATATTTTTGGTATCTTCTTACTATATGCCTGCCATATTCATGGTATGTTAGGTCGCAGGATGGTTATGTCATACCAAGAACGAAGTCCTTGAGAAAGGGGTAATTTGCCCAAATTAATAGGTATCATAAGTGAAATCTGTTGGCAAGTTCTTGGCTTGGCTTATTAACTTCAGTAGGCTTTTAAAAGATACTCTATGAAAAATTAAGCAAAGCAAACTGCAAATTAACACTCTTGCTACACTCAAGTAAATTATCAGGCCAAACAAGAAACCATTCTTATTTTTTGATCATGAATAATCTTTTTTTGAGTTTATTTTTATCAAAAGGGGTTAGAGTAGGGAAAAAAAATTGTGTTTGAATGGAAAACTATGCATCATCTTGGTTACCAGATTCTAGCCCAGTTCTCAGTCTTTTACCTATTCTGCAACTCTGTAAATTGTACAAAACTGATAGAGATGCAAATTCTGTCCTGGGTCCTACTGATATTGATTTGAAAACTGCGCCCCCCCACACATCAAACAAATTTAAGAAATAATAAAATTTTTGTCTTCATTGCCATTTATCTCAACACTCCATATAAATTTGTGGTATTTTGACTTTTCTTTTGAATGGTTATGTACGACACTTGCCTGGTTCCTGCATGTCACGAGTAAAGTAAATTTTTTAATTTTTATATCTGCACAAGAGTCATAATTCTTACCTTTTTCCTAAAAATTATCTTTCACCATACTTAAAGGTGTGAGGATGAGACCTTTCTAAGAGGACCTAAGTTAAATGGAAGACTAGACCTTGCAGATGGTATCCACTTCTGAGATAAACGTAAGTCCTGGAATGCATCTCCAATTATTTATTTATTTAATTATCTTCCACTCAGGGCTGGACCTCACTGCTTCCTTTTCTGCTTGTACCTCCTACTCAGAGATGGGGTTTTCTCCCCCCAAACATCTACTATGAACAGAATGCAGTTTCACAGCTTGTCTTCAGCCCTCTTGTTCCTGAAACAAACCCTCTTCTATTTTGAGAATTTCAAAGAGTTTTACAGCTAACAACAATGAGAACCAGGGGGTAAAATGACAAACGAGGCAAAAGTCAGTTTCAAATCAGATCAAAGGGGGGGAAAGCAGGGGAAGACACTTCTGGTTTTCATTAGCATGTAAATGGTAGTAGATGTTAGTCCTACACCATTTAAGTTTTCCACAGCTACCTCTCTCCATCATTCTGTTTCCTCCTCCTCCCCACCCTTCCATCCCATCAACTGAAGGACATAACAAAACAACAGAAGGAAAGACAAAAGCCACTGGGGTGAAAAAGGTGGGTCTTTTCAGTACACAAAGGACTAAAGTAAGGTTCATCTACATTTCAGAGAAAACCCCAGATATTCCTTTTCCTTTTTACAAGGAAAAGTTATCTTTGAAGAATTGGGTGAGGGGTGGGCAGGGTGGTGGTAGGGTGGGGCAAGGAGATGATAAACTCAAAAGAGAAGTTTAGGGTGAGGCCTTGGGGTAGATGGCACAAGGCACAGAAGTATTTGTATTTTCTTTACTATGTGTGTGAAATGCATTGGCGGAGGGAAAGGCAGGAGTTGGAGAACTGGAAGCAGGGAAGCTAGAGGGGCACTCAGTCTTGTCTTCTTTCCCACTCTGCAATTTAACAAAACCAGCCTTCCACAGGAGATGAGGTAGAGTGAGAAGACCAAAGCAAAGAAGACAGAAGTAAAAGGCTAGTTACAGAAACTTTCTATAGCAGGAGGAAGAGAAAACTTCTTACAGTTCTTATAGACAACAGCATTCTTACATATAAAAAAAAGACCTTATTTGGTAAAGGAATTGAAAACATGATTCATAAGAGATTTTGTGACATAATGTAGGTCTCTTAACTATTTCATTATCATATTATAAAAAGAGTCTCTGGTGGCACACTGCCTAAGGCATTTGACTGCTAACCAGAGGCTGGTGGTTCAAACCCACTAGCTGCTCTGTGGAAGGAAGACGGGCAATCTACTAATCTTCCATAAAGATTTTCCGCCTTTGAAACCTATTGGGTTCGTTAGGAATCAGAATTGACTTGAGGCAGTGAGTTTGATTCATATATATATATATATATATATATATATATATATATACACACACACAGGAACTATTTGTAATATGTATATAATATCTTTAGATCAGTGCTAATAGAAAAACATAATGTAAACCATACTTTATTTAAAATTTTCCAGTATCCACATTAAAATAAGAAAACAAATGAAATTATATATTTTATTTAGCTCAATATACCCAAAATATTACTTCAATATGTAATCAATATGAAAGATTATTAATAAGATATTTTAAACAAATGGTTTTTTTTTTCCATACTGAGTCTTTGAAATCCAATGTGTAATTTACCATTTACAGCATATTTCAGTTCAAACTAGACACACTTCAAACTTTAAACAACCACATGTGGCTAGTAGGTACTATATTGGATAATGTCAACCTAGGTAACTCATTTTTTAGGATCAACTAGAGCACAGTATCACAGAAAAAATATTGAACATGCAATCTAGAAACTCAGTATGTTATCAATTACAAGCTATGAAACTTCTGTTATGGGCCTTTTTCCCCATTTTTTAAACTTCTCTAGATCTCAGTATCCCTATAAAAAATGAAGAGTTTAGAACAAAAAATATAAATCTTGGAAAGAACTCTATCTAACATTATGAAATGATCATGTTAAGTACATTTTAGGGTACAAATATTTAATACACTTAGGATAAGATCCAAATAATTTTGACAGGAAAAACATTTATCGATTGAATAATATTTTATAAACAGAAATTTTTAAAAATTATTAATCATATATTACAGTTTTCTTTCGCCAGAATTCTAGTCAGAGAGAATTAACAGCTGTACAAGAACAAATATCCAAAGTTAAAGTGATTCTCCAGAACGTTTTAAACTTTTCCTTTAATAATTTACAATGTAACTAAATTTATGGTTCAAATTCACAATATTTTTTATTACATTAAAAGATAAAGATGAATGATACCTGGTTCTTCCCTGATGGGTGCTTATAGTACAACTGTTGTTGCTGTTAGGTGTCATCAAGTTGGATTCCGACTCATAGCGACCCTACATACATGAGAATGAAACATTGCCCAGTCCTGCATCACCCTCACAATACTTGCCATGCTTGACCAAACTGTTTCAGACAATGCGTCAATCCACCGTGTTGAGGGTCTTCCCCTTTTTCACAGACCCTCTATTTTACCCAGTATGATAACCTTCCCCAGGGACTGGTCCCTTCTGACAACATGACCAAAGTATGAGAGATCAAGTGTGGCCATTCTCACTTCTAAGGGGCATTATGGCTATACTTCCTCCTAGGTAGATTTCTTCATTCTTCTAGCAGTCCAACACCACAATTCAAACGCATCAGTTCTTCTGCAGTCTTCCTTATTCATTGTGAAGCTCTCACATGAATATGAGGCTATCGAAAATACCATGGTTTGGATCAGGCGCACCTTAGTCTTCAAAGTGACATCTTTTGCCCCTTAACACTTTAAAGAAGTCTTTTGCAACAGATTTGCCCAATTCAATATATCATTTGGTTTGGATCCAAGTAAAATGAAATCCTTAACAACTTCGATCATTTCTCCAGTTACCATGATGCTGCTAACTTGTCCAGCTGTGGATTTTTGTTTTCTTTATGTTGAGGTGTAATCCATATTAAAGGCTGCAGTCCAGTAGGCAGGATAAAATAATGCAGTTTTAGTACAGGGACTATGGCAATCTATTTCTGTAGTGATACCTCCTTGGAAACTCAAGGAGGGGTCGCTGTGTGTCAGATCTGACTCCACAGCTTTTTTTTGGGGGGGGGGTAGTGGTAAAGCTTAGCCACACAGTGCTTGCATACAACAGGGTGCTCAATACATTTCTGACTGAATGCAGTACAGAACAAATATACAAAATCACATTATAATAGCTGTAAGAAAGAAACACATTATTGTGGAAGTTAAAAGCAAGAGAGGACATATCCAATTGGAGGTGGGGAATAGAACTGAGGAAGAGAAAAAGAAAAGGGATCAAGAAGAAGATAACATTTGAAACATTTAGAAGACTGGGTTGGAGTTTCATAGTCAGGAATAAGGAACAGGAAGTAAGTAAATAAGTAAGGTTGTGGATGGTAGAAAACACATGACAGGTTTAAAGTGTAAGTGTAGAAAGTAGAGTTGGGGGACAGGCCACTCCTCAGAAGTAAAGGAAGGAAGGTTGGGCAATCTACTTCGGTAGTGATACCATCTTGTAAACCCAAGGATGGATCACTATGAGTCGGGTCCGACTCGACGGCACATAACAATATAAAGCTTGGTTACTGTTTTAATGGTAAGTTACTACTTACTGAAAAATTTTAAGTTGCCAGTTGAGAACATGGTCTACTAAGACACAGGTATTTGGGGAAAACATTTTTTTTTTCAGATTTATAAAAATGTCAGTGAAGAAAAGGTTTCCCTAGTGTAATAGAGCAGGAGCAGGAGAGGCCGGGGACCTCCAGAGCTGCAGGATATACAGGTAAAAGGGGCGGGAGGCAAGGCTAGGCCCCAAACCCCCTAGAGCCAGGAAAGGGAGGGAGGAGGAGAAGAGACTGGGAACAACTGGAGCAGCAGGATATCCAGGTAAAAAGGGCCAGGCCCCAAGCCTCCCTCCTAGAGTCAGGAGGGGGAGGAAAAAGGAGAGACTAGGGATCTCCAGAGTGGCAGGATATCCAGGTAAAGGGGAAGAAGGCAAGGCTAGGCCCCAAACCCCCTACCTAGAGCCAGGAAAGGGAGGGAGCGGCCAGGGACCACAGATTGGCAGGTTCCAGGAAGGACTAAGGTAAGGGGAAGACAAAGAGGTTTCCAACAGTTAAGGGAGACAAACTTGCCTGTCAGTTTGTCATGCTATGGGGCTTGTACGTTCCTGTGAGGCTTGAGGCTCTGCCACTGGTGTTTCAGACACCAGCAGAGTTGCACATGGTGCACAGGTTTCAATGCAGTTTACAGACTAAGACAGACTAGGAAGAATGAGGAAGCCATCCACTTCTTAAAAATTGGCCAGGGAAAACCTTATGAATAGCAGAGAAACATTCTCTGATACATTACTGGGCAACTTTATGAATTGCTTGACACAGTACAAGACGACGAGCCTGTTGGGTCGGAAGGCACTCAAAATAGAACTCGGAAAGAGCTGCCTCATCAGGGTAGGACCCTCCATGTACTGACATGGCACGACTCAAATTGAGGAGAAACAGCTGCAGGCATCCATTAATAATAGGAACAAAGTATGAATCCAGGAAAATTCGAAGTTGTCAAAAATGAAATGGAATGCATAAAGACTGATATCCTAGACATTAGTGAGCTGAAATGGACAGGTTTCAGCCATTTTGAATCACACAACCATATGATCTACTATGCAGGGAAAGACAATTTGGAGAGGAATGGTGTAACATTCATCATTACAAAGCATATTTCAAGATCTGTCCTGAAGCACAATGCTGTCAGTGATAGGATAATATCCATACGCCTACAAGGAAGATTGGGCAATCCTACTTCTGTAGTGATACTGACTCGGAAACCCAAGGAGGGGTCACTATGAGTCAGGGCTGACTCGACGGCACATAACAACAACAACAACAAGGAAGACCTGTTAATAATACTATAATTTAAATTTACACACCAACCACCCAAGCCAAAAATGAAAAAATTGAAGATTTTTATCAACTTCTGCAGTGTGAAATTGACCAAACATACAATCAAGATGTGTTGCTTATCACTGGTGATTGGAATGCAAAAGTTGGAAACAAAGAAGAATCACCGGTAGTCAGAAAATTTGGTCTTGGTGACAGAAATAATGCTGGAGATCGCATGACAGAATTTTGCAAGACCGACTTATTCATTGCAAATACCTGTTTTCAACAACACAAACAGTGGCTATACACGTGGACTTCACCAGATGGGGTACACAGGAATCAGACTGACTACATTTGTGGCAAGAGGAGATGGAAAAGTTCCATATCTTCAGCCAAAACAAGGCCAGGAGTTGATTGTGGAACAGACTATCAACTGCTCATATGCAAGTTCAACTTGAAGTTGAAGACAATTAAAACAAGTCCACGAGAGCCAAAATATGACCCTGAATATATCCCTCCAGAACTTACAGACCATCTACAGAATAGATTTGATGCACTGAACACCAGTGACCAAAAATCAGAGGAATCATGGGATGACATCAAGAACAACATCTATGAAGAAAGCAAAAAGGTCATTAAAAAGACAGGAAAGGAAAAAAAGACCAAAATGGATGTCAGAAAAGACTCTGAAACTTGTCCGTGAGCAAACAGTAGCTAAAGCAAATGAAAGAAATGACTAGACAGAAGAGCTAAACAGAGCATTTCAAAGACCAGCTCGAGAAGACAAAGCCAATTACTATAATGAAATGTGCAAAGACCTGGAGTTAGAAAACCAAAAGGGAAGAACACACTTGGCATTTCTCATGCTGAAAGAACTGAGGAAAAAATTTAAGCTTCGAGTTGCAATACTGAAAGATTCTATGGGCAAAATATTGAATGATGCAGGAAGCATCAAAGGAAGATGGAAGGAATACACAGAGTCACAGTACCAAAAATAACTGGCTGATCTTCATCCATTTCAGGAGGTGGCATATGATCAAGAACCAAAGATACTGAAGGAAGAAGTCAAAGCTGCACTGAAGAAATTGACAAAGAACAAGGCTCCAGTAATTGATGGAATACCCATTGAGATGTTTCAACAGATGGCCTGCTGGAGGCACTCATTTAGTTATGCCAAGAGATTTAGAAGACAGCTACGTGGCCAACTGACTGGAAGAGATCCATATTTGTACCCATTCTAAAGAAAGGTGATCCCACAGAATGTGGAAATTATCATACAATATTATTAATATCACATGCAAGTAAAATCTTACTGAAGATAATTGAAAAAAGGCTACAGCAGTATATTGACAGAGAGCTTCCAGAAATGCGAGCCAGATTCAAAAGAGGATGTGGAACGAGGGATATCATTGAGATGTCAGATGGAACCTGGCTCAAAGCAAAGAATACCAGAGAGATGTTTACTTGTGTTTTATTGAGTATACAAAAGCATCTGAATGTGTGGATCATAAGAAATGTGGATACCATTGAGAAGAATGGGAATTCCAGAACACTTAATTGTACTCATGAGAAACCTGTACATAGGCCAGGAGGTTGTCGTTCAAACAGAAAAAGGGAACACTGCATGGTTTAAAATCAAGAAGGGAGTGTGTCAGGGCTGTATACTTTTACCATACTTATTCAATCTGTATGCTGAGCAAATAATCCGAGAAGCTGGACTATATGAAGAATGTGGCATTAGGATTGCAGGAAGAATCATTAACAACCTGCGATATGCTGAAGACACAACTTTGCTTGCTGAAAATGTGGATGACTTGAAGTACTTACTGATGAAGACTGAAGAATACAGTCTGCAATACGGATTTCATCTCAATATAAAGAAAACAAAAATCCTCACAACTGGACCTATAAGCAACATTACTATAAATGGAGAAAAGATTGAAATTGTCAAAGACTTCACCTTGCTTGGCTCTACAATTGACGCCAATGGAAGCAGCAGTCAGGATATCAGACAGCGTGTAGCACTGGGCAAATCGGCTGCTAAGGACCTCTTTCAAATACTGAAGGGCAAAGATGTCTCCTTGAGGACTAAGGTGCGCTTCACACAAGCCATGGTATTTTCAATTGCCTCATATCCTTGTGAGAGCTGGACAATCAATAAGGAAGACCAAAGAAGAATTGATGCTTATGAGCTATGGTGTTGGCAAAGAATGCTGAAAATACTGTGGACTGTTAAAAGAACTAACAGGTCTGTCCTGGAGGAAGTGCACCCAGAATGCTCCTTGGAGGCAAGAATGGCCGACTTCATCTCACATACTTTGGTCATGGTGTCAGAAGAGACCATTGTCTGGAGAAGGATGTCATGCTTGGTAAGGTGGAAGGTCGACTAAAAAGGAGAAAGCCCTCAATGAGATGGATTGACATGGTGGCAGCAGGAATGGACTCAAGTATAGCAAGAATCATGTCGCTGGTTCAGGACCAGGAGGTGTTTTGTTCTGCTGAGCACAGGGTCCCTATGAGTCGGAGATGACTCAATGGCACCTTAACAACAACAGTGAAATAGACTGAAGTTGTCATGGCTTTTATTTTACTTGGATTCATAACTAATGTCATGGAAGCAGCAGTCAAGAAATCAAATGACGTACTGTATTGGGCAAATCTGTGCAAGAGACCTCTTCAAAGCATTAAGAGCAGGGATGTCACTTTGAAGAGTAAGGTGCCGTGGACCCAAACCATGATATTTTCAATAGCTTCATACACATGCAAGAGCTGGACAGTGAATAAGGAAGACCGCAGAAGAACTGACACTTTTGAATTGTTGTGTAGGCAAAGAATATTAAAGTGGACTACTTTAATATAATACTATGGACTGCTAAAATAACAAATAAATCTGTCTTGGAGGAAGTGCAGCCAGAATGTTCTTTAAAGGAAAGAATGGCCAGGCTTCACCTTTCATACAATGGTCATGTTGTCAGAAGGGACTATTCCCTGGAAAAGGGTATCATGCTTGGTAAAGTGCAGTCAGCGGAAAAAAGGAAGACCCTCAGTGAGATGGATTGATACCACAGCTGCAATGATACACTCAGGTATAGCAATGATTGTGTGGCTGATGCAGGACCAGGCAGTGTTTCATTCTGTTGTACACAGGGTTGCTGTGGGTTGGAGCCAACTCGATGGCACTTAACAACAACATCATCTCTGTAGCTAAAAAGTTGCCATCAGCAATACATAAATGAATACGACTGTGTTCAAATACAGGCGCTCTGGTGACATAGTGGTTACAGCATTTGGCTGCTAACCAAAAGGTTGGCAGATCGAACCCACCAGCTGCTTCGTGGGAGAAAAGATGAGACAGTCTGCTTTCATAAAGATATACAGTCTTGGAAACCTTACAGGGAAGTGCTACTCTGCCCTAAAGGGTCGCTATATGTCAGAATCAACTTGATGGTAGTGGGTTTCACTCACTCATTCACTATCGTCAAGTCAATCTGACTCATAGTGACCCTCTCCTTGCGTTTCCAAGGCGTACCTCTACAGAAGTAAATTGCCCAATCTTCCTTCCAAGGAGTGGCTGGTGGGTTTGAACAGCCAGCTTTCTGGTTAGCCATCAAATGCCTTAAGTACTACGTTTAGGGGATGTTCAAATAAAACTCATTCACCTACTTACTTTTAGATATATGACCTTATTACTTAATGTCTCTAAATCTCATTCCTTTAACTATAAAATGGGAATAATAATTATCCTTGCCTCTTAGGGTTGCTGTGAGGATTAATGGAGAATGAAAAGCACTTAGCATAGTACCTGCCTCATGATTTAGCATTTGTGAAATGTCAGCTACTGTGATGATGATTATGATGATTTTATTACTTGAGTCTTACAATATAATCAGAAGGTATTAAAAATGATTTTTTTCAAATGCAACTGATCTGACAATCTTTTTCCTCATTTTAGTGATTCTTTGTAATACAATCTTTTAAGCCAAAAGACTTGATGATCATGAGTTAACTTTCCTTTTTTTTTATTAACCATTTTAAAATAAGGGAAATAAGAAAACTACGAAGAGGATGAAAGCTAAGTTTTTATTTTCAGAATAGTTATTAAGTGTATAAATTATATCAGTCTTACACTTTCTAGACACTGTTGAAAGTTAAGCACTTTATGCTCATAAGTTGATAACCTTTGTCAAATTTTATTATCAACAATGAATTACCTGTATCAACAAAAACCATTTTTCCCTCTAGAGCACATAATAAGCTAGAAAGCAAGGAAATAAAAATATATAAGAGATGGTTACATCCTTATGCTACAGTTTCTGGTTGTTACTCAATCCAATTTTTCATTTTAAAGATGAAGAAACATGGTTATCAAAAGCTAAATGTGGTGAAACATGACTTGCTCAAACTACCCTATGAAGTGGAAAATTATGGAATTAGAATCCCAATCACGAGTCTCCTAATCCAGTAACCCTTTAATACTACTGCTTCTGAGCCATTTTTCTAAAAAATACTTTAGTTTACCAGAATCTCAGTTCACCCAACATTCAATAGCATTAGCTCACATCGAAATGATGGGGTTGTGAGAAGCTCCCACTTGTATGTCCCCCCCAGCATTCACCTACTGAAGGGAGCCAAATCAAAATGCTGGGAGTGCTGTAGAATTTGGAAAAGACCCCTACCCTATGATTCTGTAACACTGTAATGTTGTTCATTTAGATTTCAACTATGTCTAGAAAACAGCACTCATCTATTTAAAAATTCAGAACACTAAATGTTAAATAAATGAGGCAAATTACAAGCCTTATAGTGAGTGCAAAGGCAGAATAATCAAAGACCCAGGAGATGAGTGTGGCTTCAAATTTTCGAGTAGAGAATATTCTTTCAGAAAGTCATTAATTCCACTAGATTTTGAGTGCCCATTATATGTCTTGTGCTAGGTGCTGGGGAAAAAACAATGACCAAGACAGATATAGTTCTTACTGCCTCATATGTTAAAACTTCTGATCCATTGTTAACCTATTGTTTTGGATGTCAATATTCACTAAGTTTTTTCAAGTTATACTTCGTACTCCCCCCAAACATACATATTTTTCTTTCTATTGACTTTTCTAATGTTCCTCAATTTTCTTTCCCAGAGAGATGGAAATTAGATTTGAAAGGCACTAGATTTCAACAGCAGCAGAGGCTGGTTCACACCTCCAATTCACATGGCAACTACAGTCATCAAGTCTTTGGGGCCACTTAGAGAGACACTAACCAGGGATTTAACAGTTTAATTAGATTTCCTGTTATTAAATTCACATTACAGACTTCAAGAATAATTTTCAAGGTGTCAGACGTGAAATATGGTAGACTGAAAAGATGAAAAACATTAATAGAACTGTTTCTCTAAGTGATATTACAGTTTAATTAAAAAGAGCAATGTTAATTTTTAATCAAAATGATATTTTAAAGAGTAAGATCACTTTGAGAACAATTATGTAATTAAGAAATGTGGGATTTGCCAAGAAAGTTTTAATAAGGAATTGCACTTATGAACCTCTCTCTCGCTCTGTTTTTTTTTTGTCTACCACTAATAAAATTATAGTACATACAGTCACACATCACTTAACGTCCATGATACGTTCTGTGAAATAGGATGTTGTGCAAACACCATATCCTAGTCTGGTCCAGCTTTTTCTTAAAGTATCACAAACAAGCTGTGTGCCTTAGGAGTGATTGTTAACATGCTGAGAGGGATTCACATTTGTGTTTGGTCTTCAATCCCTATCATTATTAATTTCTCTATATATGATAATATATCTTTCTCACATTTATTGTTAGCCTTGTAGCTTCCAGGGAAGCTCATCCTTCAATAGTTTGGAGAATTTTTTCATTTTTGAAGATCATCGTGATTGTTGAGTATGACATGCCTAATTGCAAGCAACAGAATTCACTGATTTTCCACCTTTGCATTGTTTAATAACCTTTTGTTTCATTTCCAAATTAATACTTCTCCTTTGCCTCTTGCTGCTGTTATCTCTAGCACTGATTTTACTGCATTTGGGAGCCACAATGGACTTCATGGTAATATTGTCCAAAGAAAATGATACAGAGATATAATGCTACAAAACACTCAAGAGATGTGCAAATCACAACACTGGATGAAGCTCCCTACAGGTTAAACATATACCATTTACACGGTAAACATCTTAGATAGAAAATACCATACAATACATACATAAACTAGGAACACAGACATTTATTATGACTATCAAGACATATGTATTTAGGTTATATAGGTTCTATACCATTATATGCTGGGTAATGCAATCTTTTTGTACATAAGAGACATGAGATGCATGTGTTGCATGCAGGAAGCTGTTGCATTCACTATGTCCCATTCCCTGATGAGGATTTCTGAACTCTATTATAACCTTATGCAACCACAGATGTGTACATGATCAGACATTACACAGCACATGACTATACTTAAATACTATTATATACTTGCTTACCAAGCACTTTACTTTTATTAACTAATTTAATCCTCACAGCAATTCTCATTGTAGACATGAGGAAACTGAAGCACAAAGGCATACAAATTCTATGTGACTCAACATGATTTCAAACCATGGTTTTGGACTTTTAACTATAAACTAGTAACTTATGATACTAAGTTGGGAAGAAAAGCAAATATTTTAGATAATAATAATAACTTTTATAGTGCTTTCACATTTATATGTCAAAAATGTTGATTAACAATTATCTTTTACATTTATATACTGCCTTACAGTTAACAGTGCACATGAGACATTATCTCATTTGAATAGATAACTAAGACTAGAACAAAAGAATGCATTAAGTATAAATTTAAATGTAGCACATTTAAATCCAAGGAAGACAAAAAGCAGAACAGCAAGTGGATGGAAGTGAGGGTCAGAACTAACAGCTATCTGATATTATATGATATATATAATATCTGATGTTATATGATGTATATAATATCTGATATGGATCAGATATTGAACTAAGAATACCCATTTTATGAGATAAGTACCCTTATTCAGGCAATGAAGACATACTAAATCCATTCTGCAATTAATCCAAAATCATGTAGCATGAAAATGGCATAACAAGGATTAGAATCCAGACTGCTCTGATGCCATAACCTCCTTTCACTACACTGTACTGCATGGTTTAACAGTGTAGTAAATGAAAAACAGTATAGAAAATGAAAAAAAAAGGCATTTTGAGTTTTTATTGATAGTAAATTCAATATGACCCAACAGTTTTAGGGCCTTCCTCAAATGCTAACATATTCTTGTTGCATTTATATTATAGAGTCAAAGTTATGCTTGGTGCTCGGCCCACCATACCTACGTAACAGGCAAATGGAGACATTTAGGCTGAAAGGAAATTTACAGGGGAATATGATATTGATACCAATTTTCAAAAAATTGAAAACCTATGATATGGAATAGGGGGAATGAGATTTTTGCTCAAAGTAAGAAAGAATGTTCAAATAAACAGGTGTCCAAACTGGAATAGACGGTCTCATAAATCATGTTCAATTAGTTTAGATAACCAAATGTTAGTGATCTATAGAAGGATTCACAGACAAGGCAGGGGGTTAGATGAGTATTCTTATTCTCTGACTCTACTCAAAATTAGAGAAGTTGGCTTTGACATGTTCTAGTACACTGGAGTTCTATTGTAGATTTCTTTTTTTGGGGATGGGGGATGGGTTCTGATGCTGTAAAAAAGACTAAAATCCACCAGATTATATATATTAAAAAACTTCTTCCAATTCAAACTCTATATTCCTAAACAAAAACAGAACAAACATACCATTTTTTTCTGCAAAGGCAGATGCATCTTCTTTAGTACTGAAGGTAAGAACCATGTTGGACAAAGGATCAGCCCTGTAAGAAACAATTTTTTTTCCAAGATTTAATTTAAGCTTTATGTTATTTTTTTTAATACATATTTGAAATAAAACAAAATGTTTAGAGAAAAAACTGCAAATATAACGAACACATTATTGATGGGATATCTTATTTTTAATAATTACTTTAAAATTATTAATTTCGAGTATCTTTTTCTATGTTAAGTTTGGGAGACTTTCTGAAATATATTGCCAAATAATAAAATTTATCCTTGGAAAGATATTTGGGAAGTTTTAGTCTTTTATAAAACAATTTTACTTAACTCTATTTAAAAAAAATTAGAGTCAAATTAAAAAACTCAAGATTTTCAAAATGACCCTATAAATTAAGTATCAAGAAGATTACTGATGTACGCAGTTGATAGCACTATCAATACCCAAAGTATAGATGGCAAGAACCACCATTTTTTTTTTTTTAAATTTTATTTTGATTTGGGTGAAGATTTACAGAGTAAATTCACTTTTCATACAGCAGTTCACATATACTTTGTCTCATGTCATTGACCAAAATTTACA
>NW_006921883.1:2552224-2557831 GCF_000298275.1 Orycteropus afer afer | reverse complement strand
TTTCTTCTTTTGTGATGGGCCTATTCAAATTGTCCACATCAGTCTGTGTTAGTTTAGGTAAGTGGTGTGTTTCTAGAAAATTGTCCATTTCCTCCAGATTTTCAAATTTGTTGGAAGACAGTTCTTCATAGTATCCTGATATTATCCTTTTTATTTCAGTTGGAAGAACCACCATTTTTCTTAATGAATCCTCCAGCATTAACAACTATTTTCTCTTATACATCACCACTAGTTCAACAGTTGCATCCATTCAATTAAGAATAGGACCACTAAAAAAAAATAACTCTCCAAAATCTGTCATCCTATTGAGTTCTTCAATTCAGATTGTAGTAATGTTTACAATCTACCATAGACTGTTATAAAATACCATGTAATTTCAGAAATGTCATTTTTATTAGTGTATTTATAAAAAGGTAGATCACTGTGTGCTACAACTGTTTTTTTGTGAAATCTCTCAGGGTAAATATAGCATTCTGTGAAACACCATTTCGAAAATGTAGAAGTGAAAAAATAGAGAAAAGAAGGTTTCAGGAAGACAGTGTAAAGATAAAAGATATACACAGAAGAGAATACATAAGCAGAATCTATCACTGACGTGAACACTCACAAACTGCTGCTGCTGCTGCTGCTGCTACTGCAATTCTGATCATGCACTATGGGTAATATTTTAGGATTCCTGTGAGATCTCTATTAGTATATGTTTTTTGTTGTTGCTGTTGTTTGTTTGTCTGTTTTTTACCATAAACACTACCCTACAAAAGACTCTCACATGGTTGGGTATATTGTTACTAATAAATGGTAATTATATCAGTTCCTTCTTTTCAAAACACATTTTGTGATTTCTCATTTGAGAGTTAAACTATACTGAAAACTATTTAAAGAAAAAGAGCTACTAAAGTCATTCTTGTCAAGTACATTATGATTCATAGCGACTTGACAAGACAGAGTAGAACTGCCCTATAAGGTTTCCAAGGCTGTAAATCTTTATAGAAGCAGGCTGCCATATCTTTCTTTCAAAGAGTAGCTAGTGAGTTCAAACCTTCAACCTTTCAGTTAGCAGCCAAGAGCTTACTCACGATGCCATAAGGGCTCCTTATACTGAGAACAGAAGTGTCAAAATAAACAGGACTTCACAATTTAATGAGTACTGACTGATACATTACTTGAGAATAAGAATACAGACAATACAGAGAAAATCATAGAAAAAGCTCAGGGACCAGGAGACCCTGATGGTATGATATTTATTATTATCCTTATATAAATTGAAAAAATATGTGATTAAATAACAATTCTATCAATAAGCCATCATTCTTCCAGCCACTCAGTTTAACCCTCTTCTTTCATCTACTATATATCAAAGATCCACCCAGAGCATATTACCACCACCAGCTTATACCCTTTAAAAGTCTTTCTAAACTTCAATAATTTCTTCCTAACTTATCTTTCTTCCTATTTTCTATGTTTTTGACTCCAATCCACCGTTCACCACGTTGCCAGATTAATCTTCCTAATGTTCAACTCCCAAACTGCCCAGCTCAAAAAATTTTAAATAGTTTGCAACGTCTACTAAATTGACTACAATCATCTACCCTGGCTGGCATTTAAACACTCTTACAAAATGGCTACTACCAATTGTCCAGTTCTCTCTATAATTACCCACCTTAGAAATAACAAACTAGTCCAGTCAAATTGTTCACGGTGCCTCTAAATGCTGCCTGTACTTTCCTATCAGCTCAATTTGTTCCCTCCACTTGGAATACTTTCCCACAATCTCCTCATATGGAAGGCTATCCAACTATCCTTGATGGTTCTCCTTGAAAACCAACCAATCTTCTCCATGAAGTCTTTCATACCCTAGTCTCCAACTGTATATAATCACTATTATCTCCAATCAATCTATTTTGTGCATTTATTTTTATATTTAACTTGATAAACTCTCCACTACTGAGGTTCCAATATGCATAATGGCTGAGTACTTTACAACAGATTTATACGCTTATGCATTGCTGTTAGGTGCTGTTAAGCAAGTTCTGACTTATAATGACTCTACGTACAATAGAAGGAAATATTGCTCAGTCTTGTGCCATCCTCACAATCCTTGCTACGTTTGAGCCTATCGTTGCAGCAACTGTGTCAGTTCATTTTGTCGAGGGTCTTCTTTGTTTTTGCTGACACTCCACTTTACTAAGCATGATAACCTTCTCCAGGGAATGGTCCCTTCTGACAATATGACCACAGTAGCTGAGACAAAGTCTGACCATTTTATAGTCCAGCTTCTCAGATTATTTGCCGAGTGTACAGATTGAATAAGTATAGTGAAAGGACAGAACCCTGAAACACACTTCCTGATTTTAAACCACACAGTATCTCCTTGTTCTATTTGTACACCAGCCTCTGGGTCTATGTACAAGTTCCTCATGAGCACATTCTCACTTCCAAGGAGCATCTGAGCTGTACTTCTTCCAGGACAGATTTGCTCATTCTTCTGGCAATCCATGGTATCTTCAGCATTCTTTGCCAACACAATTCAAAGGCATGAACTCTTCTTTGGTCTTCCTTATTCATTGTCCAGCTTTCACATGCCTATCAGGTGACAGAAAATACCATGACTTGGGTTAAGTGCACCTCAGTCTTCAAAGTCACATCTTTGCCTTCAACACTTCAAAGAGGTCTTTTCTAACACATTTGCCCAATGCAATACTTCAAATCATCTTCCCTTTCAGCAAGTAAGGTTTCGTCATCTTCATATTGCAGCTTATTGATGAGTCTTCCTCCAATCCTGATATCTGATTTTTTGAATGATGCTACCATGGGTGTTGACTGTGGACCCAAGTAAAATGAAAACCTTGCAACCTCAATCATTTCTCCATTTATGATAATGCTGCTTATTGGTCCAGTTGTGAAGATTTTCATTTTCTTTATGTTGAAGTATAGTCAATACTGCATACTGTGGGCTTTAATATTCCTAAGTGCTTCAAGTTCTCTTCTCTTTCAGTAAGCAAGGTTGTGACATCTGCATATCACAAGTTGTTGAGTCTTCCTTCAGTCCTGACGATTCTTCTTCATACAGTCCAGCTTCTCAGATTATTTGCTCAGTGTACAGATTGAATAAGTATAGTGAAAGGATACAACCCTGAAACACATTTTCTGATTTTAAACTATGCAGTATCTCCTTGTTCTGTTTGTACGCCAGCCTCTTGGGTCAATGTACGGGTTCCTCATGAGCACAAATAAATGTTCAGGAATTCCCATTCTTCACAATGTTATCCATAAATTTTTATAATCCACACAGTCGAATACCTTTGCATACTCAATAAAACACAAGTAAACGTCTTTTTGGTACTCTCTGCTTTCAGCCAAGATCAGTTCAGCCAAGATTTCAGCCAATGATACACCTCGTTCCACGTCCTCTTCTGAATCCAGCTTGCATTTCTGGAAGTTCCCTGTCAATATATTGCTACAATCATTTTTTAATTATCTTCATCAAAATTTTACTTGTGTGAGACATTAATGATATTGTTTAATAATTTCCACATTTTGATGGATCACTTTTCTTGGTACAAATATGGATCTCTTCCAGTCAGCTGGCCAGGTAACTTTCTCGCAAATTACTTGGCATAGATGAATAAGTCCCTCCTGTGCTGCATCTGTTTGCTGAAACATCTCAATGGGTATTCTGTCAATTCCTGGAACCTTGTTTTTTTTTTACTAATTCCTTCACTGCAACTTCTTCCTTTAGTACTATTGGTTCTCGATTATACGCTACCTCCTGAAATACTTGAACACTGACCAATTCTTTTTTGTACAGTGACTGTGCATTCCTTCCATTTTCTTTTAATGCTTCTTGCATAGTTCAGCGTTTTGCACATTAAATCCTTCAATATTGCAACTTGATGCTTGAATTTGCTCTTCAGTTCTTTCAGCTTGAGAAATGGCAAGTGTGTTCTTCCACTGGGTTTCCTAACTTCAGGTCTTGGCACATTTCATTATAATAACTGACTGTCTTCTTGAGCTGCTTTTTGAAATCTTCTGTTTAACTCTATTATCTTCTCATTTCTTTCATTCAATTTAGCTACTCTCCATTCAAGACTGTTTCAGAGTCTCTTCTGACATCCACTTTGGTCTTTTCTTTCTTTCCTGTCTTTTTAATAACCTTTAGCTTTCTTCATGTAGAATGTTCTTGATGTCATCCCAAAATTCATCTAATTTCAGGTCACTGGTGTTCAATGTGTCAAATCAGTTCTTCAGATGGGCTCTAAATTCAGGTGGAATATAATCAAGGTCATATTTTGGCTCTCATGGACTTGTTTTTTAGTTTTCTTCAGTTTCAACTTGAACTTTCATATGAGCAATTGATGTCTGTTCCACAATCAGCTCCTGGCCTTGTTTAGGCTGAAGATACTGAGCTTCCCCATCGCCTCTTTCCATAGATGTACGCGATCTGATTTTTGTGTATTCCATCTGGCAAGGTCCATGTGTATAGCCACCATTTATATTGTTTAAATAATTAGTCTTGCAAAATTCTATCATGTGATGTCTTGTGTCATTTCCATCACCAAAGCCATATTTTCCAACTATCAATGATTCTTTATTTCCAACTTTTGCATTCAAATCCTCAGTAATAATCAATACATCTTTGATTGCATGTTTGGTCAATTTCAGACTGCAGAAGCTGGTAAAAATCTTCAATTTCTTCATCTTTGGTGTTAGTGGTTGGTGCATAAGTTTGAATAATAGTAGTATTAACTGGTCTTCCTTGTAGGTATATAGATATTATCCTATCACTGACAGCAGCGTACTTTAGGACAGACCTTGAAATGTTCTTTTTCACAATGAATGTGACACCATTCCTCTTTGTCATTTCTAGGAGAGTAGACCATATGATCATCTGATTCAAAATGGCCAGTATCAGTTCATTTCAGCTCACTAATGCCTAGCATATCAATCTTTATGTGTTCCAGCTCATTACTGACAACTTCTAATTTTCCTAGATCCATACCTCATACATTCCACATTGATTATTAATGGATATCTACAGCTTTGCATCATGCCCCATCAGAAAATGGAGGTGCTGAAAGCTTTACTCCATCCACATCATTAAGGCTGACTCTCCTCTGAGGAGGCAGATCTTCTCCAGGCGTATTTTGATTGCCTTCCAACCCGAGGGGCTAATCTTCCGGCATTATAGCAGACAACATTTCAGAGCTATTCATAAAGTTTTCCAGTAATACATAAGACAGGGTTTCACTGCTATTCATAAGGTTTTCACTGGCCAATTCTTTGGGAAATGGATGGTCCCTCCCTTCTTCCAAGTCTTTCTAGTCTGGAAGCTCCACTGAACGTCCAATATGGATATTTCCAGAAGCTGAATGACGGATTCATAATTCTACAATAAAAAAATGTATTTTAAAAATTAATTGTGCAGGAGGCGGGGCAAGATGGCGGACTAGGCAGAAGGATTGCACAGACCCTCTTCAACAAAGAAAAGGGAAACCAATAAATACAGACACAGAAGATAATCTTGGACCACTGAGCCTTGAAAGAAAGGATGGAGATTTGGACTAAACCCCAACTAGCAGAAGAATTTGCGTGAAAATACCAAAAAAA
>NW_006921883.1:2538237-2544509 GCF_000298275.1 Orycteropus afer afer | reverse complement strand
CTGCATTGTAAATTTTGGTCAATGACATGAGACAAAGTATATGTGAACTGCTGTATGAAAAGTGAATTTACTCTGTAAATCTTCACCCAATTCCTAAAAAAAAAAAAAAAAAAATTAATTGTGCAAGTTATATAGAAAATGATGAAATTACCACAGAAACTGAGTCCAATAAGTTTCAATGGTCAGTTGAAACTTATATATTAATATAACTGAGTAAAAGACCAATATCTCCTATTTAGATTGATCAAAATTAAAGTCAGGTATACAGAAATAAATGGAAAGGAGTACTGACCAATCCAACAGATAAAAGATCGCCAAGAAATATATGAAATTCATGACCAAAAGGAATCTTAGGCAACTAGCCACAATACACAGATGAGTCATCCCTCCACCCTGCACCAAAAATGGATTATGGAAATTTAAACAGTAATAGCTTTAGGTCAAAAAGAAAAGATTTTGCATCCTAAGATATTTTTCCTATTTACACAAAGTAAACTTTTACTTCTGAGTTCTAATATTTAAAAGTATAGGTAATTAAATGAGCTTAAGTAAAAGCTCCAATATGGATAAGAAAAACTATACAAATATATTTTTAAATATGAAATTAAAACCTAAACAACAAGATTTAAAAAACTTATTTAGATGTAGAAGTTTTGGTGTGCCTATTACAGTCAAAAACATAAAAAAACAAAAGGTAAAAAAAAAAAAATAAAGTTAAAAGTAGAGGGTCACCAAAAAAAGAGGGAGAACTTCAATGATTAACATAGTGGTTGCAACAATAGCCTCAAGCATAGCAATGACTGTGAGGATGGCACAGACCTGGGCAGTGTTTCCTTCTGTTGTGTATGAGGTCACTATATAACTGACTATGGCACCTAATAACCACATAGCTGAACAAAAGGGGCATTTGAAGTAACAAAAAAAGTACCATAGATACGTAATTAACAATGATTTTATTCAGTGTATTTTAAAAACCATAAACCATGTTCATAATCATTAAGTCCAGTTTTATAATGACAATGCTTCTCTCCTCCCCCAAAAAGCTATGGGAAAAAAACATTTAAGATTTCAAGCTTCTGTCATAAAATTACCACATTAACTTTTTAAATTTAGTTCTGATGTTAGAACTGCTCAAGAAAATACCTTAAGTGTACTTTGTATCTGCATACTCATAGCAAGTATGTGAAAAAAACCTCCAAAGGTATACAAAGACCATCTCTGTAGGTGTTATATTTGTCATGTTTCTTACTTCTTACCTACTTCTAAGTCTCTGTGTCATCAGGGTTAGATGTCTGTTAAATCCTCCAAGCCAATACATCTATGTGTAGATTCTAATGGCAGAGGTAACTATACACTTAACAGAAAAAAGGGGAAAAAAAAAAAAATATATATATATACATACACACATATACACACACACACACACACACACTTACACACACACACACACATATATATATTCTGGTAGCACAGTGCCTAAGGCAGCTGACTGCTAACCAGAAGGCTAGAGGTTCAAACACACTGACCACTCCTCGAAAGGAAGGTTGGGCAATCTACTTCCATAGTGATACTGCCTCGGAAACCCAAGGAGTCGCCGCTATGACTCGGTTCTGACTTGAAGGCACATAACAACAACAACTATATAGAGAGAGAGAGTAAGTCCCAAACCCCCTGTATTTGGAAACTTCATGGTTTTAGGAACAAATATATTGTTAAGTATAGGATGGGTCAATGAAAAAGGAAGACCTTCAACGAAATGGATTGACACAGTGACTACAACAACAGGTTCAAGTACAGGAGTGATTGTGAAAATGGCACAGGACTGGACAGTGTTTCATTCTGTTGTCACTATAAGTCAGAACCAACTAAACAGTACCTAACAACAACACAGGACAGACAATGTCATTTGTCTTTTAACATATCTCAAAATCATTCCTTTGACCAATAATAAAAATCACACATTAAAACAATAATTTTCCTCTTTTCCAATTAAATAGTTATCCCCACAAAAACAAAAATTATCAATCTATACGGAGACATACAGAAAGGTCTGAAAGTTATTTTTTTCTGAAACTCTACCTGTTAATGCTAGGTACATAATTATAAAATGAAGTACAAGCAGACTGACAGGCCTAAGTATAGTCAAGTCATCTATTTCTCTGGATCACAGGTCTAAGTTTTGAATAAATGATGAACTTCAAGTAGATGATCACAAGGAAGCATCGCTCAAAACTCCAATAATGTTATAAAATGCTTTAAAATATGTCACAGAAAAAGTGTCAGAATTCAAAATGTGCAGGCAATAATTAATACTGTATGTTTTTGTTGTTATTGTTATATGCCATCAAGTCAGCCCTGACTCATAGCAATCCCTCCTTGGGTTTCTGAGGCAGTATCACTACGGAAGAAGACTGTCCAGCCTTCTGGTTAATACTGTATACTCCTTCTGAGGAGTGGCTGGTGGGTTTGAACCACCAGCCTTCTGGTTAATACTGTATACAATGTTTTATATTATTAAAATGCTAAAAGGAAAAAAATGAACTATAACCCTGACTCCGGTATCATCAAATATAGAGTCTCTGTGCCAAAGGCAGTTGACTGCTAACCAGAAGGCTGGGGGCTCAAACCCACCAGCCACTCCTGGGGAGGAAGATTGGGCAATCTACTTCCATAGAGATACTGCCTCGGAAACCCAAGGAAGGGTTGCTATGAGTCTAAACCGATTCCGTGGCAGTAAGTTTGGTTTTTGCTTTGTTTTTTGTTTAATAGATCAAATGATCAAATATTGACAGCCATCATTTTTTTCTTACTGTAGTTATACTGCCTAAGGTATATGACTGCTAACCAGAAGGCTGGTGGTTCAAACCCACCAGGCACTCCTCAGAAGAAAGATTGGGTAATCTACTTCCATAGAGATACTTTCTCGGAAACCCAAGGAGAGGTTGCTATGACTCAAATCGACTTGATGGCAGTGAGTTTGGTTTTTGGCTTGGTTTAGTCTAGGCTGTTTATGTTGTTGTTGTTGTTATGTGCCATCGAGTCAGTCCTGACTCATAGCGACCCCTCCTTGGGTTTCCGAGGCAGTATCACTACAGAAGTAGGACAGCCCAACCTTCCTTCTGAGGAGTGGCTGGTGGGTTTGAACTGCCAGCCTTCTGGTTAGCAGTCAAGTGCCTTAGCCACTATGCTACCAGAGCTCCCAGGCTGTTTATAGCTGTTTCTTAATATTAGAACAAAGAGAAACAATGAGTTTTTTTGTTGTTGTTTTTGTTTTTTTTAAATATTCAAGATTCAAAACAATGCCTTAGGCAAGCCAATTATATACAGAGTCTATCATTTCAAAAATACTATTATACTTTTGAAAAAATAGATTTTGAGAAGAATTTTGCCTCCAAAACATGTAATATATCTGCTTTTCATCCAATATAATATAAAACCAGCATTTCCATATTCGTGAAAAATATTATTATTGTTGTTAGGTGCCATCCAATTGTATCTGACTCATAGTTACCCTATATACAATAAAACAAAACACTGCCCAGTCTTGCCATACAGAATATAAGGTTATAATTTTGCTCTTAAAATAATGACTAAATACTTAAATAATCATTAAGTATTAAATAATTACTAAACACTTCATTTAACTGTGTGATTTCTAAACTAAGCAACACTGTAATAATGATTGTGTGAACCTTTGTGCAGGACACAGTAAATCACAGTACAGTGACACTAATTTATTTAAACAACAGACTCAAACTTATATTCTATAAAGTGTTTGATCAAGAATCAAATTGAAACGTATAAGGCACAAATAGCCAAATAAAAATTATGACTAAATGTTACTGGAAATACATGACTGCAATGAGTTTGAAGTATAGACAAACATGTTAAAAACTTCATGTTCTCAAAAATGAATAATCATAACATTTCAACCATTGAGTATAGATAAAGGTTTTTTCATAAATTTGCTTAGTCTCTTCGAGCATATGATTTACAAAAACACATTATATATTAAATTAAACTTAAAATTTAAAGGATATCAAAATACCTAAAACATAGTGGGGCTAAATATCATTTGGTTTAAAAAATATAATTCTATTTAAATTGAAATATGGCAGGTGTTTTTAACAAAATTACTTCCCAGATACACAGACAGGAAAAGATGTTAAATATCACACTTTTCTAAAGTGAGACAAATAATTTAAACTGATAACCACCTGCAACTGGAGACTGTACACATAAAATGTTCTAGGACTCTCAAAAAGAATGACACTTTTCTAGCCTACCTAGTTAATGCTTTTGTTAGTGGCAACTTCTTTTACTTAACTTGAGACAATCCTGCTATTTAACATCTGGGCCTTATAAAATGTTATTAATAATGTTAAATATTATGGAGAGCTATGTCACTGACTTCACTGGTGCCAGAAGAGTTTATGACCACTTTATTCTACTGTAAGGAGCTCTGGTGGCACAGTGGTTAAGGCATTTGACTGCTAACTAAAAGGTCAGTGGTTTGAACCTATCGGTGGCTTTGTGGGAGAAAGACGAGACAGTTAGCTTCCCTGAAGATTCACAGACTCCTATGGGGCAGTTCTACTGTCCTATAGAGTCACTAGGAGTCAGAATCAACTCGAAGGTAGTGATTTTATTCCAATGTACTGAAAAAAGGTAATTTATTAATCATAAGATGCCAGGAATTTACAGGTTTCCCTCAAATTAGCTAATTTCTAAACTCACTTATTTTCCCTCTCTCATTCTACAAACGAAATAAAACTTTACAAAGAAGGTTTATTTTAATTTAAAACAAGTATAATGCCTCCAGATTATGAACACCACTCACACAGGGCACCTTAGACTTGTATACAGAGCTTGGGGACCATACTAACAGTGCTCAAAAAGAGAGCTATTTTTAGCCAATAAAGAGTACTCTGTAAAACATCGGTTCTTGGTATATTGTGCTGGTTAGATTTACGTGAATATATGTATGTGTGAATATGCATAAATACATAAATAGAGAGGAAAGGATCAATCCTCTGGCCATTACAGAGACAGTAAGCATCCCTGGCTAGTACAAATGGTTAATGTGTTCCATTGCTCACTAAAAGGCTAGAGGCTTAAGTCTCCCCAGAGACACCTCAGAAGAAAGGCAAGGCAATCTACTTCTGAAAACCATGCATTGAAAACCACATGGATCATGGTTGTCCACTGACACCATGGACTTAACTCAAGGGCAACTGTGCTTCTGTCTTATTAATGTCTTTGAGCGTAGCTATGCCTAAATCAAACTGTCTCAAAAAGTACTGTATAAAGCACAGTATATATGAGTTTGAAAACTAGTATAGTTTTAAAAAAATCTATTCAGAAAAAGAGAGCTGAAAACAAAATTCTAGTTAAACATAGCACTCACGTTGATGCCCAGCCCATCAAAGGATTTTCCCATCGTTCTCTGGTATCAAACTCCATCTTCCATTTCTTTGTGTTGTTTACTCCAGATTGCATGTTATTGCGAGCAGGAACAAATATCCTAACTTTTCTAGTTTTGATATGCTCTTCTGGAACTCCAGTTAAAGTAGTGATATCCTGCAGAAAAACAAGCAAACAAATGTTTCCAACAACCCACATACTCATTAATATACTTGTGTTACACTTCCTATATGCACATAACTCTATTTAGATTTGTCCATAAATTATTTTAGAGGGTATTGGTTTTTCTTCAGTGTTTTGGCTTATTTTGTTTTCTTTATTCTAAGTATGCACCAGCCAGTCATTCCCAAGGAATATCATTTTGAAAAGAATTGTGCCTTCCAGATGTTCTGAGACATTTCTTTAAATATATTTAGCCCACTATCCTGATATTTTTATGATATAAATTGCTATTCTGATATATGGAAATGCTATTTTGGGATGAGAGTGCATGGAACAATGGTAAAGTTCTCACTTAAAAAAAAATCAGGTCTTATTTTTCTAACAAAGCTTTGGTAATTTCTGAATAGTATGCTGAGTCAGAATTAACTTTACAGCAATGGGTTTCTACTGAGTCAGAATTTACTTTACAGCAATGGGTTTTGGTTTATGTTCATAGAGGACACCTGCAGTGAATTGCTTGATGTGGCCCTTCTAGCCATTGTCCTCCATTCTGTGGTGTTTCGTAAATCCCATTATCCATGCCTGTTTGGGGTGGTGTGGTAGTTAAGGTCAGGTATCAACTTGGCTGGGCAGCTGGTAGTAGTCATTCCCTACAATGACTGGCAATCGACTCTGTGATGGGATTT